>NC_142587.1:8702500-9005000 GCF_965207765.1 Zootoca vivipara | reverse complement strand
GGCTGATAATTCTTCAGCAGCAGCGGCCAGGCCTTCCCCGCTGCCTTATCTGGTTGAATGCCAACCCCCCCTCCATGTAGTAGAACAGGCACATCCAACTTAATACAGACTGCAATCTACTCCCAGTACAATAAAACTGGCCGTGATCTACCCATTGTCATTGCCCATAGTCGTTGAGCTTTTCTTAGGGGGACAGGCCAGAGTTGTTGAGTTTTTTAAAGGAAATGTTGGCAGGAGTTGTTGAGCATTAAAGCCTGCATCCATCAGGCCGCGGCCGCAGTGAATAAACGCAGGAGCATAGCGGGATGCGTCAAGATTGCTCAGGAGCTAACGGGCAGTCTCTTTTTTCACTCCCACAATCAACATGGAGAACCCTGGCAGTCAACCTGTCAATCATGGTCGACCAGTTGGACATAGCTTTAGTAGAACAATAGCCAAGAGCTAGTATGGTCTGAGGCTAGAAACGGAAGGGAGACCCAGGCACTTGACATGTTGTGTGCGCTGAATGCTAAGCTATGGCTTTGAAGATCCCCTAGGAAGACAGTGGGGAAGCAAGAACTGTTGGGGGTGCTGATGCAGCGAGCCCTTCCATCTTGGACTCAGGTTGTATATATGTGCAAATAAAACCAAGTATCCTAAAAGCACCACAGTTACCTTCCACCTTCATTCCAAGTTAGTCAAACCCTAGAAAAGTGCTGGCACAGCGGGACTGGAGTATGAAGAGGGGGCGGGGGAGGGCTTCAGTTTTTGAGCGTTTCACATCTCAGTAACGAGAAATCGAGAGAAGCCAAAATTGACAAATTTGTCCATCCCTTCACACCAGGAACACAGACAATGCCTTCGAGTACATCAATATTCAATATGCACAGTTTGATATTAAACTGAGTCTCTCACTTCTCAGGAGGAGCACACCTCTTCCAATAGTCAAATCACATTGTGTCAGGGACGGAACGGATCTGGTTCGTAGCAGGCTTTCTAGTACTGATTTAATACAACCCTCCCGTGTCGTCTCCCTTGCAGATAGCTAGATAGCTAAGTATATAATATATGTGTTTTTCTGTTATTCCTTTTCTGCCTTACTGATATCAGTAAGATAAGAATATGCAGCACTTCACAGGATGTGCTTTGCAACCTTAAACGAAAGGTTATAAATGAGGTGGGTTGTGGGTGTTTTTTTTTATCAGAACGAGGAAAATTATAGTTAGAAATTCTTAGTGCTCTAGCAGCAAGAGAGAAAAAGAGCATTGTCTCCAGCTGTTTTTCTCTCCACTTTACCATATTAGCCAAAGGACGTCTCCAGCAAACGTATACTTTTAATTTTGACCATGTTGCTTCTGTTGCTGCTGCAATTGTACTAATTTGCATCCTGATCTTTAAGGGCTTATTTCAAGTACCCTCACACAAGCCTGCTGCACCAGAAGATTAGTGGTTTAATATTTTACAGGGAGTTTTATATTTTTGTTGACATTTGCGTCTCCTGCTGACACTGATTATTATTTGGAATCATTCCCAGAATCATGATTTGGTTCTTTGCATACATAGTTTT
This sequence comes from Zootoca vivipara, assembly GCF_965207765.1. Classification (NCBI taxonomy): domain Eukaryota; kingdom Metazoa; phylum Chordata; class Lepidosauria; order Squamata; family Lacertidae; genus Zootoca; species Zootoca vivipara. The sequence goes on along the minus strand of NC_142587.1, from coordinate 9,003,454 downwards.
AGAAAGTACTTTATGTATTAAAAAAAAATCCAATTTGAAGTCTTTAAATGATTCAAGTGTAAACTAACTTCAGCACTTGAGGACTTTCCTGCCCAGTGGCCTCATTCCATAAGCTACTGTGTTTTAATATATATATGTATATATTTCCATTCAGGCAAGTTTTTGTTTTACAAATACAAAAATGTCCACACACTAAGCATCACTCATCCTGTAAATTGTATGTTGCTTATGCTATATAATCTAACACTTGAACCTACCCACCCAAATCTTTCAACTCACAAATACTAAAATCCTTTGTACTTAGTAATATCTATTTGTGGGCTGAAATATTTTGCTTGAGTTGACTCTAAGAGGGCAATCCGATGCAGGGCTGGCCCACCAATGAGGCAAGGTGAGACGACTACCTCAGGTGACAAAATCCACCTCGGGAGCAGCGGTGGAGCAAGCCGATTGGGTGCCTGGGGCGCCACACATGCCCTGCACTCAGGGGCGGGACCAGCAGCCCACAGGGGGTGGGGCCAGCTGGGCAGGATGCTCTGTGGGGCCTCTGAGGAGTCCGCCTACCTCATCCCACTCAGCTGCCCTACAGATGAGGTGGAGATGGCGGGCAGACAGTTTGGGGCAGCGCGGAGCCACCGCCTCGCTCCCAGGAGAGACGCAAGGAATGCAGTCGTTGGCAGTCTTCCTATGCCATCTGTACAGTGGCCTCTTGGCAAATAGGAGGCACTGCTGGTCTCCTGCCATCCCTTGGCACGAGCAATTGTGGTGAGAAGGGTGCCTCCTCTGAGCTATTTGCGTAGCATCCTGTTTCAGCTTTATTCAAGCCCACCAGAACCACAGCGAAAAATCAGGCAACCCTTTAGAACAGTCTCTAATACAATTCTCTTTGGAATCTGAAAGCTGGAGAGTTTTGGTGCATGTGTAGAAAACATTGGGCACAAAGAGGTTTTTTTTGTTTTTTTGTTTTTAATCCCAGCTATGGCTCTGATCAGTTCAGATAAATTGATGTGAGATGTGAAAATAACTGCTCTAATAGCTCACTAATGATGATATATCTGGGTACTTAGCAGAATATACACCTAACATACAGTATTCCTAAACATGCCATACCTAACATTTTCCTAAACATGCCATACCTATCAAAGAAGTGGCCTTAGTGCACTTCTGACCAAAGGCAAATGCTACCCTAGGCTAGCTGTCATTGTGCCAGAGATAACTCCAAGTGGCCCTCGTGCTCAGGGCTAGCCTGAGATGTTTTGCCACTGCAGGCAAAACTCCCCAATGCGTCCCAACAGATCTGGGTCCCCACCCTTGCCGCTCCCTGTCCCCAGCATCACAACTGCCTTGCTGCCTGCCCTGCCGCTGCCACTGCAACTGTAGTAGTGGCAACAGGGCTGGGTTGGTGGCACAGGTGAAGCTGCAGTGGGGGTGTTAGCGGCACACTGGTAGGGTGGGGCCCCCAGACTTGCAGTCCAGACACTCAGCTGCATTTGGATTGTGACCATTGTCTGCTATGCTGCACTCAATTCCGCTGCCCGAATTCCATTTTCTTGAGCTGCATTCATAATTTATGTATTGCTTGACACTTCCCCAAAATGTTAGCAAACTGTGTCTCTGTTAATAAAGGGAACACTAAGAGTCATTAACTCACTTCCTAAATAATGATAGTCTTCCAATTATGATTAAGCCTCATTGCCATGTGCTAATGAATATCTTTGAATATTCACACAGAGAAAATGGTTCAAGTCATAAACTTTTAATATGACAGTATGGTCTCGGAAAGTTCTGAATGTCTAATGTTGGAGCAAAAGAGCTAGGGTGTCAGAATAAATCTAATGAGCGTAATGTTTTTTTGTTTGTGTGAGTGTGTTTTAATTTCATGAATCGAATGTTTTCAATCAAGGTTGCTTACAAATAATCTGAAGGCCAAGAAAGGTTTGCATTAACATCATTTCATGAATACTGTCAAATAACAAATAAATCTGAGGCCATTGTAATCTGATCACACAGAATTCATGAGCAGGAAGGGAGAAAATTCAATGAATAAATTAGAATGATTCATTCTGCTCCCCTTAATACACGCAGAACACGGGGATATGGGGACTTTCTATCCAGTGATTAACAGCAAAATGTCATTCCCCCAAATTTCCCTAGGTTTGTGCAGTCTCAGGAGAAACATCTGTAATTACTGGTATGTATCAAGCATCCCCATGCTAAACACACCCTGCGACCACTCAGCTCATCCACCTCTAGGAGGGCTCAACAAATCCATTCATGAATATATTCAGAGATAACATTTCTGAACACTGTGTCACAACTTTCATTGTATACATACATTTTTATTACCAATAAAGATATTGTTACAACGCACTGTTGCATTTCCTGGTTAGAAAGAGGACAAACACTAGGTGACAAAAATTCAGCAGGTACATTATGATTACTCTTCATCCTCAGCCCTTTTAACAAGCTGAATGTATGAAGGAGAAGGAGATTTACACCCACACTGGTCCTACTCTCAAAGTCAAGGAGCCCACAGAACGCTGAAAAGAGTTGCCAAGAGTTAGGAAAACTAAGAGTGGATCTACACACAGGGGGGATGATATAAATAACTCAGAAATTAAATCATTATAACCAAAGGGGAAAAAATCACTATGTAAAAATTGAATAGATTTTTTTTGCTCTCTGGCACCATCTGGTGTTGCATGTTTATAACACATTCAGAATGTTGTTTTTTGACTAATGTAGCTGAGTCCTTAGAGGCAAGAAACTCGGGTGAAAGAAATGTGCATGATAGGTAACAGGGTGAGAAGGATGAACCTCAAGGAAGGCCTCCAGACTTTCCATCTTCACTTAATTTCAAGTTGGAAGCCTAGGAACAATCTCTGCTTGAGAACCTGGAAAACCACTGCCAGTCAGAATATAAAGTGCTGGAGCACTGTACTGACTCAGTATAAAGATTTTTCATACTTATGCTTTCCCACAATGTGGACGTACCTGAAGGCATATAAAATACAGTTTGTCCAGCATCTTGATAGAGTGGCTTTGCACCCCACAACCCTCACTAGATTCAGGGTGAGCTGACTGTCATGGCCTGAGAGAAGAGGCTTTTAGCATGCTGACTGTAGCTGCTTCCCTTTCTTTTCACCAGGTCAGGAACAGCCAGGTGTTTTTGGACTACAACTCCCAACACCCTTGACTCCAGGCGACGATGGCTGGGGCTGGTGAGGACTGTAGTCCAACAACATGGAGGGTACCATGCTGGCTAGCATAAATGGCCTTCTATGCAGCCCTTAGTGAAGGGGAAGGTGCAGCATGACTGGCCACTCCAACTTGTTGATGGACCTCTGTGTACTAGCTGGCCTTGATGGCAGTTCAGAAGTTTAACTTGGGTCAAATTAAGATTGCTCACAATTCATCATTCTTTTTTTTTAAAAAAATAATTTTTATTGAGAATTTTCAACTTATACATTTTCCATATCATCATAACATACTATATCCTGAACACAATAGAGACAAAATTTAAAAAGGCACAAAAGAAAAAGAAAAGAAAAAGAAAAACAGAAAAAAGAGTAAAAAAAGAAAAAGAATTTTTTTAAAATCTCACCTAATATTACTTAACATAACTTCGACCTCCCCGTTCCTCCCTTACCGAGTCCATTTTAAGCCCAACTTCAACAGTTTTCTTATTTAACAAATTGTTCTTATATCAATAGTCTAATTTATTACATAATTAATTATTTTCACATTACAGTATATTCATATTCATAGTATAATTATATTCACATTCTATAAAATTTCCTTCAAAAATACATAATCAAATATCTAAACTAAACCCCTTAGCCTATAATTTCCCTAAAAAATATTCCCAATTAATTACTTAAAGAATAATAAGAAAAATCCCAGTTAGTTTATTAAACACCCCCCTCCTTCCCCTGATAGGCAATTCCCTGCAAACCTCGACCAGTTCCTTATAACACACTATTCATCATTCTTCAGTGGCTTCAACTGAGGCAGAAAATGGAAGAAGAAGAAGAAGAAGAAGAAGAAGAAGAAGAAGAAGAAGAAGAAGAAGAAGAAGAAGAAGAAGAAGAAGAAGAAGACTAAAACAGAATAAAACTTCACACATTAAAAACAGGGGTTGGCAAAGTTTTCGTAGCTTGGGCCAGTTCACAGTCCCACAGACGCACGGTGGGCCGGAGTGCGCATGCACGCACGTGCAAATGCTATTTCCTGCACGCCTTCCAGCGTGGAGGAGGTGTGTGCAGCTTCCCATTGGCTGCAGGAGCTTCCTGCAGCCAATGGGAAGCCGGTCAGTATCGTGGAAGGCGGTTTAGCGTGGTGCACAGGTGCCGACCGAGTGGGCGGCAAGGGTCCATGGGCTGGTTAAACAACCCCCTGGGCTGCTGGTGGCCCAGGGACCTTAGTTTGCCAACCCCTGATTAAAAACTTCCCTAAACAGGGCTGCCTTCAGATGTCTTCCAAAAGTTGGATGATAGTTGTTTATTTCCTTAACATCTGGTGGGAGGGCGTTCCACAGGGTGGGCGCCACTACCGAGAAGGCCCTCCCCTCAGCCTGGTTCCCTGTAACCTCACTTCTCGCAGTGAGGGAACCACCAGAAGGCCCCTTGGTACTGGACCTCAGTGTCGGGGTTGAACGATGGGGGTGGAGATGCTCCTTCAGGTATAATGGACCGAGGCCATTTAGGGCTTTAAAGGTCAGCACCAACACTTTGAATTGTGCCCAGAACTGTACTGGGAGGCAATGTAGGTCTTCACGTGGCTGCAACAGAGAGAGACACTCCATCAGCTTGGGTCAGTAACCAGCTGCCTTTGTTTCCTCCTCTCCTTGAGCTGTTTCCATTATAGGTGGTCATTATACAAAATGTCTGCCCTTAAGAACTGGTATATGAATTTCCTTCTTCCTGCTTCCTAATCCCCCTTCCTTTTTACCTTTTGTGTCATGTTTTTTAGACTGTCTTGCTGTTTCCTTATGTAAGAAGGACTCTGGGAGTCTTTTTGGTTGAAGAGCAGATAAATATGCTTTAAGCCAGACATCCCCAAACTGTGGCCCTCCAGATGTTTTGGCCTACAACTCCCATGATCCCTAGTTAACAGGACTAGTGGTTTGGGAAGATGGGAATTGTAGTCTTCCAAGCATTGTAAAAAGACCTTGCTGTTAAGGACCTGGATCCGATGAATCAAAACAACCATCTTCTCATTCTTGATCTTGTGGACCCACGGGATTACCATAAGCAAGGCGGAAAAGGAAGAAGTGATTCATGCATCCTGTTCTTACACTCTTGCTGTAACGAGTAAAGCAGAAACTCACCTCTGAAGGAACTTCCCTCCCACAAACTGAGAACCAGAAAATGAGAAGTTGAAATTAATAGCACAGCCTTGTATGACCCATAGGCGCTTGCCATTTGCAAAGCTGAATTTGGAAGACTAGTGGGAAGAGTAGGGGAAAGGTCTCTGGTCTCCTATTTGATGGCTGCATTGCAAAGAATTATATTTAAATTGTCCACCCAAATGGTTTTGCAGACAAGGTAGAGATGAGCATGCAGCAGCACTTCACCTTGTCTACCAGCAGGTGGTGAGGTCCAAGACTACTACATTGCTGAAATGCTGCCTTCTGGGAAATACACAGAGCTTCCTTTTTCCATTGGGAATGGGTACATGCACAGCTCCGATTCTTTGCTTACTCTGAAAGCCAGGAATCAATTATACTGAGGCTGGAAATATCTAAAAAGAATTTGCCCCGAATGTATTCAACAAGGAAAGTTTTTTAGCTGATTTAGCAGCATGGCTATAGTGTCAACTGAGAAATATGACTATTAGGGGAGGCTCTGTGATAAATGGAAAGAACCAGTTACTTAAAGGAGGATACATATGATTATAGTGGAGGAAATTGTAAATTCATGAGCACCCATGGGTACTATCTTACTTGGTAAAATTTATGTGAATATTGTGTTGTCCACAGGCAATGATAAGTGGCGTCTGAAAAGCTGACTTGCCATTCTGTCCGGTTTTCTTGTGCGAGGCTGTATTAATCTTGGCTACAGAAGGGTATTAATCCTCCTTATACGCTTCTCAGCAAAAACGAAGCGTGTCATGCGCAACATGAATATGTGAAATAGATTGGCAGAAAATATGAGACCGGGTTGATGTAAACAAGGAAGAACATGTAAAAAATAATAATGAATAGAAACCCTCAGAACGTCAAGAGTTATTGTGCCAAGATCAAAAGTTAAGCCAGCGAGTGAAATGAGTTTCCCCGCAGTTGGTTTGCAAATGTACAAGGAATAAGTTTTATAAGCTGTAGCATCACTTTCTGCATAATATTCTAATGCAACTCTCCTTCTCGATTTAGCTCATTTCTCCGACAATTCCAAATCTTCAAACTTTTCTTTTTTATCTATATGCCCACAGACCTAACTCTGGGTAGACATCAGACTTGTCAGTCATCTTCCGGCACAGTAATTTGTGATTTGTTTATTTAGACATCAGATCATCACAGCTATGAGCAGTATGAAAAGTCACACAAGTTCACATCAATAGAATTTAACTCCGACCCAAATAAACTACACCATAAACAAACTTAAAATGCTGAGTTTCTGGCTTTTCCGTGTGGCCTTGATTCTTGACAAGGCAAAGTCCTGGTGCACTGGGCCCTAAAACAACTGCATAAACATGAAAATATAAAGACACTTTCTTGGGAGTGAATCCTATTGAACTCTGTGTGACTTGCTTCTGAATAAACATGCATGCCTTAGAGAAAAGTAGTGTCTGTCTCAGCTCAACTAAGGAAGATTGATTTCATACAGGCCTACTATGAAAATTTGTGCCGTTCTGAACCCCACACTTCCACTTTGTGAAAAATTTCACACATACACACGGCAGGTGTCTGCCTGTCTGCCTCTTTCGTAGAGGAGAGGAGCACTTCAGTACAATTGTTGAATAAGAGTTTGTCACTTACCTCAAGGCTTAAGAATGTTACCAAGGTGTGGTGGGTATGTGTGGTTGCCCCTGGGAGGATGTCAATGAACAGGTGAGTCCCTGAGACTGGGGCTGTGTGCAAATCATGCATTGAAAGCACATTTATGCTGCTTGGATTCCCCCAAAGGGTTCTGGGAACTGTAGCTTACCTCTCACAGAACTATAAATCCCAGCACTCTTAACAGTTATCAGGACATTTGGGGGGAGTTCTTTAAATGTGCCTTAAATGAATGGTGTGGAGGCAGTCAAGTGTACCCTCTTCCAAAAAACCCCACAAATCCTTAAAAGCAGGTGGGATGGAGCTCTTGCTTACCAGGAGGGGAAAGGTGAGATAGCATGGAGGTCACTGTGGTGCAAATGTACCAGAAGGAGCACCTGCATTGCACCAACTGCCTGGCCTCCTCTCCTTTCCCTGTGTGGACTGGGCCATTTGCCAGGAAGCTAGCATAAGAACTCTCTCACCCAGGGAGTCATTTCTGCTGAAAGGTTCTTCTTTTTACCTTAAAAACAACAACAAAAGCCTCTGGTAACCTGTATTGAGAAAGTTCTAAGGAAGCCAAGATGGAACTGGACTTCAGTGCAAGCTTCAAGGGCTCCCTTTAAATCATCATCTAATCCTGCTGTGTATCCTTTCAGAAGCTGCCTCTTCACATATTACAACACAGTGTTTCTGCCTACCTGTTCTTTGGAGTCATTGCAAAGAGGCTCTCCATTTGACCCATGGCACTGCCTACAACATACAGGAAACCACAATACCCTTTGAATTAAGGCTGCGTACACACTATAACGTCAAAGCACATTTGAAGTATACCCCCCCCCAAAAAAAAACAATGTCGTGTGTTATGGGTTGCTGGGAACGTAGCTCTGTGAGGGGTGAATTATGATGGCCAGAATTCTTTGAGGGAAAGGAAATGTTCTGGGTGCACTTTAAAGGTATAATGAGTCTGTAGCCTTACTGAACCTTTTGCAAAATTTGCTTCTAATTCACATTTGCTTGTACAAGTGGCAAAGCTGCAATATCCCTGTAGCAGATGTGCTTCACAGTCAGGGATTTCTGTCTCAAAAATTTGGATGACATTTGGCAGAAAAAAACCTAATAGATGCTTGATATATTGCTGGCAATACTTTCTTCCTTTGGGCCATTTTTAAAAACAAACTTTTATTAAAACAGTAAGAGAAAGAAGGCACATACGCTACATTAGACCAAGGCAAGAGGGTTGTGTATTGAGTTTCTAAAAGTGAGCCCTGATGATATCTGTGTGTTCAATTAGAAATTCCAGATTGTTTCTCTCAAGCTTTTTATGTAGGGATGAAACTGCAATTACAGGAAATATTGAATACAGCAGCTTAAAGTCATAATGCGACTTCAGGAGCATTTATGCTCTTCATTTTGATCATAAGTTTATTGATTATGGTTCCCATACCAATTTTAATTGTAAGTACAAATCCATATCAAGGTCACTCAGGTAGCATAAACAGAAGAGAGTGATCCCCCATTTTTTGATCCTCACCGGTTTCAATGAACATTATTCATTGTTTTGAGATTCAGTGGGTTGAACTTGGAGAAATTTCAGTAATTGCACTTCGTCCAACATTGCAAGCCCATGGATCTTCAGGTACTGCAAGAAGTTTCATATCAAGTCATGGTAAAAGTTTAGTAGGAAACAGAGAGTAGCTCATGCAACGTTTTAATTGACTTTTTGTTTATTAGGACCTCGAACAACAGAATGACAAAAGGAAGTATATCATAAAGTAATGTTGACCTTTTAAGTACAAACCTACTGAGTACATGTATAAAGCAAATTATTCTTTCTCCTCCTGTTCTTTTTTTAAAAAAATTGAATACATACAATTCATTTGAGTACATCAACTGCCATACAACATTCAACAAATGAGAGGCAAACTAGATGCAATGCTATTTATGCTTTTAGCCCTGCACACCTAGCTGGTGACATGTGAGAGTTGGATGGGAAAAGTGGCACGAGGGTAGGAGAATGACCACTCCCCACATTTGATCAGAGCCTGCCTTTTGCATGGTAGCATGCACCCCCCCCCCAGATCCCAATGAGGCTCCTGGTAGTACAGACTGGCCTCCCCCTCCCCAGGGTGGATACCTGGAGGTCTCTGCCTACCTCAGCCAATCGCTCAATCCCGCCTGGGGAGGCGTTGCCAGGGGATTGGCCAGGTAGGGGGAGGGACTGCCCTGCCCACACAACAAAAGGTGAATCTTACCTGCGAAGTGTTAGCAACCTCACACATCGGGGGTCGCGTTGTGAAGCATCCCAGCATCAAAATCTACAGGAAGGAACTCTTCAGGTAATGAGCATTGGCTGAGCGCCATTAGGCAAGGCCTTTTGGAATGGCTGTCGGATGGCAAAGGGCCTTTTCAGGTGTAGGCAGTCTTGGTGGCGAGACCACAATTTTGCAGCCTCGGGTGGCGGTTTCAGGCCTTTGGCGGAATCCTTTAGTCTTAATCTTCCCTAAATGGGAGGGGGCGTGAAGCGGTGACCCACGCCCCCCTTGCGACGGTGATACCAGGGTTCCCCATTAAAGGGGTCTTGGGGGGAGGCATTGGCCATACACCAAGAGGTTGTCATTGCTCTCCCCTCCAACAGCAGTGAACGGGGGGGGGGGGGGCTCTGCTTGAACATATGTTCTCCAGAGTCAGCCCAATCCCCACACATTCTGGAGAACCCTGGTGTCCCCCAGGCTGGGGACTGGGAAGGATAAACGCCCAATGTCTGAGCCAAGGTCTCCCTACATCTGAATCTTAATAAGGTTGTGGGCAATTTTAATCCCATAGCACGTTGTCTTCAGTCATTATTCTGCTCGGGATTTGCCTGGGGTTGGGGGGGGGGACTCCACCTGTCCACGCAATACAAGACTTTGCTCTCATCACGGTTTTGATCAGAAATGCCTCTTCAGCACCTGCCATTCGCAATGTGGGTTCTCTTTTATAGAGAGCACGATTTGCGGCGGGGGCTAGCAAACAACGCCTGAGTCAAAGGTGGGGGCATGAGTGGCCACCGTTCGATTGGATCTGGGGCTGTTGTTGGGCAAAATCGCATGTTGCAATTTGGTAAGTCAAGCCCCTGGGGTATAAATACTTAAATGCTTAGTTTTTTCCTTCTCTTTGGCTGCGTTTTTGATCCCCACCCTCCCTTCACTGTTTTTTATAGGCCTCTGTGTTGACATTGCTATGACTTTTTTTTTGGTCGCCTGTATTCAGGGGCCGGTAGGAATTTTTCCCACTTGGCTGATTGGCTGGTGCCATTTGGGTTTTCGCCTACTGCATAGCAAATAGTCACAACTTGTAAGGTTGGCGGTTAGGCATTGGTTATTTCGGTTGTATTAAAGGGTCTTATTGATTAAGTTGGCCCCAAGTTTATGCCTGAGTGGTTGGGGAAATCCTGGTCAGGAATACAGGGGCTCTATGCTGTGTCCGTAACCCCAAGGTAGGGGGCCAGGACGGCATATTGAAGCCTCTGGGAGCCTGAAGGGAGAGGGAAGAGTTCATTGCACCCGGGTCCCCGTCTCTCCCTGTTGGATTTCCCCGTGTTGACAAGGCAAGTTATTATTATTATCATTTCTGTCCTTAGGTGACAGTTGAGAACCAATGCCTACGCAACCACTCACATGTTTTGGATTCAATAAAGTTGTGGCCAAATTCATGCCAAAAACCATTAAACTTAAATCCTGTCTATGTGGTGAGTTATTTGGGGGGTGGTTTGGGGACCTCCACACGCAATTGGGAAGACCACTGTCACCTGCACCGCCAGAAGCTTTCCTTGTACAGTATTGTGGCTGCACCGGGAAATAAAAAGGCAAGACATCGAAGGTTGGGCGAACTAGGACAACTTTATTTAAATATGTAAATACAATACCAATCTGCATAGAGGAACAAGGTGAAGGACTTAAATAATATCTGCAGCTTTTCACCTGTCCTCCCTCATTCCTTGAGTGGTTGCAAAAGCTGCTCACTTCAGGTGCACCAGGCATGGGACTGTGAATAGCAGACATGATTCTGATTGGGATCACAGCAAGTGCCACGGGCCTGATTAGATCTGGGTCCTCTGCAGCAGTTATTTCACACCCTCCAAACGTCCCAATATCCCAGGGACAGTCCCAGAATTTAAAAAAAACACCCCAGTTCATTCTTTGATCCCAGAATGTCCTGGTTTTTCTTTCTCCTGCCCTTCATGTCTCGGAGAACAATTAAAAGGTGTGTCTGTATGGGCAAAAATGGGGTCCTGTTTATACTGAAAATTAAATATCTGCAGCAAATGAAGGAAATGGTGAATGCCTTTCTATAGTTTTAAAGGAAAATATAACTAATCCACTTAAAATTCTTAATTGTAATGCTTCAGCAGCCATCAATTTTTTAAGGAAACATGTGGAGTGTTTATTCCTTTGTGGTAATACTGCAAGCCTTTACATGTCTGCTTACATGATGTAAATGTTTGTGGGAGATCAAACATGAGAGGAGCTTCCTGATGTAGAATAGAATGTCCCTATTATCATCTGAGAAATGTTGGAGGGTGTGTTATTTAGGTTTCCCTAAAAGGTGGCATGCTAAAGCTGTGAATAGCATTGCCTCTAGTTTGTTCCTGAGATGAATCATAGAATAGAATAATAGAATCTTACAGTTGGGAAGGCACCCAAGGGTCATCTAGTCCAACCCCCTGCAATGCAGGAATTTCAGCTAAAGCATCCATGACAGATGGCCATCCAGCCTCTGCTTAAAAGTAAAAGAGGCTCAGTAAAGATAAAGTTGCTTTGAGAATCACATCTTAACTCCAATCCTAGATAGGAACATATTTAATAATAATAATAATAATAATAATAATAATAATAATTCTTAAGTGTTAACATTTACAGTTTTGTAACATCTTGTTACATTAGCTAGTAGTTTAGCTCCCCTCTACAGTCATTTGTAGCAGAAAGGACAACTTATAAGGGATCTGAAACGAAAGATAAGATGAGGGCTAGCCAATGTGATACCGTTTAGCATTTGTGGACTACAACCCCCATCAGTGTCAACCAGCATTGCCAATGGCCAAGGATGATGGGAAATGTAGTCCAGCAACATTTGGCAAGCACAACTTTGGCTACTCCTGAATTAGACAGACAGTTTTGTCCCACAAGCATCCATCTCCTATTTGCAGAGCCCTCCATTTGAGAAGTTCAGCACATTAGGAATGCGTTTAAGGGACAAGTTTCATAACGGTAAGACGATTTTGCGTATTTTTATCCTCTTCTTTTTTAAGGTATTATGGACCAGCAACTCCACTTGATTGGCATTTCACAGCATACTTTCAGGAAAACTGGCTGAAGATGCCCAGCACAGCCCCCAGGAGCTTGAAGTTGATTAATCAGAGAGACTGCAGCTTGGTGAGTAAAGTCCAACTCTTGTCAGTCTGGTGACAGTCAGGGTGAAGTTACTGACAGTTTGAAAGACACAGAGACCACATTCCAGGAGGCAGTCATTTTAATTTCACACGCCACTACGGTGTGTCAAGTAATGTCATTAATAAAACCATTCAAATCATTAGTGACTTATCTTAGAAAGAAAATAGTTTCCCCTCCTTTCCCTAAAAGTAAACTTCAGTGTGAAGTTGATACGTAAAATTAAGACAATGCCATCAGTGGCATTCTAGAGCTGCCTGAGGGGTAGAAATGAGACTTCTCATTATCTCCACAATTTATTGAAAAAGAAGGGCTGATAGACTGTGTGACTTCAGCACCGCTAGCAGGATTCAGCTGCACACAGTTCTTCTTTCATTTTCTTTCTTTCTGTCTCTTTCGTCTTTAATAGCCTCCCATGCAGAATAGCAAGCAAAATGTCTCAAGGATACACATTAATTAAAACTACACTTTATCCTCGGGGTTCTGGTAAAAAGAGACGGTAGTGTGAACATTGCTAGATGGGTATATTGGAATGCTATGACCACCACCCGCCCCAAAATCAAGAATTTGATTAACGGTTTCCTCCATGTTTCCCTTTTCTCCTGATTCACTGACATTAAGTATTATGGCATCAGACGGCTCGCCAAATATGTCAACATTTGCTTGGTTTCAATATTTTGCTTAGCGGATTAGTCATATTATTTCATACCTGCCAAGTTGCTGTCAGAGAAACAAGGGACTGGGCCGGAAATAGCAGACCGGAAGTAGCGCTGCCGCCATTTTGGAACTGGTCGGAGCATGCTCAGAAGTGACTTTTGATGCTGCTTTGCCCAGTTCCAAAATGGCGGCCGCACCAGAAGTCGCACTGCAGCCATTTTGGAACTGGGCAGAGCAGCATCAAAAGTTGCTTCTGAGCATGCTCTGCCCAGTTCCAAAATGGCCGCCGCGCCAGAATAAACCAGGAAAAAACAAAAAAAATCGTTTTTTCAGCTAGGAACAGCTGGAAAAACAGGGATTTCCCGGGGAAAACGGGAGACTTGGCAGCTATGTATTATTTGCTTCATAATTATCCATAGATGTCCAGGCCACTCAGCAGAAAAGTGTCTATAAACATCTCCCAGAGACCTGAGAGAGAAAGTAAGAAATGCAAGGAGTAAAGACAAAAGTGCCCAGTTATTAATATGCAGATCTGGATCTGGATCTGCAGCAATTGTTTTGTTTGTAGTAGCTGTGAAATAGCCCTGCCACTTCATGGTTGTATTCAATAGTATTCCTACCCAAAACAGAACCATTGCAATTAATGGGCATGGGCAACTTAGGTCCATTAATTTCAATGGGACTTCTGAGCATATGTGGCCTGACTACAACCCTCAGTCAATAAGTGCTGGGGATAATTCAGATAAACGTGGGCAATGTTATGCTGAAAACACCTCCTTGAAACATATGATGTGAGCATGTCTTGTGGTGTCTTCTTTCTGGTCAGAAAGTATTATCTGTATTAACAATAATCTGAGACACAACCTCCTTCCCTACAGACTCTCTCGGGTGTTTAAAACTGTCAGGGACGTGGATATTTCCCCGACACATACACACACACACACTGACCTCCTGGCACAGTGCCAGTCAAAATAACATTTTTTTCCTTTGGCAAATCAGCAGCAACAGAAGAAAAAGAGGGGGAGGAGGAAGGTAAACTAAGGAAAACTAATGTGCAATTTAATGCAATTTTTTAAGAGGGGAGTTGGAAAGAATGGGGAAGAGTTTTGTTTCTAGTCCCTGTTCCACAAGGTCAACAAAGAAAGTCAACAGATAGGCGCAAGTTATACATAAACCTATCTTTGTTGTCCCCTTTACCAAACTAATCTAGGAGATACAATTTATTCACAATCTCAGCATACTTCAGAGCTCATTTGAACTTTGTGTGTATCAAGACATAATAAATTTAATCCTATTTGCAAACCCTTAAAACTAATCTATTTGTTACAACTCACCTTGGAGATGGGACAGGATAGTGAGTTTTAAACAAGAGCCATAATAATAATAATAATAATAATAATAATAATAATAATAATAATAATAATTTATTTATTTATTTATACCCTGCCAATCTGGCTGGGTTTCCCCAGCCACTCTGGGTGGCTCCCAACAGAATATTAAAATACAATAGTCTATTAAACATGTGTGTGCCAGGTTGATCATGCCTGAGACAAACAATCTGGGATTTTTTCTTTTCTGTTTGCTATCTTGGAGACTAGCAATTTTGATGGATGCCTGTCTCAGTGCCTCATTTTCTCAGAGATACCAATAAGCCGGATGGCGGTTCAGGGCAGGCACCCTCCAGGATTCCCCAAGGTATCTTTGTTTATCCTTATCAAACATTCTGTCATTCGGGAATTGCAAATTTGGCCTTTCAAGGGTAAAGTATGCCTATTCCAAAGATGGCACAATCTAGCTAACTCATATTTAGAGAGCTGTACTGTTCCCAGAAGTGCAAGCTGGATTTCGAAAGGGCAGAGGAACCAGAGACCAAATAGCAAACATGCGCTGGATTATGGAGAAAGCTAGAGAGTTCCAGAAAAACGTCTACTTCTGCTTCATTGACTATGCAAAAGCCTTTGACTGTGTCGACCACAGCAAACTATGGCAAGTTCTTAAAGAAATGGGAGTGCCTGATCACCTCATCTGTCTCCTTAGAAATCTCTACGTGGGACAAGAAGCTACAGTTAGAACTGGATATGGAACAACTGATTGGTTCAAAATTGGGAAAGGAGTACGACAAGGTTGTATATTGTCTCCCTGCTTATTTAACTTATATGCAGAATTCATCATGCGAAAGGCTGGACTAGATGAATCCCAAGCAGGAATTAAGATTGCCGGAAGAAATATCAACAACCTCAGATATGCAGATGACACAACCTTGATGGCAGAAAGTGAGGAGGAATTAAAGAACCTTTTAATGAGGGTGAAAGAGGAGAGCGCAAAATATGGTCTGAAGCTCAACATCAAAAAAACCAAGATCATGGCCACTGGTCCCATCACCTCCTGGCAAATAGAAGGGGAAGAAATGGAGGCAGTGAGAGATTTTACTTTCTTGGGCTCCTTGATCACTGCAGATGGTGACAGCAGTCACGAAATTAAAAGACGCCTGCTTCATGGGAGAAAAGCAATGACAAACCTAGACAGCATCTTAAAAAGCAGAGACATCACCTTGCCGACAAAGGTCCGTATAGTTAAAGCTATGGTTTTCCCAGTAGTGATGTATGGAAGTGAGAGCTGGACCATAAAGAAGGCTGATCGCCGAAGAATTGATGCTTTT
Organism: Zootoca vivipara; assembly: GCF_965207765.1. Classification (NCBI taxonomy): domain Eukaryota; kingdom Metazoa; phylum Chordata; class Lepidosauria; order Squamata; family Lacertidae; genus Zootoca; species Zootoca vivipara. Next base: position 8,987,736 of record NC_142587.1, on the reverse strand, counting down.
GAATTATGGTGCTGGAGGAGACTCTTGAGAGTCCCATGGACTGCTAGAAGATCAAACCTATCCATTCTTAAGGAAATCAGCCCTGAGTGCTCCCTGGAAGGACAGATCGTGAAGCTGAGGCTCCAATACTTTGGCCACCTCATGAGAAGAGAAGAATCCTTGGAAAAGACCCTGATGTTGGGAAAGATTGAGGGCACTAGGAGAAGGGGACGACAGAGGACAAGATGGTTGGACAGTGTTCTCGAAGCTACGAACATGAGTTTGACCAAACTACGGGAGGCAGTGGAAGACAGGAGTGCCTGGCGTGCTATGGTCCATGGGGTCACGAAGAGTCGGACACGACTAAACGACTAAACAACAACAACACTGTTCCCAGGAACTTCTCAAAGTACATAAAAGTCACAAGCCTGGGACAGACATAGACTGAAAATGACCGCTCCACACATCAATGGGGGGCGACTTTTGCGTGGACGCGCACAGCCCCCTGATCCCAGAGGCGACTCCCTGGTAGTTCGGGGCTGGCATCGCCTTCCCAGGTAGGATGCCAGGGGTCTCCGCCTACCCAAGCCCAGCGTCCAATCCTGCCTGGGGAGGTGTTGCCAGGGGATGGCCAGGTAAGGGGAGGGACTGTCTGGCTCACACAAGAGAATTTGAATCTTATCTCCAAGCACCAGTCGGTTCCAGAGCTTCTCCCACCCTCCACACCCTTCGTTCTTTTGCAGGTTAACCTTTTCTCTACAGATTCACAGGCGCTGCTACATCAAGGCCGCTGTTGAAGGGTCGGAAAGGAATTTTCCTGCATTGGCAGGTTTTGCCTTTCCCATAGCAATACGTCACAACTTTGATGGTGTCAGGCCTTGGGCGGAATTCTTTGGCGATTTTCCTAGAGGGAGGGGCGTGAGGCGGAGACAACAAGAGTGGGGTATTGGGGGAAGCCTTGACCATGCCAATAGGCGCCATCACTTCCCCCTTCCAGCGGTGGCAAACAGGGGGCGGGCTCTCTCTGCTTGAAGATATGTTCTCCAGAGCCAGCCCCAACCCCCATACATGTAGATAACCCCCAAAGCCTCCCAGAACCCCGGCTGGGGACTGGGAAGGATAACGGCCAATGCCTGAGCCAAGGTCTCCCTACATCTGAATCTTAATAAAGTTGTGGCCAATTTGAATCCCATAGCAAGTTGTTATGCGTCTTTATTCCGCTCAGCGTGTCGCCGGGGGGGTTGGGGGACTCCACCTGTCCACACAATGTACTTTCCCACAAGAGGTGCACTTAGGAGCTTGATTGCAGAAATACCGACTGCCTTGCAACCAAAGTGAGTGGTAGATAGGATAGAGTCACAGCCCTTGCTTTCAGAACATTTTGGGTCAATGCAATGAAGCCCAGAGCCTAGTGTGACTTTGACTTGAAAAGGTCCCAGCCCCTCTGGGCGGCTCCCAACAGAATATTAAAAGCACAATAAAACATCAAACATTAAAAAACTTCCCTAAACAGCCTTCAGATGTCTTCTAAAGGCCAGATAGTTGTTTATTTCCTTGACATCTGATGGGCGGGTGTTCCACAGGGTGTGTGCCGCTACCGAGAAGGCCCTTTGCCCGGTTCCCCGTAACCTCACTTCTCGCATGGAGGGAACCGCCAGAAGGCCCTTGGAGCTGGACCTCAGTTTCCGGGCTGAATGATGGGGGTGGAGACGCTCCTTCAGGGATGGGCTGGACTACCACGACTCAATCATCAGATCTATACTCACCAAAAGGCCTTTGACCTTGAAGAATGGAACCCCAATCTGGTTCTTGCTGGCCGTTATTTGGTTTCAGTCACCTGCCACCAAACTAGAGGAGAAGGCAATCCCACTTCTAACATCAGATTGTTGGTGCCCCCAGTTCCCCAAGTGGGGAATGACCCAATCAATATCAGACACTAATCAGACCAATTAACAGTCATTTATTTAGCATTGCAACGTGATGCAACATGACCTCCCTGCCCCCTTGTCAGAGAGGAAAGTTGTGCAGTCTTGTCTGCATGTAAAGAAAAACCTATGTTTACAATAGATTGAAGGGTAGATTGAGTATTTTGAGGCTGGAACAAAAGTTGCATTTATGAGAATGTGTACTTTCATTTGATATGGTAACTTTCAACAACTGAACATTCAGTAGATATTTGTTAACCTTTTAAACTGGCTTGGTTTGTTGTTGGGTTTGTTGTTGGGTTTGTTGTTTGTTTTTTGACTGCCCTAAAGCAGACATTACCTTAGTACGACACAAAGCTAAAAATGTTGACCCAGCATGTGACAAAAGTGAATGCCGTGCTAGGGGTCTTTAGAGAAGGAATTTAAAATAAAGCCGGCATTATCAAAATGCCATTATACATCTGCACTTGGAATACTATGTATAGTTCTGGTTACCTCATCTCAAAAAGGCTATTTCATAGCTAAAAAAAAGTTCAGAAGAGTACAGCCAAAATGAGGAAGCGACTGGAGCAAGTCTCCTATAAAGAAATGTTACAAAAAATGCAAATAAGAGGGAAGTAGACAATCTTAATATTTGCAAGTCAGGCTATTATGCCAGACTATTGTGCAGAAAGAGGGGACCATATTTTTCTGCTACCTTGCTGTGCTTGTGTCCTGTAGTGAAGGTGAGAAATGGGTGTCCATAAATAGATGCTATTTGCATACTAAAAAGAATCAGTGCTACAAACGATAGCATGGCCCTATATTTAGATATGCATACCAAATATTTAAAAAAAACCATGTTTGAAAAGAAAGAAGGGCTTTTGGCTTGGAACCTAAGTTTTTGCTCCATGAATGGAAGAGGTATGCATTCACAGGAGAGTGAGTTCTGTTCATGGAGGGACAACTTATATAAATTCAGCTCCCTTTCCATGAATAGAAGCTCTTGTCATTCCCAAAATAAAGGCTTAGGGCTCAAGCAAACATCTGACCTTGCATGACTATAGCAATTTCATGAGGTATCATGGATACTCACAAGAAATCATCTTAAAATCCATTGCTTATCCAAATCTAATCTTCAATATGTCCAAGAACTAGGCTTCCAACATGGCTGCCAAACTTGCCTCCCCCATTGACATTTGCATGTGCGTATCCTCTCACACCTCCATTCCAAATCTTGAATACTGATTCTGCTGTTTGTTTGTTTTTTAAGGCGAGGTGACCTACACAAACATTTCTCACCACCTACAGGTGCTTTACCAAATCATTGCCTATTCTTTCCCCGAGTTACATAAACTGCTAGAGATGCAGCAGGGAAAAGACCAAAAACACTCTTAGAAGTCCTGTAAGGCCAAGGAAGCAAATGTGATGACTGTGATGAAAGGGTGGTCAATTGACGGATGAAAAGGCTACAATGAAACACAAAGAGACCTAGTGAAAGGACAAAGACACAAAACAACACACTCTGGAAATGCAACATGTAAAAAAAAATCCACTACCTATTGAAAGATAAACATTAAGAAATGTAAGTAAGCACAGGATGCAAATCATGCTTCCCCCCCTCACAATTGATTAATGTGCTATACATTTTCTCCAAAGGAAAATGAAAAGCTAATTGTATGGTTTTTAAACTTGCTCAATTTCAGGCTCTTTTTGACCATTCGATAGGGTTTTGCTTATTGGAATAAGAATGCTTAAAAAAACAAAAGCAAATAAATGCTTAGACCATTGAAATATTGCAGTTTTGACTTTCAAAATATTTCATGAATTATATTTTCTCTTTTCGTTCCGCTTTTAATTGAGCAATTGCATTAGCTGGTGCCATTTAAGGAAGAGAAACACCCCACTGCCCTTTTTACCTCACCTGGGATTACTCCCCAGGAGGAGTACTGTCTCTAATCATTATAAAATGCCAGCACAAAAATGTTCCTAGAGTGTAACTTTTTAGAATTTACTATTTAATATTTTGAAAACTTTTTTCACCCATGCTGTGAATCTTGCTTCCATCCCATCCCTAATATCTCTTTGCAGTCCCTATTGATATTGGCCCGTGTTTGTTGTTGTTGTTTAGTCGTTTAGTCGTGTCCGACTCTTCGTGACCCCATGGACCAGAGCACGCCAGGCACTCCTGTCTTCCACTGCCTCCAGCAGTTTGGTCAAACTCATGTTCGTAGCTTCGAGAACACTGTCCAACCATCTTGTCCTCTTTTGTCCCCTTCTCCTAGTGCCCTCCATCTTTCCCAACATCAGGGTCTTTTCCAGGGAGTCTTCTCTTCTCATGAATTGGCCAAAGTATTGGAGCCTCAGCTTCACGATCTGTCCTTCCAGGGAGCACTCAGGGCTGATTTCCTTAAGAATGGATAGGTTTGATCTTCTTGCAGTCCATGGGACTCTCAAGAGTCTCCTCCAGCACCATAATTCAAAAGCATCAATTCTTCGGCGATCAGCCTTCTTTATGGTCCAGCTCTCACTTCCATACATCACTACTGGGAAAACCATAGCTTGACCTATACGGACCTTTGTCGGCAAGGTGATGGTCTTTGCTTTTTAAGATGCTGTCTAGGTTTGTCATTGCTTTTCTCCTAAGAAGCAGGCGTCTTTTAATTTCGTGACTGCTGTCACTATCTGCAGTGATCATGGAACCTAAGAAAGTAATATCTCTCACTGCCTCCATTTCTTCCCCTTCTATTTGCCAGGAGGTGATGGGACCAGTGGCCAAGATATTGGTTTTTTTGATGTTGAGCTTCAGACCACATTTTGCGCTCTCCTCTTTCACCCTCATTAAAAGGTTAATTCCTTTATTTTAAAAGTTACAAAAAAATGCAAATTGCAGCCAGGGCATAGCTGCCAAGTTTGCCGTTGAAAAATAAGGGATCCCAGCGGCGTGGCACCAGAAGTCGTTTCTGCACATGTCTGGACATGCACAGAAGCGATTTCCAGTGCCGGCTCTGCCCATGACTAGTCAACCACTCCGAAAGGGATTTAGGATGTTTGTGTGTCTATGTCTGTACACAAAAGCCTTTATAGAAAGTACACCCTCTTCTCATCAAGCCTAAGGTTGAACTGCTTAAGTGGAATTTGTCTGGCACTCAAGGTGCTGGCCTGTTATTAATTGTGCTATGCTGTATTTGTTCATTTTGCTGGGCAACCAATGTGTAACTGATACATATTATTTCTTGGTTTAATCAGGACCCTCAAATCTATTGATCACCCTGCCTTGAGGCAAGCTGCAATCTGATCCTAACCATGTTTACTCAGAAGTAAATCCCACTGTATTTGCGTGGGCTTTCCCCCAAATAAATGTGTATCAGATGGCAGCTTTAATATTCCCTCCACACAACTTAATCTAGCATTGACTCCAAAGGTCTGGACCATTTCATCCCACCTGCATACAGTCTTTTTTCAGTGTCCCCACTTTTTACATGAGTAGAATGTGTGCTTTTATTTAAAATGCATCTCTGGGTTATTTGTGGGGCATAGAAATTTGTTCATTTCCCCCCCAAAAATATAGTCCGGCCCCCTGCTGAAAAAGGTTGCTGACCCCTCTCTCACCACAAGGAAAAGGAAGATTCTACTCTGCTTTTTCTCCCAAGGCCAAACTGAAACAGATTAAATTCTGTCCCCCAAGGAGGTCAAATGGGAATTTTGCCACAGGTTTTAATAGAGCCAGGACTCCCCCCCCCAGCCAACAAAATAGCTCAAGACTTGGGGTTCCCAGTTTTCTATTTTAAAGTCTCTGGGCTGTACACAAAGTACGTTCCTAACAACACTTTTAGGGAAATAACCGTGATTTAAACGCTTATTGATCTTTGGAAATTAGCAGTTTATGCATATCAATAAGCTTATCACTCTTCCCTATAGCACCTGTAACCATGATCCCCCCAATTAAAAAAAATACAATAAGACTTTGAGAGAGTTAAAACACCTGCTTAATTATTATTACTATTATTCAGCAACAGAATTTTGCCAATGCAGAGGCTTAAAAGGGGCAGCTGTCTAAATGGCAGGCAAAAGCAACCACACATAACACACCCTAAGAACATGATGGCACATACAAAAGGGTGGATGTGCAAATCACCCCAACACACACACACACCCTCCAGATTCCTCCTTTTCTGCACACAATATACAGCACTGTGCAGGGAGGAAAAAGAGATGCAAGATAAGCACTGCGATCTACTTTCAGAATTGAAATCTGGCAGTGATTTTAAAAATCTCCCTGTTTTTTGGGGAGAGGAGAGCCCCGTTTTTAGGGGTTTGGGTCAAAGCTGTTTAGCTTTTTTAGAGAGAGGGAGTCCCCCATTTTAAGCCCTGTTTTATTTGGGTTCGGGGAGGAAAGTTAGTTCCGTTTTGGGCGTGTTGTGGGAAAATTTAAGGGGGAAGGGTTTAGTCGCTCACCAAAAGATCGCTGTGAAAGCCTCACAGCAAAAACTCAATCTTCCCTTCCAGAGAACAGGAGAAAATGCAGGGAGGGGAGAGGTGCTCTTGCTTCTTAGGCAAAAGCAAAGGAAAAGGAGACCACGATCGACTGGAACGCCCTAGGCATCGAGTCGATCCTGATCGACCTGTCGGACGTCCCTGCAGTAGTTGCAGAAACGCATGCGGAGGCAGGGCAAAGGAGGAGGCTGCTTTTTGGGGGTGAGGGGAGAGAGGGAGGTCATGGCTTGTTCGCTTGCTCGCTCGGCTGGGGAAGATGGTGCCTTTGCAAGCGGCTGCTTCTGGGGAAGAGGGAGGGGAGGGGAAGCTTCAGGGAGAGGAGCTGCTTCCTTTAAAATTCGGGAGATTTAAGGGATATTTTACAATCCGGGCTGCCAGCGGGAAATGGATTTAAATACAGGGGTTTCCCGCTAAAAACGGGAGACTTGGCAGCTACGCAGCCAGGGTAAATCAAATCCCAGCTAACACAGTTTTAAAAGAATATCATTTGTGCCACAAAAAGAAAATTTATACAGTGGAACCTTGGTTTTCAAACGTAATCCATTCCTTAAGACTGTTAGACTTCCGAAAGCTGAAAGTAGAAGCCTCAATATAATAGGGAAACTCGAAACGGAAGTCGGTTGGCACATTCTGCTTCCGAAAATCGTTTGAAAACTGAAGCACTTACTTCTGGGTTTTCATCGTTCTCAAGCCAAAATGTGCATCAACGGAGACGTTCCACAACTGAGGTTCCACTCTACCAACACCAAAATACTTTTTAATCAACCTCAACAATTTATTCCACAGCCATAATATACAAACCCATTTGGTGGCAACCTCATCTGGTTTATCCATCTACACTATCTATAATTTGTCCTTCACAAAACCCTTTTGAATAGTTCAAACATTAATCTTTGCAAAGATTACCTAGAGACTTTTTACAGCACTTTTGTTTGATCTCAGGAGATTGACAGCTAGGTGATTGTACCACTTGTCAAATCAGCCTGACCTAGAATGTGCCTAATAAAGCATCACTGCAGGGGATTATGGGTAATAAAAATGTTAGCACCATTGGCGGGACCAGCATCAATGGTTAGTTATGCAGGTACAGGGCGGTATAATAATAATAATAATAATAATAATAATAATAATAATAATAATAATAATAATAATGACAGGAAATGCTCCACAGGGCTCAATTAAGTCATTCTAACTTCCCCACTCCTATTCCTGCACATAGTGCTTTCAAATTCAGTGTTTTATTTGGATAGCACCAGCAATGTTGGTATTTCCTTGTTGAGGTCTGTTTGACAGAAGGCTTTCATGTACAGCCTGTCCATACCCAATGCCCATGCCTGGTTCTTAGGACAGTAATTCATTCATTGAATTTATCACCTGACCTTCCACCTGAAGGAGCCAATAGGCTTCCACTGACAATAAAAGAGAGTCTCATTGCAGCGGAATTAAAGCACTCTAGGCTGTTCCTTCTCACATGCACATGTTTCTGTATGTAGCTTTGTGGCTGTGGGAAGAGATAGATCATGCCACTGTTTCCACTGATGTTTTGAAACCCAGATTTATTGCTGAAACACAAAACACAAGCACCACCTGAAGGGAGATAAGTCAATTACTATTATTACCGGACAAGATTCAGTAAAGGTTAAACATGTTCAAGTCCCATTTTAATGGGAGAGTTAAGCACATGCTTAACATCTCTGCCATTAATATAAATGGCACTCAAGGGTGCTTAACCATGGTTGGGTTGTGCCCAATAGGATGAACTCATCTGTACTTCAACAATATTTAGTTTTCTGGTTGCTATTTGTAGCTAAGCAGAATTTTGAGCCTACACAGTACATCCTTGAACTGTCTTAATTAACACTTGAGATTTGCAGTGATTACAGCAATAAAGAGAACAACAGACTCTGCTCTTGTTTCCCAATTAGTGTAACTGCTGTTCCTTAGAAAAAACTGTAACCAAGATGAATTGTCTTTCAGGGATTCAAAGAAGCTTGAACCTGTCACAGCTCTCAAAGTTAATATAATGTATGTTGTCTTTAATTAGCTGGAAAGTCTTAATTTTCCATCTTTTGTGGAACCTATGCTAAGAGTTCCTTGACTGTCGCTCAGTTAATGTTCTTTAAAGAGCCAGATATAACATATTGTGTGTTGAACTTATTCATATGTTACATTATTAATCAATTATTTACAAAACCAACTTGTTTAACACCAGCGTTAAGGCTCAGGTTCCACAAAGCCTGGAAATAAGAAGCTAAGGCTGATGCCTTAACAGACATGCTCCCTTATGAGCGATGATGTTGCGTGACGTCACAAATTGTGCTTGCTTACAACTTAACTTCCATACACCAACTCTTCTCCTAAATGTGTCAGACACAAATCTAGACGGGGAAGACGAGATGACCGGAACCAGGAAGATGTTGCCACTAATCGAGCAGTAATTGAGATATATAATTAAGACATAAAAAGGACGTCCTGAAAGTCTGTATGACACCCCTCTGCACACCACCAAGACTGTCCCTTCATCCTTTGACCCCTGCGGGGAGGCAGCTCTGTGCTTAAGGTGACCGGAAATTCATACCAGGCAAAGCATGTGAGGGATTCATAGCTGCCAAGTTATCCCTTTTTTAAAGGGATTTTCCCTTATGCTGAATAGGCTTCCTCGCGAGAAAAGGGAAAACTTGGCAGCTATGGGGATTTGCCATCCCTTGCCTTTATTTTGTTAGCTCCATGTCAGTGACTAAAGGACAGCAAAATCCCACATGCTCATTCACATAAGTGGGGGGCATTTCCCTGATGTTTCTTTGAACAATGATGTTCTTCAGTCTCAATGGTGACCCAGCAAACTCTGCTAAGCAAAGCCCCCAGAAAGATTGCTTGAAGAAATTTAATTTGAACAATCTGAAGCCTGAGTGTGCTGCATCCATTAAATCAGAAATGCTACCCAAGCAACATTTTGCAGTGTGGTTTCTGATGCCTTAGACAATGTGATAAGTGTTTTTTTGTGAAGGAATCCATGAAGCGCACACAGTATTGCTCCCTTGGGTTGCCAGGCTCACAGTGGCTTCACCCAGTGTCCGCTCTCCCCTGCTTACCTGAACTCAACATTTGCAAAGTGGGGAGACCAGAGCTCAGAACTAGGCTACTTGGGAGACTGCCTTATTCCTTACATACCAAGTAAATCACAGCAGGCTGCAGGAGAGCTGCTTCTTCAAGTTCCAAAAATATACATAGCTCCACAGTTACACTGAGCAGGGCTTTACAGTGGTACAGTGTCCCTGTTAAGATATGACTGCATTTTCCAGAAACAACTGGAGACATTTTTGTTTCAGCAAGCTTTCCTAGCTGGATGAGTACATCTCTGCCATACAGGTCCATTTCATACTATTCTTAACTTAGTCTTCTGTCCATTTTGGTGTGCTGTTTTCAACTGTTCTTTAGTTCTTATCCTTGTGTGTTATATGTCGACTTGGGACAGATTTGGAAGGTGACTGATAAATAACAACAATAATCAATAAACAACAAAGTCAATAATATTATTGTCTCCCAGGAAGTGTTTTGTGATCATTCCCTGGCTCCTGGCTCCAGCCCCCATGAACTGCAGAGGCTCCACACTGCATCTTCAACAAAGCAATCATTTCTGACATCTTTCCAAACCTGAAGTGCCTTTTCCTTCCCAGCACCATCTCTTTGATTCCCCCTTTCCTGTGGGGTACATTATACAAAACCACCCCCAGGTGTCTTCTAACATACCATACTGTTTATATGCCATAATATATTTGCAACCCACCTGCCTATGGAATGAAACTGCTAAATTACTCCAGAGGCCCATGTGCATGAAGGCAGATTCTAAGGAAATGGTTACAGCCTCAGTCCAGAGGTTCTCAATGCAGGCGGGCAGTTAAAATGTTTAGGGGTGTGTGTATTGGGTGTTTCTCAGAAGCAGCCCTTCCATTAGGTCAATAAGCATTTCTTTCCTCCCTTCTCTTCCAGTGTGCACAAGATACTTCTAGAAGCAGGAGTTTTTTTTCTGAGCTGCGGCAATGTGACTCAACAAAACATCATTATCTGAGACCAACCCTGTTTAAACAGCAAGGCCTTGACAGAATAGCAGGCCTGGAAACTGTGGTGCTTTGGTTCAGGAGACATAACACCCAAACTGTCGACTGTACGTCATGTCATCTACCTTCAGTTACATCCAATCCCTGTCAAAGAGACTTTTAAAGTAAAGCTTTATCACTCTGAAACTCCACATGTCCTCAAGCTTATCTTGCAAAACAACAGCATCAGAGCTATTGACTGGGCATGAATCTGAATGTAGATTTATGGTAACCACTGGAGATAAATTACAACAGGGGATGTGTTTGAGCAGCTTGACAGTATCAACACTGCATGTGTTTGCATTTGGGAGAATGAAATCTTTGCCTGAGAGCTGTACGCCCCCCATCCTCTTGGATTCTGTTATTTACTTAACAAGCACCATCGAGTCCAGATCTCCCACAAAGGACAAAACGTCATCACACCTTTCACAAAAGGTGGCTCAGCTCTTGATTTTCTTTTTACTGCACACAGATGCTCAAACCCATGGACCTTTGCCATGATGGTGCCCTTTTTGTGGAAGCCCAACCGACCAGATTTTGACTGAGATTTGTTTGGGTGGGAGGGAGGGAGGGAGGGAGAGAGAGAGAGAGAGAGAGAGAGAGAGAGAGAGAGAGAGAGAGAGAACCCCAGTGAGAAAAACACTTCACATGTACACTTTGTATCTTGATCCCCCATCCAGCCAGTGCTTGGAATGTTGTCATGGCAGTTGGCCAGGCACTCGGGCAGAAGTAGCTCCCTATTTGGAGAAAGTGTATACCTATCACCGGATGGGGTATAATGACTATGCTAGCTTCCCAGAAGGTGGGCTGCTGTTGCTTACATGGAGAGGGGTGAGGTTGTGCAGAGGTTGGTGCAGTGCAAATGTACTGGATTGGCTGCATTGGTGTGTTTGCACCATGCCAACCTCTCTGCTACCACACCAAATCCAAATCACTTTATTTCAGCTTTAAGCTCATAGACATAATAAAACAAGAACAGAAATGTGCACGATTTGATTTACAATTAAAAGGTAAAATAGCTTAAAGGATATACAGAATTAGATAAGGATATAATCAAAGAATTTCAAGTTGTATATAACAACCCATTCCATCTCTTATATGTCAAAACAGAAGTTAAACATTTTGCCATTTGTAGAGTTACAAACGGATTTGTCTCTTGCAATAAAAAAAGCAAAGTGAGAATCTTCCAGATGCCCAGGGACTTTTTGAATTAGTGGGAGCAATAAACTCTTCCGGACAGCACAATATAAAGGACATATAAACACGATGTGCTGCAGGGTTTCAATCGAGGAGTTATCACAGGCACATAAAACCAAAACTTGGCCCTTAGAAAATCTGTGAAAGAGGACATTTGAGGGGAAGACATTAAAACGTGCCTTAATAAAAGCAAAACGATGAGTGGCAATAGGAAGGGATGATAAGTAAACTGGCACATGAAATGAAGGAATAACACCCAAATGTCACGGAGAACACGTCCCTCCACCAAGCATAAGATTGTGTTGCATCTCTATATCGCCCAATCTTTGGATAATAATCTTTTTTTTTTTTTTTGCTGTAGTAAGATCGTACTTCAGAATTTCTAAAGGCGAAATTCCAAAAAGCGAGAGTTTGGCGTGGATCTTACTAGCCCAAGGGCCAGTAAACTCATCGCGCCATAAGCATTGGGCTAGATAATAATTAGGTATAATCTGTGCCAAAGTGTTAGCCAATAGCTAAAAACACGTTTCCACAGAAGTGTCTGCTACCACACCCTTCCCCTCTAGGTCTGCAACAGTGACCCACCTGCCAGGAAGCTCCAACCACCTGACCTGATGAACCACTGAGGAGGGGTAAGAACAGGAGGCAAAGAAAGAGACTGTAGCCCCAGTCAGCAAGGCAAATGGCCAGGGATGATGGGAGTTGTAGCCTCAGCTTCCCCGTCCTTGCCCTCTAGCTATTGTAAAAGAAGGTGTGTTTGCTCAGTACAGTCGGGAAAAAATGCCTCTTTCCCTTCAAGGAATCTGCTTTGCATAAAAATATGGGCATTCTCATTTCAGTCACTTATGAATTCTGAGTAACTCATAAGAAAATGAAACAGTAGTGCCTTGCGAAAGGGGCGTTGAAAAATGCTTCAACTTTTTGAGGCACGTTAGGAGCCTTTTTCATTTTGGCTGCTCCTGCCAGACGCTTTTCATCTATTTAAACTTTATAGAAATGTACAGTTGCTAAGTGCCAAGTTGCTAGGCTCTCTCCCTGCTAGGCAGCAGATGCTCAGTTCGCTCTTCAGAAATCCTCCTTTCCAGGTGACATTGGGAGTGTAGCAGGAGACTTCATTATTGATGAAATCAGTTGGTGGACTATTGTTGGAGGAGAGCCAAGGTAAGAGACAGGAGGCACAGATAAAGCAGGAGGGAGGCAGGGATAAGATAATGGGCTATAGAAACACCTTCTTAAGATTCTTTTTATGGTTCTTCACCTATGGTTCACTCTTCTTACCTGCATTAAGACACAATAGTGGCAGATTCATGTCTCCAAATGATGGTTTAAATTGTACAACTGTTCACTACCCAACAGCTATAAAAAAGGGGGTGGTGGTGCTTGAATTACGTGTGAGGAAAAGGCAGGTGGGTCTTTAATGAACTCCATAGGTCCTGCCCCTGACTCCTTCCAATTTTAAACAGATAGTGATACCATAGTTGATTAAAAACACCAAGGGGGCCATCACAAAAGGTAAAACAGGCAACCAGGCACCCTATGACCAACATGAATTTCAAACAGTGAACATCAGTGAGTTTGGGTAGAGTATGTGAGTAAATAAAGCAACATCTAGACTGCCTTTCTCAGCCAGGCAAGAGCAGTGCTGGATTTACATATAAGCTAAACAAACTATAGCTTAGGGTCCCACTCTCTTGGGGGCCCCAATTTTTTAAAAAGAAAATAAAACCCATGGGTGTACATTTCTAAAATATAAGATAAAAAACAAACAAAATTTAGCCTACATACAGCAACAGTGTTTTGTGTTGTGTAGGCCCCTATTTCTTATGTGCAAATGGCTTTAGATACCTATTAGGTCCATAAATTACCATTTGTGTGCCGAGGTACCAAGACATCCCCCCAATAACTCACACCTCACACAATATTTTAAGGTTTTTGGCATTAATTTGGCCACAACTTTATTTAAATACAACTGGATGTGAGTGATTGCTTAGGCATTGGTTCTTGCCATCTGTCCCCCGCCTGGGACAGATCTGACTCCCACTAGCCTAGAAGGGGAGCCAGTAGGTGAGCACCCTCTGGGGCAGGGGCCCACGCCCTTGACCTCATCCCTCAGATGCTCCCTGAGGCTCTTGCGTGACCGTGGCCCCTAACGGGGATACACGAACTACATGTATAGCCCCAGGATTCCTTTAAAGGAATACCCCTAAAGGCAGCAGCAACCATGAGGGGCAGGCTCAACCAAAATCTGTATCCCTCAACCATCCAATTTGAACCAATGCCTAATCACCAACCTTACATGTTGTGACTTATTGCAGCGTAGTAGGCAAAAACCACCTGGCACCAGCCAATCAGCCAAGTGGCAAAATTCCCACCAGGCCTCTGATCCAAAACAGGCGACCCCATGAGTGGTGCAGCAAGGTCAATGCAAAAACACCTAAAACTAGAGGAGGGCAGGTGGGAGATTCGTTGCGAGCAGCAAAAGTGGAACCAAAAGCTGCTCTCTAAGCATATATAGGGTAAGGCTATCAATCAATCAATCGCTACATGCAAATTCCCCCAGCAACAGCACACCCACCAATCACACATGTGGCCATCCAAACTGACCCGCCTCTCCCACCCTGGGATGTCTTCTTAACCCTTCCGCAACCCATGTTCTCCTTTAGGGGGAGAACCTGCTATAGCATATATTCAACACAAAAAACAGTGACAATTTGTTGTTGACAAAGTACAGCTGGACATATAAAGGGCCTCATTACCTTGAGTAACCTAGGACCTCATCAAACCTAAATCCGGCCCTGAGCAAGAGATATAATGGGGAGATCCAGGCAAGGGGAGACTTTAGGTCCCTTGAATAGAAGAAGTGGGATCATATATTGAACACCAGACCCTTCCAACACAGATATTAGCAGGGAAGCATACACATTGTCATGTGGGCTTTCTGAAAAAAGAACAGTTCACAAAATGACAGAAACTGAAATGGACAAATCCACTATACCTAAGAATAATCTATTCCAGGATCTTGGAATAACCACTGCACAAATGTTCACCCCTAATGCTGCTAAAAATGTGAGGCAAAGCAGAAGAGAAAGGGCACACATCTCCCTTGTAGACAGAGTCACAGCTGTATACTGTATGTGTCAGATTTTCGTGGAGGGCAGTGGCAAAACATGTGGTCCACTCTCCCTCCCCATGTATGTGAATGTGTGAAGAGGGCGATAACTGATACACAGAACTGCCAACACTGGCAAGCTAGTAGGGGTGAATTTCTGCAATGTTTATGCAGTCATGGCATTAAGTTCTGCTGAGTGATGACTTGTAGGTGTGAAACAGCTGTCAAGCTCAGCCGCAAGACCTCAAGTGCTTAAATATGATTCAGCCCTCAGCAGGCCTATTTTAGTAGTGCTTTATATGAAAGGATTTCAAGTAAGTAAGAACTGTCCTTTTTTTCTAGAAAAAAAATGTTTAGGGGTACTCTCATTTTGTCTCAAGAAAATCACCATTTTATAGTTCAAATCGGGAAAAATAAATACAGTAAATGGACAAAAGTACAAAGATTCACAAAATGTTTAGGGGTATGCATATCCCTGCGAACCCCCAGAAAAAAAAAAACCCACACCGAGTAAGGCCTTTGATACTTACTAACAATTTCAATGCAAATATGTTCCCATGTTAGATATACTATATTTGATGATTCCAATTCACTATGGACTGATACTAGCTGTGACAATTACTATGGTTGCTAACCACCCATTGTTTTAAAGGTCCAAACAACATCCAGTTCTTCTAAGCAGCATTACCATGTTGGCTTGCATTGCATTTGTGGGATAACCAGCCTCATATAACCAACATGTTTAAGTCCAATTAATGCATGAAGGAGTTAATACCATAGAGTACGCTGTCCTGCCAGGCTTAGCTATGACTGCTTCCCTTACCTTGGGAGGATATGGGTAATCAAGCGTATTGTTCAACCTCCAGTCTACCCGAGAAGCTTGTGAAGTGTGAAGTGTGTGAAGAGGTTTGAGCTGCATGGCTCTCACAAGCCACTTTAGGAACTCTCACCACTTTGTAGTTAAGCTAAGTTTTCCTGCCTGTTTTCTGAGGCACATGAACCTGACCTTTGAAGTTGTGTAATTCAAATGCTTTCATACCACTATGTGAAGATTAGTTGGTCCTAACAGAGATTTTATCATATTGTTCCTTTGGGATGGACAAACAGGTTACATGGTTTTCTTTGGGAGGAAGGCCAGGAGATAAATTCAGTCAGTCAATCAATTGTTATGTTTGGGATAATCATTTGATTAAATTGTTCCTGCTAGAAAACGGGTACATTTTCTATTTGATAAAGGGTTTCATTATTTCCAGTTTGTACCATTCATAATGAAAAATCACAATTGTCTTAAATGAGGCATAATTAAATGCCATTTTTGTTCCTGGTTCCTAATTGGATGGAATTCTATTATCCTTGACAGGAAACATTTACAATGAGCTTTTACAGGCCTTGAAACTGCACTGTACTGGGCCTGCTTCATAGGAGCCCACCATCATACAATACAGCACAATAACTTCTTAAATACATTATCCCGATATATAGAATAATCTAAAATATTTAGTGACCCCCCAATTAAATGCATGCTGTGCCAGCTGGCTATATTAAGGAGAATAAAGCAGTTTAGCTGTGATGGAATAAGGTGGCTCAAAGTGGAAAACTCCTATGTGCTTTCTGAAAATTTGATATATATTTTTTTAATAAAAAACCGAGCTGAGATAAATAATGCCCTCTGCTGGTGTCTCAACTTTATTTTAATAAGAATGCAACTGTGTTGACAGTAGTGAAGACATTTGTATGACTAATAGCTGGAGGAAGACGCTTGCTCACTGATTTTGATGGCTAGTAACTACTAGTATACCCACCTGCTTGGAAGCAGGCTGGAGAAAAACAACATGGCGCTTTGAGTGTAGCCAGCACAGGAATCAGAAGCCTGAGATTTCAGCTAGCTGAGGCATCAGGTGGCACTAGGGGGTAGAAGACTACTTAGACTAGGCATCCCCAAACTTCAGCCCTCCAGATGTTTTAGACTACAATTCCCATCATCCCTGACCACTGGTTCTGTTAGCTAGGGATCATGGGAGTTGTAGGCCAAAACATCTGGAGGGCCGCAGTTTGGGGATGCCTGACTTAGACTATCGTCTGAGCGACCAGTGTGAAGCGGTCGTGCCACATCATCACTCTGCCCAACAGCAGAGTCACTGAGGTTTATTGGGACAATGCAGCAGGCAAACGGCAGGAAGGTTGGGACTGCATGAGGGTACCAGATTGCCAGTGCAGCCACACAGTCCCAAACTCGCCACCCTTTTGTCCTGTCCTGGAAAGTGGCAGCAGCTCCAATGCTGGGAGAGCGGTGGCACAACACTGCCCTTCTGCATTGGCCATGCCCACCCATATTATGAGATAAGACAGGTAGTATTCTTCCACTTTCACATACTGAAGATGCCCGATTAACAAGAATGCTCTTTTCAGATTTTTATTCCATTTATTCCTTTAAAAAAGGAATAAATAGCACACTTCTCTGGATATTATGTAAAATTGTTCCCTATAACATTAAAGCAGGCAGTCAAGTGGTCTTTATTACTGTTCTTTAAAGTGTGTAATTTAACGGCGGTTTGTGTTCAGCGGGATGCAACTCGAAGCTCATTTTCGACTCCAAATAGTATGATAATGAAAGTTCTTCCTTGGCCTTTCCTGAATAATTTGAAAGATTCATTCATGAACTAAAAGCTAGCAAACCTAAAAGGAAATGTCTCTGTTTGTAGATGACAAACAAAAACAAAGGGGAATTTGAAACAGTGTTTCCAAGTAAAGAAATGCCATTTTGCAATTCCAGGGGGCAGCTGTGTAGAAAAATGAGACAAACAGTAATTGGCAATAGATGTAGCAGACACCTTTCTGCTATTCAGGAGAAGTGGAATGATTGACAATAGATTCAATTTACAAACATAAGCTTGGGAAAAATGTGATAATTTGGTAATTAAATGTAAAACAATAGCATAATCCCAAGAGCTGGGCAGAGTATAATGTTATCACAATTCGAGTAAAATCATTTAGACTGACACATTACAATGCAGAAAAAGTAGAATGTGCTTCTGTCCAAGCATAAAGCAAATAGCAAATGCTCTGGAATGAAAAGCTCCTCTCTTTTTTTCTTCCACTTTAAGGACCAGAGTGCCCTGATACAAACCCTTCAGAGGGATTCTTTTGACAGATTTGAAATCAAACACAATGATATAGATTTATGAAGAAAATACCTAAACATGCCAGCAATGTTTTTGTGCCTGCCAGTTCCAGGAATTCTTTGTTTTGTTGACTTGTTTTCAAGGAAACACCATTTTAAAACATAGCAACTGGAAATGGAAGGTGCCGTGTGAAAAAGAATGTCAGAAGAGTCAGGCTGCTTTAAACCAGAGGCCCATCTAATCCAACATCCTGTTTCTCAGCCAGATGCTTATGGAAAGCCCAAAAACAGGGCAGGAGTGCCACTGTTGTTCTCCAGCAACTGGTATTCAGAGGGATGACTAGGAGCCCTTGAAAGTCCTACGCTACCTGATTTTGTCCAACCCCTTCTGAAGCCATCTAAACTAGAGAATGGACACTCACCCTTCTCAGTGGGGCAGCAGTTGCAAATCTTCACCTTATCCACTGACCCCAGCAGCAGAAGCCCATGTGTTTGCCGGCCATTAGGGGAACACCCCGGCTGGCAGAAGTACTGTGTGGGAATCCCCATGGAAGTCTCTGCCCAGAAGCCAAGTGTGGGGCAGACAGTCCATAGAGCTTTCAGGAGAGGCCACCTCAGTTGACCAGTGTCTTGGGGGGGGGGGTAGCCGCATTCCTTGGCATGATCCTTATGTGGCTTCAGACCTTAGGAGGATGAAATGGCTATATGCCCAATTCCTGAACCAACATTCCACCTTCACCTGTCATTAATAAAGCTGTGGCCTTTTTGAATCCAGCTCATTGTCTGCTTGAGTTTGTTCTATCACACGTTCTATCATCACTGCCAGGGGGAGGGTGGCACTGTGCTCCATATATGTTTTTGACTCAGGAAATAGTGTATGAAATGAAATACTCCCTCTTCTCTGTTCTGAATCTCATCCCATTTGGTTCTAGTGTTGTGGGAGAGAACAAAATTCTCTACTCCAGTACTATTTTACTAGAAAAAGAGGTGCCAGAACTCATCACGAACACCTCCCTTGTTTCACTTATAATGGCAATGGTGTCCACCTGAGAAGTGCCGAAACTGAGTTCTGGCTGAAAAAACCTGCTTTATCCATTTTCTCCACATCATGCATAATTTTGTAAGTCCCTTCCTTATTAACTTCTTTCCACATTAAGAAGCCCAAAATGCTGTAACCTTTGCTCAGAGTTGTTTTAGCCCCAATATCAGGTTGGTTGCCCTTTTCTCCACCTTTTCCAGCTCTACAATATCCTTTTTGGTATTTAGTAACCCCAACTAACTGTGGTGACACTATTTATTTGTGTAAAAATATTAAATATCGACACTTTTATTTTCAATCCCTTTCCTAGTGCTGCTTATAACATGTAATTCTTATTCACAGCTGCCACACATTGTGTCGGTATTTTTAGAACTATCCAGCATTAATATCTCTTTCCTGGTTACTTCACCATCGGCTCAGACCATGCTGGTGTATATATGAAGTTAATTTGTTTTCGCATTTCAAATAGGCAGACGTGTGACATCTAGTTAGGACTATAACATGGAAACTTTGTTCTTGATGCCCACCTTTGACCATGTGTAGGGATGTAACAGGACAAGAGGATCTTCCATTTTGTCCGTATTTGAAGTAAGGGTGGGAACGATTGTCCTGAATATTCATCTGTACTTCTTCAATGCCACCTGAATTTGCTGGTAGCAGAAGAGAGTAATACTACTACTACTACTAATACAGTGGAACCTCGGTTTATAAACACCTCGGTTTATGAATTTTCAATTTACGAACGCTGCGGACCCATCTGGAACGGATTAATTCACTTTCCATTACTTTCAATGGGAAAGTTCGCTTCAGTTTATGAACGCTTCAGATTATGAACAGACTTCTGGAACCAATTACACCCATGATTCGGGTTAAGTACGCTTCAAGTTGAGTACTCCGTGGACCCGTTTGGAACGGATTAATCCACTTTCCATTACTTTCAATGGGAAAGTTCACTTCAGTTTATGAACAGACTTCCGGAACCAATTGTGTTCATAAACCGAGGTACCACTATAATAATAAATCCTGGCGATTTCCTGTCCTTTAATGGCACTCAGAATTAGTTACCTGGAGCAGCCACCTCGGGCTCTCAAGCAGCCATAAAGATCCAGCATCTCTGATGTGGTTGCAAGTACTTTCACTAAACTTCCAATGCTTTAGTTAAGATTAATTCCATATCAAATGGAGTTAGCAGAAGGGGCAATGACAGCCCAGTGACCCTCATCCATTAAGATGTTTTGAGGAAGAATGTGATAACGTTATTTACACGGGTAGATTTATTTCTTTTCATTTTCAGTAAGAGCTATTGTGTAAGAAGCTTCTAGGGTAAGCAGTTTTCCATATTGAGTTATAAGTTTCAGCGGCAACTTTATTATGTGGGAAATGGTGCATTTGTTTTCAGCCCCAATTAACATAATTTAAGGTAGGGAGTTTCAGATCAGATCCTAAATCTCTCTCAATAAACTCTAAGTGTTTAATATTGAGGCTGAGGAAATAGCTCAGAAGAAAAAGAAATCAACTTATTGATCCCAACACAATTAATTTGTAATGCTGTTATGAACCATTTTAAGAGTATTTTGAGAGTACAAAGCCATCACATTTTTTGTGAGCTAGGTTTGGGTGTACAGCTTGTTCTGAATGGCCTTGCATTCCCTCTGAAAAATCAAATATCCATCTCGAAGGTTCCTGGATCCAGACCTAATTTCTGGCTATCTGGTGGTGATGGGAGCCAGGAATGCTTTTTACCAGCCTTGACTGGTTCATTACTGGTGGCCTTTCCTTAAAGAAAAAGCCTAGCTCCTCTTGTAATCACCGCCACCACCTCCTTTATTTTCATCCATCCATCTATTTAACAGAATTTATATACTGCTTGATTGCAAATAGAACCTCCAAGCGGTTTACAGGAAATGAAATAAACATTAAAGGTGTCAATAAAAGGCAAAGTTAAAGTTATTTCCCTTTACTCCCAAAAGAAGGGGCTAGAGAGCTATGGGAATTAATCTAAGAGGAAGGAAATTATTAGCTAGACCTCTGGGAGGCTCAGATAAATCTCTAGACTCCCCTTAAATTTTTGTAACATGAGTGAGAGGTTTAAGCAGTGAGGAAAACTGATCTGAGCTAAGCAGATGCTCGATAAACACCAGGCATCTAATTCATGTGATTTTATTCAGAAGAGTCAATATAAAACAAGTTATATAAAAGAAAATCTACTGTATATTCCTGCGTATAAGACTACTTTTTAACCCAGGAAAATCTTCTCAAAAGTCGAGGGTCGTCTTATACGCTGGGTCGTATTTCTTATATGGCGAGTATATCCCAAACTCTATATTTTAACTGGAAAAGTTGGGGGTCGTTTTATACGCCCAGTCATCTTATATGCCGGAATATACTATATAAAAGCCAACCAGTGGTTTATCTGTTTATATAAGTACAGTTTTATCATGCTAAAATTCTTCAGTAGTCTTCTGGTCTTCTAAATGAAGATGGAAACACAAGCAAGGTCAGAGCTAGATATATTATATTGCTTTCTGGGCTGGGTGGAAGGTGGCATGGAGGAAAGCAAGTGACCAATTGAATACAGAGTCTTTCATATATATATACACATGTTGTTTGGTTCAATGAGGCAACTTTAAATGGTGTACTAGAGCAGATGGCTCCCTTCCTTCTAGCCAGAAAGGAGGAAAACATCCATTTGCGTAGGGGGAATGATGGCAACTGTGGGCATGCGCTATGATTTCCATACCCTCCAAGTGCCCTGATTTTCCAGGGACAGTCCTGGAATTACAAAAACCATCCCAGCTTCCGATTTGGTCCCAAAATTTCCCCTGCTAGCACTGCCGGCGCTTTGTGTGTCCACGTCTAATCTTGTCCCTTTCTAAAATTTATTTATTGGTGTGTGTCTCTCTTTTTGCAAACCTACCAAAGAATAAAATAAATAAAACTGGGACTAAGGGGTTTTCTGAGGATGGTGGAGGGCTTGTGTTGTCCTGTGTCCTGTTGGTGTCGTGGTGGCGGCACTCAACCTTCTTGTGATAGGAAATGCTCTGCGGAAGACACACACAAAAATGGGGGGGGGGGTCAAGGAGGGTCCATTTTGGGGAGAGTGAGAAACATCTCTATTTTCACCTGAGTAATGTTGGAGAGTATTGGTTTCCTATATGATGGCATAAAGCAGGGGTAGCCATTGTGGTGCCCTCCAGATATAGCTGGACTCCAACAACCAGCAGCTCCAGGCAACCTGACAAACCCTAAGAAATGATGTAAGTCCTACAACATTTTGAGGGCACCACACTGACCGAGCAAAGAGAATCACTTGGAAAAGGAGGATTTTCTTACTGAGGCAGAAGTACAAGATGTCCCATGAATTAAATATGTTCTGTCTGTAGGCAACTTGCGGTAAAGTTGGATTAAGTACTGACAGGTTGTAGTGTTGGTGTTGCCTGTGAGCTACAGGCACAGTTTGTCAGAAGGGGAAAGTTCTGGGATTTTACTGGAAGTTAAAAGACTAGATAAATTACACACACACCCCTCCTTCCTGTGAAAGCCCACAGCAATCACTGTAGCCTTGCAATACATGCTTTGCTATGTAGAAAAATAGGAAATGGCATCAAATAAGAGAACAGATGGGACGCAAAGGAAATTCCTGCGTGATTCTGCCAGATTTAACCACTTTTCAGACTCATTGATTTCAATGGGAGTAATTTAAGCATATGCTTAACTTTCTCATTAAATCAATAGAACTTGGAAATGCTTCATTTTGGCTAGATCATGGGTACTCCGCCGAAATAGTCCTAAAAAAACAGAAGCCAGTAAAAGCCTCAAAATGGGCTTGATTATTATTATTTTATTACACTGTTTTTCTCAATGCATTTTATGTCACCTTTTTAAAAACAACAACACAGTAGAATTCCACCTGGAGACTGCAGGTTTAACCTACTATAAAGTTAAGGAAGCACATCTACCACCATAACATTAGGCAAAGCTTCCCACCGTGTTATGTACTGAGCTGAATCATAGAACTATAGGATCCAGAATCAGCAGTCTGATTGGTCCACAGGAGCCACCCAATCCAACTCCAGGTGGAAGTCAATCCACAAACTGATTGGCCCACAGGTGTAGCCCTGAAGTAGCCAATCACGCAAAGCCCATTGTGTAAATAATGTATATAAGCAGATGGTTTTGGGAAAAGGGCATTTTTCTTCTCTTCTTCTCCTTGATGACTACGAGCTGAATAAAGAGCATGAAATTCACTCTCGACTCAGAGTATATTTCACACCGCTTCCCACAAATTGTGAAACATATCTGCATGGTGAAATGCACCCTTAGCATTCTTCAGCAATACACAAGGATACAACAGCAGAATCAGAGCCCCTCCCTCCAAAACCAACCACTACACTACCCACAACAAGTCACAACACACAGCTGCATTGGATTTAGGGGGATGAGGGCAGTTGCCAAGGGAACACATAACTATTAGGAAATAATATTGGGGAACACTGGGTATTAAGAGTGCTAACATAAATCATATACCCCAGTTTCCCAGTGGCCCTTCAGAGTACGCTTCACAAAGAGTTTATAGAAAAACAAAATACGCAAACAGACATTGACTTGGCTAAAATACACCACCAAGAGTTTAAAGACCAACCTAGCATGAAAAACCCTGACTAGCAGTATACCTGTTTAAAGTATACAGAAGGAAAACAAAAGGTTGGCTTTCTTTAACAGAAAAACTGACTCGGAAGAGACTTTAAACTACAGATACATTCTCTCTCCCAGCAACTTTACATACCCACATTCCAACCCTTCAAACCTCCCACCATACTCCCACACAACTACCACACAAAATGCTTTCCAACAGAGCCTTATATACATGGAGTAGAGCCCACGCTTGTGAGCAATTAAACAGAAATTACCAGCACCTGTTTTTCTTAAACAGACAGTATTGACATTAGACCAGCTCAAAAGCAACTTTGCTTATTCAAGAAACCCAACAATAACACTAACAGCAACCTACATTTATATGGGTCCCTACTGAGAAGATCCATTAAGCAACTGTGCCAAAAGGAATTGTTGTGAAAAAAAGAAATATTTAAGGTGGGGTGCCAAATCTTGTCCTCACCCAGGACGCCATGTTACCAAAGAGCACCCATGTGCACAGAGACACATAAATGAAAGGTAGAAACATAAATAGTTTGTGTCTTGAAATTTATGATGCATTTTGTAATGACTTGGTTACAACTTAAAATGGTTGTGGAACCAATAGGTGTTTTTTGTCTATGGGATAAATTTGCATGTAGACGGAGAATGCAGGAGAAAGCAAAGCAGGCGCAGTATCAAAGATGTTAAGTCTACCTGTTCCCAGTTTCAGCATGTGGGTTCGTAGGGCTATATTTTTCCTTCTGATTCCATTTTCTGAAAAGAAAGCTCTAGCAACCCTGGGCAACAATGATTTTGGGAGGGGGTAAGCCTTTACAGAGAAGTACAGAATGGAAAGCCTTCAAACCCTTCTTCTGTTCAGTCTTTTCCCATTGTTGATGCTCTCCGTTCTTCCCCCTGCTTACACTCTTATACCAGAATGCCAGGCCAAAAAAAGGGACATCCAGGAATCAAATAGAAGCTGAGATTGGCAGTTGATGTGTATGCTTATGTTTACCTGCTTATAATTAGCAAAGCACAAATTTCAGACTTTTTGTAACACAGAAGTGAACTTTTGTGATGCACTAGAAATATACCTATAATAAATTGATATTTTTTTTAATAAATAAATAAATAAATATGAAACCATCGCTCCTAGAAAATGTTTTCTGGGTTCTTTGGCAGTAGGATTTTGCTATCTGAAAGTCCCCAGGAGATTGAACAACCTGTTTAAAGTTCACATTTTATTTTTCAAAAGGTTTTGGTTGACTGCTGGCTTTAGATTTCCTAAAAAAAGGAAGCAAATATAATGCCTAACCTTTTATATCTAAAATAGATTAGATATAATCTGTAATTAATAAGCATCTATTCATTTGTAAATAGCACCCCAAATGACAGTTTTATGGGCCTATTAATAGCATTGGAAAATGTCAAAGTGCCGAAATGTCAAGCCATTTTCTTTATCTTGTAAGTATTATGATTACAAAAAATAGTAATATACCTGTATTTCAGAGATATTGGTAACTTAACTCTTGAGTTAATGCTAGCAAATGTCTTACTATCCTATTCTGTATTTTTATGCTGAATGAATTTTTCTTTCCTAGATATTAAGCAACCTTTGAAGGACTTGTATTTACTATTAAATAGAAAGAAATATACATGGCAGAGTTTATCATGTACATATCTCAACAGATTTTGAACATTCTACAGCCAATATGCACAATATGCAACAGACCATGGGGGGGGGGGAATGCACATATTTAGACTGCATTTTGTACATTTTCTAGGCAATATGCACATTCTCTGGTCACTTTGCAGTCTCCAAGAAACATGCCCCTTTTCTATCTCTAGTTCAGAAGTGTACAATCTGTGCTTCTGGCCAAAACTGCCTAATCTTAAGCGACCCACAACATACATAGCTGTCAACTTTTCCCTTTCCTCGCGGGGAATCCTATTCGGAATAAAGGAATTTCCCTTTAAGTTGACAGCTATGACAACATACCCTCCCAATGATTAGGCAAGCAGCAGGAAGAAGGGGCTGGCTTAATATTAAAAAAAATAAAATTCAAAAAACATTTATTCAAAAGTTACAATACAGTTACAATACAATACAGTGGAACCTCTACTTATGAATTTAATCCGTTCTGAATGCACATTCGTAAATAGAAACATTCGTAAATCGAAACGAGGTTTCCCATAGGAATGCACTGGGAATGGATTAATTCGTTCCGGGGCCTAAAAAAAAAGGCACTTTAAAGGCTGGCGGGAGGGCGACAGCTGCGAGGGCCCGATCTGGCCCTATGGCCGGATTGGCAGGTGGGGAGGCCGGTGGGAGGCCGGCAGCGGCAGCGATGGGCCCAATCCAGACCTATGGCTGGGGAGGCTGGCGGGAGGCCGGCGGGAGGCAGCTGGGGGGGGCGGTGGGAGGCCGGCTGCTGCGGTGGCGAGGGCCTGATTTGGCCTTCGGATGTCAAAAAATTCGTAAGCGTGCACCAATTTTTTTTTTTGTAAGTCGAATTTTTCATAAGTAGAGTTATTCGTAAGTCGAGGTACCACTGTACATTTTCAATCAATATAGCCCCTCCACAGACACCTCTGTGATGATGGTGGCATTCCAATATCCTGCTCTTCTTCAATAAAAGAGAAAAAGGGAGACCAGATCGTGTCAAAGGTATCTTTTTTGGAGATGCTTTTGATTAGTTGCTGATGGTATGTGAGGAGTTCTAATAGAGCAAGGCTCCAGATATTATTCACCCAAGGCTCTTTTGGTATTTTAGAAGTTTCCTTCCATCGTTGGACAATAACTAGTCTAGCTGCTATGAACAGGAAGGAAATGAATTCTTTAGAGTTAAGGTAGATTTTTGGGTCAAATCTAATGATAATAAGGCAAGTGATAAATTAGGGGGGGTATTGTTTATTGATTTTGGAGGTCAGATTAAAAACTTTCCCCAAAAGGTGTGGACCACAGTACACTCCCAAAGATGAAAATAGGAACCTCATTCTCCACAGCCTTTCCAACATACCGGTAATGGAAATTTCCCTTAAAACTATATTTTGGTGGCATTGGACCCCCACATGCCTTGCAAAGATAAATCCTTTAAACTGACGCTTTGTTGATTATTCTGTATGATTTATGCTGTATTTGTGATTGTCTGCTCTGTTACTTGTTTTTTGTAAGCCACTTTGCAATTCATGAGAAAGAAAAGCAGCGTAGAAATATAATAACCACCAGATCCAAACCCAGTGAGGCTGCTGCTGTTCCAGAGGAAAAACAAGCCTTTAAAATAGTATTCTATGCTGGGTTGCCAGATCGGGTGACTGAGCTGAATGGGTTTAGGATCCAGTCTAAGTGGCCGCCCCTTATCGCACCCCAGGAACACCTCTTTTGGGGGATTTAGCAGGGCCAAGTTGAGCATATCTTCGGCTGAGCTGGGTTTGAAGACAGCTGAGTCCAGATGAGCTGGGAACCAGCTGGTCTGAGCCAGAGACCTTGTCGTAGGATTTCTACCTTAGTTACTCTGCAACCTGGTACGTTTAACCAAGGAAAGCTTCCTTGGTTCATTTTGATAATTTGATTAATATTGATATTTAAATAAATAAAATGTAAGCTTCCGGCAGCACTTAATTATAGGCAGTGCTATTGCATAGGTGGGCAAACCTTTTGGCTGCGTCGAAGCCTGTGGCATAGCTCATCTATATTTAACTGGATGTGTTTCACCTCATAAACTGGTTTGCCAAGCCAAATCAAATAACAGCCTTACATCAGCTAAACAAGCATTGCCACCCTCTTTGACCATGGCTCCAAAATTCAGTGAGGCATTAAGAAGTTTTCAAATTGCTACATAAAAAAGTAATGTTATCATTTGATGTGAGTACAAAATAAGAAATATAAAAGCAACTTCACATAAATCAATATCCTTTTTTATTACATGGTTAGACAAAAGACACCTGACGTCAAATAGCACCTGTAATTCAGTTATTTTAAATTACTCATAGTGTCATCCTCCAATGCTGTACACTGAAAAGAAGGGGCTTTTTACACCAAGAACTCCTGCCAGAAATTTCAATGTTAGGAATAAATCCTACTCGTGAGTTACAGTCAAATAAGGTATGTATTCTGGTAAGACTAACAGTCTTGAACAGAACAAATGAATACAAAGAAGAAATTAGCTTCAAGTTCACTAGAGTATATATAATAATAATAATAATAATAATAATAATAATAATATAATAATAATAAATTATTTATACCCTGCCCATCTGGCTGGGTTCCCCCAGCCACTTTAGTTTAAAATAAATGTTACAACTTAGAAAATAATAGTACATTACAGTGTAAAGACACAAAAGCTATCAACTAATAATATCCGTAAATATCAGTCCGATTCCAAAAATGTTAAAAGGGTCTGGCTACTCCTTTCACTTGTAGATAAAACTGGTCCAGATGTCAAAAATAGTTGTGGTCTAGTATGATGTCTAATATATCCATAAGAAAATGTGTGGGAGGTTCTTTAGTAGTTCTAGAGTCTAATAGTTCTGCCAAGGAAATTAGCCAAAATTAGCCAACCAGATTCTTGTGACATAGGAGACTTTATACTGAAGTAAATTGCTTAGGTATTCAACATTTAGGCTGTAGTCCAAAAGGGCATTTACTGAAAAGTAAGAGCTTATGGAAAGCAATGGGACTTGCTTCCAAGTAAATAACTGCACAAGATACTTAATGAAGCTAATATTCCTAATGGGCATCTCTTGGTGGTATTAATTACTTTAGAGGATTCGTTAGGAGGGCAATGAAAAAGATTGGTACTAATGAAGCAAAGCTATATTTGATACATAACACCATTATTGTTTCCATAAAAGGACACTGTACCTTCATATATTTTTATGAAATGTTAATAATAGGAAAAGGGGAAGCAGTTATCCGGAATGCGCTTGGAGAAATCCACTGGGTACCTATCTTCCCCTAGAGTCTTCCTGGAATTTATTTGTACCATTTGTTTCACTAGAAGACAGAGGCATATAAAATTGCAGGATCATTAGGTTTGTGGAAGTGGAAGTTGATTTTTCTCTAGCATGTCATTTATTTCTGGAACGTAAGAAGCACAATTGGCACAATCATTTACAAAAGTCAGAGAATAATTTGTTAATTTTGGCCAGCGAGGCACTGAAAAGTATCGGAACCTTGAGAGCTAAGAAGTTAATGTTTCAGTGGTTGCAATGATCCCTTTTAATTAGTTGCTATGGCAGGAACAGATCTGTTACTGCGCAGTCATGTATCTTCCCCAGCCTCTGCCACTCCTTACCCTCCATCTGTGTTGCAACTAAGGAGATATCTGTTCTCTCCACCTCTGGGAGGAAAAGCTCCAGTAAGTCAAACTTGTACTGATACCCTGGTCGCGTAATTGCCTTTAGAATTTTATTACATTACTATTTTATTATTTTGATGTGCAGTGCTGGGAGGGCCGGCTCTATGGCCAGGCTGGGTGGCGCAGGGCGCCACGGCGCCAGCCCGCCAGAGGGGGCGCCACGCAGCTGCTCCCGCCCGCCGCGCAGCAGCGCCCTTGGTGGCCGCGCTGCACGCTGAGCCCACCCGCCCGCCTGCTGCGCTGGAAAGCGGGGCGGTGGGGGGCGGAGGAGGGATCTGTCGCACCATGGCGCCAGGGCGCCAAAGGTGCCTAAGACGGCCCTGAGTGCTGGAAAAGCACCGTGAAAGTTAAATAAAGCCTCCAGCGAGCCAAAAGCTGTTCCCGCCACACATAAAAGGTTGATCTGTCTTCACTGTACATCATGTGGCGCTTCCTCTTTATTGCGACGTGCACCAGATCACCTGCCCTCCCTCCCTAATCTTAGGGTTGTTCTTCTGATCTTGCTATCCTGTCTAGAGGGTCGTCTGTTTTTGGAGCAGGGGCCCCGTAGGGATTTTGCCATTTAGCAGATTAGCTGGTGCCACTTGGTTTTTGCCTACCGTGTAGCAAATCATCACAACTTTGTAAGGTTGGCGGTTAGGCATTGGTTCAATGTTTTGCGGTGGGGAAGCGGTTGGCTGTGCCTGCCCCTCCAATGCTGCTGCTAGGGAATTCCGTTAAAGGAATCCAGGGGCTAGATTGGCTTTTGTCTGAACCACATATAGGGGCTAGGGCCACACCAGAGTCCCTGGGAGCATCTGGGGTGAGCTGTGAGGCTGAACCCAGCTCCGTGCTCTCCCAGAATGTTTTCCCTTACTGTCCTCTGGTGGTGCCCAGTGTCAGTCCTGTTCCTGCCACCATGCAGGTTCAGGTATTTGGGAACCAATGCCTAAGCAACCACTCACATACTGTAAGCAATAAAGTTGCGGCCAAATTATTGCCAAGAACCTTAAACTAATATTCTGTGTCTATAGTGTCTTATTTTGGGGGTAGTTTTGGGGGGTCTTCACACGCAAATTGCTCTCACCCTGACCCCAGCTTGGTGCATTTAACAAACTGACTCATTTTCCTTCAGCTCACATAATGGTCAACCACATTCCTAAATTCTACTCTTCTTTGTCTCTACTAAATATCTTAGCGTTTGGGGGTGGGGGGAGCCTCCCATTTTCCAGCTGGCACAGAGTCTCCTCTCTCTGGCTTTCCTAATGGCCCATTACCTTCCTTTTGTCTTTGGCTAATGGCTAATCTTGCAAGTAATTTCTTGAACACAGGAAACTGGTTTGACCTGTATTGTAACACTTTGCTAAACCCAGTGTCTGGCAGCCATTTTTAACACTCTGAGCATTGATTAAATTCTAACACCTATCAGACCCAGGAATTGACAGGAATCTGGAACCGACAAACCCTGGCACCCACAACTCATAACAATATAAATGCTAAATTTTACCCCTTTCTGTTCCGAAATTCATTTTCTTACAAATTCCCTTTCTTTATATATTTTCTGAATCTTTATTCATCTTCCATCCCCCCATACACATTTAATTCTCTAATCAAAGAATTCAATATTTTTTTCATTCTTTCCATCATTTTTATCACTGACATTTATTCACTTGCACACAGTCTTCCTTCCAATATTTTTTAATTTTTCTGTGTGTTAAGATCAGGAAGCATTAAATTACTGCTACGGTTTTTCATGAAGCACATAAAACAATAAACCAAAGAACTTTCGATAGGATTGTGAACCATATGCAGCTCTGTTGGTTTGCTGGATAAGAGAGATGTGCAAAACCCTCTTGAGAAAATATACTAATCTTCTTGAAATTAATTTCACTCAAAATTTCATACAGATCTTTCAGTTGAGTATAGGTCAAGTTTAGTTGTCAACGAGTGGTATTCTCACACATACGTCACGTTTCCTGAACTAAGATGGGAAACATGCGGCCAGTAGGAGTTATGGCATATCTGTCAACAGCATGAAATTGTAGTACTGTGCAGGGTGGCCACAGTTTTTTGGCACATGAAGAGTTGAAATGAAACACCATTTAAAGCCTTAAGGACAACTATGATCTCTCCTCTGCTGAATTTCAGTACCAATGCAGATGCCCAAAGTACAATGCAAAGGTCAGATGATGCAATGGGTTTCTACCTGGAACTGAAAATCTCCTGGCCTGGCCTCCCCAGACTAGGCTATTCGTTGACTAGGCTAGTGCCTGCTTTACCTCCAGTGATAACTTTACACTTTCTTCAAGCAAAATCTCATTCTACTTACAGATTATAGCCTTTTTATCTAATTCTGTAGTAGAGTAATTCCAATGTTCAAATGTTTTACAACGTTTATTCCAAGGTATTGATCCAATATTAAACGGCCCTGTTTTATTTTTATTTTTTTAAAAGATTCTCTAGAATTAGATGTTGTCCCCCTTTCCATTAAAAAAATAATCATATAGTGTGTCCTGATGGGAAATCAATATAGATTTCATTTCCAGATATAATTTTATCTTACCCTGATTATTGGCAATTCTACGTGAAATAGAAATTCTCTTTACTATTATTACTTTATACTCACAGGAAGAAAGAACACAAGACTTACTAACTATTTCACTGACACAGAGAAGATTTCTTTCAGAATCTACAAGTTTTTGTTGCAAACTTATCACCGCATGATTTATGAATGTAATCAGGTGTTGACTAGTAGCTTAGGCTGGCTAGAGATGGGACAGAATTCTGTACACACTGGAATCCAGGGCAAAACCACGGATTCTGGTGGGGAATTAACATGCTCAGGGCACTCTATCTGTATAAAAATGCAGTACCTTGTTTAAGCTTTGATTAGCTTTAACAAGGTACTATTTGTTGGAAGCCGCCCATATTTGTTGGAAGCCGCCCAGAGTGGCGGGGAAAACCCAGCCAGATGGGAGGGGTATGTATGTATAAATAAATAAATAAATAAAAGACATATACGTGCCTCGTTATGGTTGCATGTGCTGTGCATCAATAGAGGTTGCATACCCTACAAGTGTCCCAATTTTCCAGGGACATTCCCGGAATTACAGAAGCCCTCCGAGTAATCGCCAAAGAAGAAGAAGAAGAAGAAGACTCTCCGGTATGTTCCCGATCATTCTCACGGTTTCAATTATTAAATATTATTATTATTTTGCCTTTTCCCCTGACAGGGACTCAAGGCAGCTTACAGCGAAAATTCATTCCGTTTAACTGTTGAAGGTGTTGTACACAATCCCTTCCCTAGCACAACAATCCTGTGAGGTAGGTGAGGCAGAGAGGTTGTAATTGGACCAAGGTGACCGATGTTGATGCACATATGACTCTATGCGTGCAGGAGATCAAATGTGGGAGAAGCTTCTTGATGTAGAACAGAACGTCCCTATTTCCTTAATTTTTTGTTTTGTTTTTCAGATTAAAATTTTTCAGTCACATATCCAACACACAACATAAAAACAAGATTCCAAGGAATCTCTTGGACTTCCCTCCTCCCCTTTGTGGGTCCTATTGTTAATCATTTCCTCCTGCCTCTTTTATAAAAATCCAAATCTTTTATCTCTGCAATGTATCCAAAATTCACCATTAAACTACAAGTGATATTCCAATCCTACTACCGTAACAATTTTAACTGTTTACAATGGTCTTTAAGATAAGTTAGAAATTTTCCTCATTTCTTATTCAAATGTTAGTCTTCCTGATTTCTGATTCTTCTGGTCATTTTAGCCATTTCGGCAGAATCCATTAACTTGATCTGCCATTCTTCTCTGGTAGGGACTTTATCTTCTTTCCATCTCTGGGCCAATAACATCCATGCAGCTGTGGTTGCATAAATACATAAATAGTCTTTTCTGCTCCCTTGGGATTTCGGTACCTAGGATTTCCTAAAAGGAAAGCTTCAGGGTTTTTTTTAGAAAAGTTATTTTTCATTGTTGAATGAGTTGAATGAGTAGAATATCCCCTATTTCCATCGGAGAACTGTTGGAGGGTTGTTGTTGTTGTTTAGTCGTGTCCGACTCTTCGTGACCCCATGGACCAGAGCACGCCAGGCACTCCTGTCTTCCACTGCCTCCCGCACTTTCGTCAAACTCATGTTCGTAGCTTCGAGAACACTGTCCAACCATCTCGTCCTCTGTCGTCCCCTTCTCCTTGTGCCCTCCATCTTTCCCAACATCAGGGTCTTTTCCAGGGAGTCTTCTCTTCTCATGAGGTGGCCAAAGTATTGGAGCTTCAGCTTCAGGATCTGTCCTTCCAGTGAGCACTCAGGGCTGATTTCCTTAAGAATGGATAGGTTTGATCTTCTTGCAGCCCATGGGACTCTCAAGAGTCTCCTCCAGCACCATAATTCAAAAGCATCAATGGAGGGTATGAGGTTGCAATTCTCAGTCACAGGCAGGTTCATCTGGCCTTCAAATGCAAAAGGAGTCACTACCTTAGGCAAAAACATCTGGCCTTGGCAGAACACACCCCAACACCTGCTATTTGTAACGGGAACCTCTTTTTTGTTTCTTCAGATTCATGCACACTTATGCGTATAATGTGACAAGTGTTGTGCCTATTTTGTTCCTCAAGAGGCAAACCTTTTATCTCCTTGTGTTTCTGGGGGTACAGGATTAAATTCTTTCAGAGGTCTGCACTGTCTGGGGTCATCCCCCAAAACAGAAGAAAGATGAATCCCAAAATCCAAATTGTGTATGTGCTTTATCTTCACCAGAAAAAGACCATCCTGTAATTACATCATTAGAAATGGTTAGAGTTTTAGATCTGTCTCGTTGATGAAAAGATGAGATAGTAATGGGGGGGGGCCCTCATAACTCTGCACATACATCAACTGACAGAGGAAATTCTGTCATTCTGGGTATTAGAAAGCTTTTGAGTTTTGGAAAAACAATAAATATGCCTGGAGGCTTTTTAGGAAAGATTGTTCTGAAAAATAAAAACATGCACAAACCATCATCTGTTATACTTTTTAAAAAAGGATGAAAAGAAATACAGAAGATAAGATTCTTTTTGACAGGCTAAATGGCCTTTACTCTTTCCCATCCAAAATTCTCCTTAGTTGTTATTTATGTCTTTCCTGGAGGAAAATGTGTCCTTGTTGCATATTCCTTTTTTAAATGCCCTGTAAAATGATTATGGTACCTGCTGGAGAAGTACTTGGCTGGTTTATGCCCACACAGATAGCACAGCAGTGCTGTAAATCTGAGAGCTGACAATGATCAAACACAGTATGCTGGAATTGCCCGTGATCTCCTATTATTTTTCTTTAAATATTTTACGCGCCTGACACAAATCCAATATTGCTTGCAAGGCTGGATTATGTTTTCGGATTCCAAGGTCGTTTGCTGCGTGCAGTAGTTCGCGGACCCTGTAAACAAGCATTTCTCGCATTTGATTTGTTTACCGTTGACTGAAAACCGTTCTTTGTTTTCTAACATGCAAGCTGGAGATACAAGGAGAGCTTCGGCAGACAAGCACCACACCACTGTTATGTGCTTAAGAAAAGCCCAGGGAGGTCGCAGGCCCTGAAGGTAGTCCTGCTAGCAATGTGTTTGGCAGCTATGGCACCCACTTCTCTGGCTTGAACTGGCTCCTCTTCCATAGAGGATCCCAAAACACATGCCAGTAAATATGCAGCCCCTTTTCATGAGTGCACTGTGGCACATGGCAGCAGGGCTAGTCAATAGGGCCCTATGACCCCTTTCATGAGTTTGTTGAATGTAGAGAGGAGGTTGTCTGAATCTCTTTCCATCAGGAAAGGGATGGAACCTCAGCTGGTGGAAAGGAGACTATTGTTTTCATTCGGTTCCTTCTCCACAAAAGCCAGCTGGGCCTGTGACCAGAGAAAGCCGCTCAGGACTTTGCTCCTCAACCTCCTGCTGCTTTCTTTTATATGTGATTTCCCAACAACATATTTCTTTCTATTTAAACTTTCCTTCCTCATGAATAGGTCCTCACAAGCAGGCCTTTTCTCTATTGAGGTTATTAATCGTATGTATTTGGAAGCAATATGGACAAGTAAAAATGGACTCTTCTTGATATAAAAAATGTCCAGTCCAAAAATATAGTTCAAAGGCTATTCTAACAGAACTTGCATCAAAACAAACACAAAACAAATAATGTTACATCAAGCATAATATAATGCGCTGATCCCAGCACAGTAAAAATATCTTAGAAATACGAATTTCTTCTGTCCAGAGCTAAAGACAAAGTTCTGCCTCTCCTCCATTTCAGCCTCCATTCCTTTCCTAGAGAGAATTATTAGCACATCCTTTCTCTTCAATTAAAGGGACCCCTGACCATTAGGTCCAGTCATGACCGACTCTGGGGTTGCACGCTCATCTCGCATTATTGGCCGAGGGAGCCGGCGTATAGCTTCCAGGTCATGTGGCCAGCATGACAAAGCCGCTTCTGGAAACGCTGTTTACCTTCCCGCTGTAGTGGTTCCTATTTATCTACTTGCATTTTGACGTGCTTTCGAACTGCTAAGTTGGCAGGAGCTGGGACCAAGCAACGGGAGCTCACCCCGTCACAGGGATTCGACCTGCCGACCTTCTGATCAGCAAGCCCTAGGCTCAGTGGTTTAACCACAGCGCCACCTGGGTTCAATTACTTCAGAACAAAAAACTACTAACACACCCAAAATGGAGACTCATAATATAATCCTGTGTCATGTGAGCTAAGTTAAATATCTCATGACACAATCAGCAGATATACAGCCATACTAAATCATTGTTAGGCTCTCTGAGAGCTTTTATTTATTAGTGGCAATGGAACTTTCCACGTTATGCTTTTACCAGTATTATTTTCCATTTCAATGTACAATTAAACAATTACACTTAACACACTCACAGGCGGTTTATTTTTCATTACGAAATCTCTCTCAAGTTCAAGGGAACTGGCCCATGGGAAGAGCTGGCTACCACCTCCATGGAAAAGAAGCGATAATCTGAGATCCCGCTCTCCATTCAGCCTTCTGTCTTTTTCTCACTCCTGTCATGAATCATGCTCCACCATCGAAGGATTTTGGAAAGGTGTTGGGGTACCTCCTGAACCCCCATAGTATATAAAAGTTTTAAAATAGTTCCCCTGTGCTAAACTCAATAATATAAAAAGTTCCCCCCAGTAGTTATTTATTTTAATTTTATTTAAAATATTCACATACCCTTTTATATTTAAGTAAACTGATGGTCTACGACCATAATAAAATGATGGATGGATGGATATTTAAACATTTCAAAGAAGTCTAGAGAAATAATAAAACCATCAATGAAAGTAGCATACACATATCCACAAGAAGACAAAATTCATAATAATACAGTAGCTTTCCACCATTTGCACAAACCAATTTTGAGAGCCAGGAAACATCTGGACAAACAAGTAGGTTTTCAGCATGTGCCAGAAACATAATACCATCATCGCATGTCCTATTTATGAGGAGAGGCTGAAAGGTAAATATATTCCATCAGCTCAACATGACCACAATTCAAGCTTCTAAACAGCCATTTGCCTGCTGAGCTGCAGTGAGAATCATCTCCAGGCAACCGGTCAATGATTCTTTCATATACTGTAAGAGACTTGATCTTTTCTCCCCACACAAGCCATCATGGTGCTATATATGTGTGAAAATAACAAACAGAAATGAATATTTCACAAAAACGCTGGTGAATTTTCATATGGACTTTGAAGAAGAAGGGGGAGGGGGATCACAAACAGATGAAGAAATGTGGAGACTTGGAGATTTAAATAATTAGAACCTGAGAGGAAAGCATAAGTAACTGATTCCCGCCTCCCTATGGGTAGTCCATATGCAGGTGAAACTCGGAAAATTAGAATATTGTCGAAAAGTGCATTTATTTCAGTAACGCAACTTAAAAGGTGAAACCAATCTATGAGATAGATGCATGACACGCAAAGCAAGATATGTCAAGCCTTGATTTGTTGTCATTGTCATTATTTGTCGTTAGGCGGTATTGTAACTATTTGTTTTATTCCTGTGGAATTTCCAAAAGAAAGCATTTGTAGAAATTAAAAGGAAAATAAAAAATAATAAGTTGCATTACTGAAATAAATGCACTTTTCGATGATATTCTAATTGTCCGAGTTTCACCTGTGGATAATAATTGATGCAACATGGATCCCAACAACAGAAAAAGCAGCCACACTTAAGAAGAGACTTGAGAAGAGACCCGTGAAGGCATTTATTGGAGATGCTATTCAAGCCAGGGTTCTTAAGTTAGTAATAAAGGTGGATGCTAGAGCTTGGAGTGCAGCAGATGGTACTTCAAGCAAGATCAGAAAGATGAGATCTGTATTTCAAGACAACCCAGTCTAGGGACTACTTATGTCTGCAAACAGTACAGTATAGGCTATTGATACATATCCTTTTTCCTTTCCATGCATGAAGACAGATCTGAATTCTGAGTGTTGACAGTAGCGCACTAGGCTAGGTGCCATGAGGTTTCCCCAGAATCCAACACTGTCACTCCTAGTGTTATCAGTGGTGTAAATGCTTTTTGTTTAGGAGCAGGAACAGTGATGGGTGAAGTAGCAGCTGCTTTTGACTTTACCTTTTCCTACTCACAGTTTTTAAACACACAATGGCCTCTGGCCAGAAAATGGTTAGTTGCACATCTCAGTAATGCCAGAAGGTCAAGCTTGAATAAAAGTTCCATGTCCTACAGAATTCTTAGGACATTCTCTAGGCTTCATGAATCACTGTCTGACCTTTCCTTAATGGCAAAGATATAGTTATGTGACCCTGTTTTGACCATCACCCTTGATGCATTTTTAAAACATGAGTAAGGAAGCCAATGTGTCTTAAGGGATTGTGTCAATTACGGTATCAGTCTAGTCGTTGAAGTGAATGGGGCTTCCACTCATGGGACCCATTTTAGTTGAACTTCAATTGATACTGAGAGCCTTTGCAATAAGATAAATGTGATAATAGACATACATGGAGCAGGCCATCATCATCTACAAACTACTTGAGATTAGGAAGAAGATCTTCACAAAACACAGATGATTACATGTGTGCCCATTACAGAGACAGAAACGATTGTCAATAATATCCATTACCAACTGCAGTCAAAATTGCTAGATGTTCTACCCTTTTGAGAATATAGATTTAGCAATCTTACAAGCATTTTCTTTAACGATGAACCTATTTTGCCCTTCAATCTGTCCTTGTTCCAAAATATCTAGTTCAGTCATACCCAGAATCTCACTGAGCTTCTTAATCACACTTAAAGCCATGAATATATTAAACTCTCTTTAAACATATCTTTTAAAGGGCTCCAAGTTAACAAAATAGTTTTGTAGCCCCATGAATGGAAATAGCTGCCCCTTGTTGCCAGCGGAAGTTGCTCTCCGGTGGCCTGGCAGCAGCGGGAGGCCCCATTAGCGAAAGCACGCCTCATATGACAAGCGGTTTCCAGTTATGAACGGACCTCCGGAACCAATTAAGTTCGTAACTGGAAGTACACACACACACACAATTAAATGCAACCCCCAACCTCAAATGGTAGACAGGCACAGAATTTCGTAGGAGCAAAAATGTACTACTAAAATGTATATAAAAAAGCAAAGTTTAACTTCGCCATCCAAACTGCTTGCCAGCCAGTGAAGAACCTCTCTCTTCCTTTTACTTTTTTTATATACTCTGCCAGCTCCTTGGGATATTTGTGGAACTTTAGATTTGGTGTATCCCAAGGTTCCCATGCCCTGCCCCATTATGGGGCTTTCCATTGGCATATGTCCACCGGGGCTGTGGGCCTTCTGCCATGGAAGCATCTCCTCAGAACACCCCTGCCCACCAACAGAGGCCAGCAGAGAAGCAAGTATGCACCATGCAAACCACGCTTCCCCAACCATCAAAAACAGGGTGTTATGATTAAGTCTAAGTCTCCTGTTAAATTCTTTTGGCTAATACGCTTATAGCTTTTGACAATAAGTGGACAGGGTGGAAGGTAATGGCCACCATAACAACTCCATTCTGTGCCACTATTGGCAGATATCAACTATCTCAAGAATGCCCTTGGTAAATATAAATGTCCTTGCATCGCTATTGCCAGATGTGTTTTGCATAAAATAAGCAGACATGGGAAGCAACTGGGGTGTGATGTGGGAATAAGAACATTTTGAATGGACAAAGACACGTTCAAGACCATTTTGAAGGCCTTTAACCACCATTCGTTCTATCGCTATATTTTGGACACTTTCAGTCCAGGCCAAAGAAGGCCTTCTTGGCTATGCTTTCCCTTAGCTGTCAGTTGGCCCTATTGCCACAGCATGGCCTGTCTAAAATCCTGAGAATCCAAATGCTACAGAAGATCTGCTGTGACATATCAAGCCAAACCTGGTCCATTAGTGCTTTCTCAGTGTGTGCCATAGGCTTGAAATGCCTCCTGGAGAGACAGGAGAATATGAAGTACTTGGAAGACCAGGATACATGGCTGGTAGGTTCTGTGTGGTTCTTTAGGTCACATTGTTTTGCAGTCCTCCTATTAAAGCTAAAGGTAAAGGTAAAGGGACCCCTGACCATTAGGTCCAGCCATGACCGACTCTGGGGTTGCGGCACTCATCTCGCTTTACTGGCCGAGGGAGCCAGCGTACAGCTTCCAAGTCATGTGGCCAGCATGACTAAGCCGCTTCTGGCAAACCAGAGCAGCACACGGAAACACCTATTTATCTACTTGCACTTTGATGTGCTTTCGAACTGCTAGGTTGGCAGGAGCTGGGACCGAGAAACGGGAGCTCACCCCGTCGCGGGGATTCAAACTGCTGACCTTCTGATTACCAAGCCCTAGGCTCTGTGGTTTAACCCACAGCGCCACCCACGTCCCATTAACGATATACTATTAAAGATACCTGGCTGTAAATAAGAGAGAAACTTCTCTCTTACTGACGAAGTAGTAAAAAGGAAACGCATCCTTCCTTTTACTTTTTGTACAATAGCCACCCAAAATATTGTGCATTACAGATAGCTACATTCTATAACTTTTGTTTAACAGGAAAGTGTTGGTGATATTGAAAGTGAAATTCTGTTTAGATTTTTAATCCTCTGTCTCATTGCTCTTTTAAAAAGATGGCAAACAGTTTTAAAGAAACACTTATTGTTAAGCATAAGCCTGCCCCAAATTTCTCATAGTTTAGACTTCTGTGCAGTCTTAGGCAATCTGTTCCTAACTGGAAATTTGATCTTTGGTAATTAAAGTTGTAAATAGGCAATATCTCTCTAAAGTTAGTCTAAAG
Organism: Zootoca vivipara; assembly: GCF_965207765.1. Classification (NCBI taxonomy): domain Eukaryota; kingdom Metazoa; phylum Chordata; class Lepidosauria; order Squamata; family Lacertidae; genus Zootoca; species Zootoca vivipara. Next base: position 8,947,509 of record NC_142587.1, on the reverse strand, counting down.
AAAAGCATGTAACGGTTTTCTGTAGTTCACACAGGATGCGGAATGCAATGCATATCTGCACAAAACAGTATGGCAAATTATTTGCAGTTTAAAAAGGCATGATGGGAACAGGGAATAAAGATAAGCTCCTCAAACAGACCTTCATACTTTCAAACAATTGTTGGTACTTTACAAATGAATGAAGAACTAGAGCTTAACTTGTTTTGTTTAGTTGCTAACTGACAGCTCATCTTGTTTCAACAAAGTCCGTTAAAATAAAAGAATAACATAAGCTTAAAATTATAGACTTGTTAAGACCCCTAATGTGATTATTAAAATAAACATTTCTTTTTCCTATTATTAGAGTTCTGTTTCCTGTTTTCTGACAGCTCTCTCCTCCACTCCCCCTGTTTTAGCCTTAAAAGGGCTCGTCAGCCCGTTACACTCCCCTTCCCATTAATTGCACCCCTTTCTATAAAGTTATCAAAATTCCTACCATTTCCCCTCAAAGAGCTGCCATTGGCCACACCAATACATCTGTTGATCACTTACATTTTTCTCACCCAAACTTTCAAACAATATGTTATGTATTAAGTTAACTGCACTACTCCTTCTGGCCACTGTGGCTGCAGTTCTTACCCTGGCCACTGTGGCTGCAATTCTCACTCAGGTCCACAACATGTAAATGAAGGATTGAGAGTGCTGTTCACGGATTGGGTAGCTAGGGGAAGTTTGTTACTGTTGCAAGTTACTGAGTACTATATAAGCCAGCTGGCTAAGCTACTGTTCAGTCTGGGACTCGGAGCTAGAATAAAAAGCTGGTTGTTTTGAGAGCTGTGTCTTCATCCTTCTTACCCACTATTCAACACAATACATCTTCTTTCTAATGGTTCCTTTGGCTTTGGAACAGACATGGGGGGGCATGACATCCCAGATGCTGCTGTCCTTGACTATGAACCATCTGGGGCTCTAGGGAGTTGGAGTCCAACACTGTTGGAAGAATTTGCCACCCCTGCTTTAGAGAACGCACAGGCTAAATTGTTCTCCCTATCCAAACAAACAACCCACTAGCTGAAGACCTTGTTGCCAATAGAGCACTGTGTGGTAGGGCAGCTGCACACACCTGGCCTCCCAAAAACTGTTTACTGGGACAGAGAGGTGGCAGAGCAAAGCAGCAAACCCATTGAAAGGAGTTCCAAATTGGCACTAATAATATATATATATATATATATATATATATATATATATATATATATATAAATAATTTATTATTTATACCCCGCCTATCTGGCTGGGTTTCCCCAGCCACTCTGGGTGGCTTCCAACAGAACATTAAAATACAATAATCTATTAAACATTAAAAGCTTCCCTAAACAGGGCTGCCTTCAGATGTCTCCTAAAAATCTGGTAGCTGTTTTTCTCTTTGATATCTGGTAAGAGGGTGTTCCACAGGGCGGGTGCCACTATCGAGAAGGCCCTCTGCCTGGTTCCCTGTAACTTGGCTACTCGCAGCGAAGGAACCACCAGAAGGCCCTCGGTGTTGGACCTCGGTGTCCGGGCTTAACAATGGGGGTGGAGACGCTCCTTCAGGTATACAATGGTACCTCGACTTACGAATGACTCAACCTACGACTGTTTCAAGTTACAAACAGAGTTCCGTCCACCATTTTGGATGCGGGTTAGATAGGATTTTTTCGACTTACGAATTTTTTAACCTTCCCCCACAATTGACTTCGACTTACGATTTTTTCGACTTACGAAGGTCCGTTCAGAACGGATTAAATTCGTAAGTCGAGGTACCACTGTGCTGGACGGAGGCCGTTTAGGGCTTTAAAGGTCAGCATCAACACATTGAATTGTGCTCAGAAACGTACTCTGAAACCCTCTCTCTCTTCCCCCTTTCTGCTGCAGCTCTTCCCATGTTGTTTGGCCTTGTTAGAGTCCAGAAGTTTATGTGTTCCTGCAACTGGAACTAATGGAGGGGTGGAAGGGACAACAAATGGAGAAAGCCTTAAGAATTTCCTTCTCCAACACTTTTTCATGAAAAAGCATCTATTCCCAACACTGCTTTTCAGCAAACAAGAGGACTACTGGAATGTTGAGATTGTGTGCAATATTGTAGTTTCCTCTTCAGATGTGTTTCTTCTTAAAACAACCAGATAATATCTTTCTGTTTTAGGTAACATGGCAATTTCTCATAACAGGATGATTAATTCCATTTACTTGCCAAGTGAACTTCTCTATTTGTTCCAATGGACCACATATAATTCAGTTATTTGTTTTTAAAAGGTTCATCAATTTTATCTGTTTATTATTGATAATTAATGTAGGTATACTTTTTTTAAAAAAACTCACTTTTGCTGTTTTCATCTGTGTTTTACTTATCATTTTATTACACACACATTTGATTGCACGGTCTATGAATCTTTCTAAATAAAATATATTTTGTCACTGTCAATTTATTTATATACCATATGCTCCACAAGTAAATCTGAGCTCAAAGTGGTTCTCAGAAAAAAACACCCAGTCTAAATTCAGTCATATAACAATAAGAGATAAGATATATAATATCACTGCAACACACTAAAAAATAAAAATAACTGTTAACAGTTCATTTAACATATATACATATTTAACTAAGCACACTGCTTGCTACTAGGTCATGTCAAAATATCCATTATTCAGCTCCCTTATAAGGGCTCCCAAGGCTGGAGAATAGGCAACAAAGATGAAAGTTACCATTTCCTGATAGCAACCAGAGTCTCTCCCCCCTTCCTCTTCTGGAAAGTTTCTTTATGAAGCCCCTTGGGGCTATAGGATGGGGCAAGCTAAGTGGAAAAAGTCATCCCCGGATGGCAACAACAGTGTCTTTCTCCCTTTGCCTCAGATATATTTGATACACAAACAATCAGCATGCTACCTGATAATGCTTTGCAAATTAAAAAAATGGGAAGTTATTGTTTTTGCATGGCTCATCATGTGACATAATCTATTTTCATCTAGGAAATTAAAACAAATAAAAATTAACTCAACATTATTGACATTTGCAATGAGCCTCAATACTGGCTTATTTATTTATTAAATTTATTCGCCAACATTCAAAAGACAATAGTTTCCCATGGTGGCTTACAACACTGAAAATAATTTTAATCCACATTAAATATTGACAAGATGACCACCATCAGAATAACAGAAGTAAAATATATCAGTTCAATATAGCACAACCACCCATACCTGTGTTAGACTAAAAATGGAGGCTACTGTCTCCCAGAGGGAGCTAATTACGTGCTGTATTTTTGAGGAAGGGGTTCCATTTGCAAAAGAAACAGGTTAAAAAGAACACATTTGTTCTTCATAGCCATGTAATTTTGTTCCCCATTCGTGACACCCCTAGTCTGGGACAGGTTTTCTAAAAAAAAAAAAAATCTCTGATGAAAAAACACTGGAGTCATATTTGTTCAGAGGTGGTCCAGAAGCGTGAGATCACAGAAAGTTCTCTGTTGTGAACCCATATCATGCATGCATCACAATTCCCCATCATGCGCCCAAAGCATTCCCCTGCTCATAGAAAATAATGGAGAACTCCTTCATATGTGGAACTTTGCATGTTCCTACTGGTCAATGGCCCTTGAACTTATTTATTTGCATGCATGTTCACCATCCATTGGCTGCATCATCTGGCAGCAAGCGACTGAAAGTCACAGTTGGCTTTGGAAGAAATTTTATGGTTCCTCTGCCTTCCATTGCTTACCTTCTTTTGATCTAGACTTCAGTTGAGTCCTAAAGGTATCTTGGTTTGGAATTTCAAGGTCCACAAAAAATGTGAAATCTCCACACTCATTTTATCAAGAAACTTTGTATTCACAATATTTTATTCATCAATATTATATTTAATAATAATAATAATAAATTTTGATTTATGCCCCACCCTTCCCGGTTTAAAAACCGGGCTCAGGGTGGCTAACAGCAAACATAAAACATTGATTAAAATGCAACTTAAAAACAGCATTAAATACAACATAAATGCAGTATCAATGTCAATAAAACTCAAAAATTCAGGGGTCATTTTTTTTTGGGGGGGGAACCCCAGTCAGTAGACATCAAATGATCACCAGAGCTAACTGGCCAAGTTGGTCCTACTAGGCCCAGCAAGGAGACCAGGGAAGAGTTTAAATGTGGGGACCCAGAAGGGTTTCTTCATAGAAAAGGAAAGGGAATAGAGGATCAGGATAATTCAAACTGAAGACCAGGCCAGGAGATAAATATGAATTTTAACCAACTCAATCTAAAGAGCAAGACGATTTACATTTAAGACGATTTAAAACTGTAGATGTTTTTCATAAATGACCCCTAAAACAGGTTGGGAGACTTCCATATCTGTGTGTAATATCCTCTTGGGTTGCAAGCCTAAGATTCTACAAGAGAATAATTAATTCTACAAGAGAATAAGCCACACTGAAAACAGAGGGACTGATGGCCAAATAAACATGCATATGACTGCAGTGTCATTAATTTGAAGCTTCTCTCATCAGTGGTGTTCATCTCGAAAAGCAGGGGAGTACTCATAAACTTTTTTATGGTAGAAGTACCCTAGCCATAACATACATGGCATGCTACCATATGAAAGCACGCATCATTTGCAGTACTTTTCACCCCATCTCACATTCTGAAATCAATACCATTTATATTTGTAATTTCAGTGCTGGAAACCCAAGAAAGAAGGTGATCTTCAATCTGATCATTGAGATTTATAGGGATTAGGAAGCTGGCACCCTCTTGCTGCAGTCAGAAATGCTATAATAGACTGAAATGTGTTTGCCACTGTGAGTTCTGCAGGTGGCAATAATAGGGTGGTGGCCCAATTTTCCAGCTTCGAAAGGCAATATTATCCACAGCAACTTTTTAATGATCTTCCGTGTGAAAGAAAATGGATTTTACGGGCTTTGAACTCTACTACTTGGATGCTTTCTTTCTGCCCCACTTTGGAAATCTCCTGCATTTTCAAAGAGTTAGAAACTTGCCTCTTGCTCTTTGAAAGACAGTATTTTGGTACATTCCTCCAACCCTTCCAAAAATGGCTCAAGTTTTTATGCAAATTGATGCAGCAGATTTCTCTCTGCTTTGTTTCCTGCCACCTTATGGATCTCAAGTCCAGGATCTCCTTTGAACCTTGACCATGAAATATCAATGTTCATGTTACATCTTTCCAGACTTAAAATGCATCTCACCCCTTAACAGTAGATTTATGCACTGGAAAATTTGTATCCCTGTGAAGGTACTGGAGAATGATTGAGTCCACCCAGTTGACCATTCCAGCATACGCCTGCATTCTTTGTGTGTTAAAACAATCCTTACCTCTTGTCAAGATGGCAGAGAGAACACATACAGTTGATCATTTTATTTAATACTTGCAATGTCTTACCAATGGGTTTCATACACACTATGGTGGTATGTCAGGGTTGTCACTAAGGTGCTCAACCTTGCTGTCACTATAAGTATATCTCTTTGTTACTTGATTCTGGAAGTGTTCAGTGACAGTGTTCAGTGACGTTATATGGAAGATTGACAAATAAGTTCAAGAATTTGGGGGCAATAAAGATGAGGGTTTTAAAACACTTAAGTAGAGGACAGCTCACAGAAATGTACTTTCTAAAAAGACAGTCTTGGTCTTTATACAGAACTATGAGATATGGATCTAAATTCTATTTATATCTGACCAAGGAACTCAGTGTGGCATACATGATTTTCTTCTCCATTATATCTTCATGGTTTAAGGTCACCCAGTGAGTTTTGTGGTTGAGCAGGGATTTGACTCCATAACCACTAGACAAGGGCTCCCCAAACTTACCCGGCTTTCGGCCGGATGCCCGCAGCGACGATTGCATGGTGGGCGGGAGGGGGGGGAAGGACGCGTGGGGGGCGGCGGCATGGGAGCGTGTGGCTGTGCACGCCCATGCACATGCGCAAACGCTATTTCTGGCACACTCCCGACCTGGAAAGCTCCAGAAATAGCTTGTGTGCATGTGCAGAAGCCTCCTCCAACCCGGAAGTACACCAGAAATGACACTTGTGTGTGTGCACAAGCTATTTCTGATGCTTTTCCAGGTCGGAAGTCGGCAGTCGCGCCACACCACACCGGTAAGAGCGGGCGGCGGCGGGGTCCCCGGGGGCCGCATAAAAGAGCCTTGGGCCTGGGCCATAGTCTGGGGACCCCTGTACTAGACCACGCTGACTCTCCACACTGACATTTCATCTCCCCTTTTAACTAAATTGGTCCATTCCTTTCCATTACTCATTATCAGCATCCTCTTTGCGAAACAAATACCAGTACATAAATCTGAATGTACTTCATGAATTTTGCAAAGCTGTTTGCAAGACAAGATATTTTTTCCCCATGGTAAGCAATCAGTGTTCACCCTGAAACATAAAACTTTGATTACCCTTATCATTGCTTGCATAAGGACAACTGTTTTTCAGGAAAAGAATATCAAAACTCTCAATAGAATCATGCTAGAAAATGACTTCTTTGATTCCAAAGGATACTTTGTTCAACGGTCATTGATATCATAATGTGTCCTGTCTTGAAGCTATGATTCTAGAATTAAGTTCCAATAAACAAATCTGCTTTTAAATTTCTACCAGCAGAGACTCTGGCCTAAGTTAAAAAGGAATAAATGGGTTTGATTAAAGGAAAAATCAATACAAAATCCAAAACTTGGCTGCACTCCTCACGTTCCAAACCTGAGTCTACAGGAGTATTTATAACTTACTTGAGAAAATATGTCTCATGTTTCTGCAATAAGGAGCACTCCGGGCTCCTACCATTCTACCATGCCTGTTGAAGGAATTTTATTTTATGGTTATGAGATATTTTATAATGTGACCACCACCCTTCTGCTGAGTTGGTCACGTCAACAGAATGGAAGGTGCATGCTCCAGACTCATTCCTTAGCCAATGTGTGATCAACATATTAATCAATCACATGAAAGAAATTGCAGCTGTATTTTTTATAACACTCATTATTACTTAGGTGCTGGGCACATAAGCTTTGGGGAAGGGCCGTAGCTCAGTGGTAGAGCATCTTTACATGCGGAAGGCACCAGCATCTACAGGTACGGCTGGGAGTTAATTTTGCCTGGAATTGTGGAGAGCCACTCCCAAGCACTATATAAACAATACTGATCTAGGTGGACCAATGGCGTGACTCAGTATAACACAGCTTTCTAGGTCCCTGGGTTCTGTAAGAGCTCCAGCAAATGCACACAAATAGTTCGTCCTTTTTCCAGTCAGAAGGGTGTTCTGCTTGTATATTGTATACACAAGTTTTTCCCCAGCCTGGTGCCCTTCAGTTTGAGACTAGAACTACAAAAACTCTGACCACTGGCCATGCTGGCTGGAGCTGATGGGTGTTGAAGTCCAAAATTCTAAAAAAATTACATTTTGAGAAAGACTGAAATACACCAGGTTATGTACACCAAACGTTCTCTGACTTGTGAAGCTCCATGTATGCATTGGTATCTGATGCATGCCCTCAAACTCCTTCCAAGACTTGACAATGTATGCTCCAAGTACTCTGCTCTCTGTTAAAAGGATCAGGGACCTCAGAATCCTTTGGTACAACATGGATCCCAACAACAGAAAAAGCAGCCACACTTAAGAAGAGTTTATTGGTTTGCTTTTATTTTGTTTTTATTATGCATTTCAAGTTTTTATCTTGTTATTTATGCTGTGAACTGCCCTGAAATTTACGGATGAAGGGTGGTATACAAATTTTAATTTTAATTTTAATAATAATAATAATCTTTCTTTCTTTCTTTGGCGATCACTCGTAGCCAAGTAAGATTGTCTTCCATAAACACAGTTTTAACAATGAGTTCATAAGTGATAGTGGAGGCCTATTCTGGACCCACACGTCCTTCCACAGTGGGGGACAGAAGTTTCCAGGCAGGAGTTGATCATGGTGTGGATTTGCCAAGCGTGCCTTCCTCTTAGCACGTTTCTCCCTTGCATCCTGAGTTCGAGTGTCTTCAAAGCCCATGACACCTTTGGTAAAGGCTGTTCTCCAATTGGAGCACTTGCCGACCAGTGTTTCCCAATTGTTGGTGTTTATACTACTTTTTTTTTTTTTAGATTTGCCTTGAAACAGTCTTTAAACCTCTTTTGCTGACCACCAGCATTACGCTTTCCATTTCAACTTTTGGAATAGAGTAGTTTCTTTGGAAGACGATAATCAGGCATCCATACAACATGACCAATCCAACGAAGCTGATGTTGAAGAATCATACATAGTAGATTATAGAGTAGGATGATTTGATAATTGTTTCCTCTCCCCAGAATTCTTTTCACCATTGCAACTGCAATAACTGTCACGCCAAGTTACTGGTTTGATGCTTGTGCAAATGGGTCTGCCATCGGACAACAGTGGCTGTATCCCAACATTCTTAAAAGAAGCACGGTTGAACATAGCATAGCAAAGCACTTCTGCACACATAAAATTTAGCTGCATAAGAAAGCATAAGGTAATGGTGTTGCACACTATTTTCAGTGACATATTCCATCATTTTATGGCACCCTGGGTTCTTTTATAGGTCTTTTAATTGCTGGGGATTCTTTAATTGCACACATGGTAGGCATCAGTTAAAAATGTATATAGGATATCAGGGTATCTTAAAAGGAAACAAAAAGTAATTGAAAAAGAAAAAAAGCTGCAACCGCATTACTTTACCATTTTTATACAGCCAAGCTTCTATCTGCCTTTTTTTAATGGGAGATGCATGCTGAGCAGCCATCAATTAAAATCTAAAATAGGATGCTTGGGTGTATTAAAGAAGCAAACTGAAACAGCACAGAAGAAACTGCAGCAACATTTCCTTTGCATATTGTCGGTGGTGCCCGGTAATATAGCATTTAGTAATACTTCAAAGTTTCTTATGTCTTCTTATAGCTTTTATAGACTGAAATGACAGTGTTCCTTTTCTCCTGCCCTTAAACACATCAATGCAAAAGGTCTGCTTGTGAATTAAGGTACTGCTCACCAATTTTCTGCTTACAATCTGGACACCTGAAGCAATTCTCTATGGATTTTTCCACAAATTACTCAGCAGCTGTGCTAAACAAACCAGTGAGTGTGCTCCCAGAACTGCTTCAACACTTCAAATCACCCATCAGAGGTGGAAAAAAACAGTAAAAGAAAGGCATAAATTTCATGACAAGTAACATAACTTGTATTATAAAACCAACAATATCAAAAGCTCAAGATTGAAATGGAGATCTGTATCTGATAATATATGCAAAAGAGGATATAAGAGAGGACCATTATTGTATTGTACTGTATGTATTCTCAGTAAGGCATTGATCGGCCTGTTGGATCTCCAAAGGCAATAAAAACCATAGACCTAGCTAAAGTTGGGAATGGTTCTCTCAATGTTTTTTGCAATCTATTGTTGAGTCTCCTTTCTGAACTAAGCATTGTGGATAAAAATAAGTATTTCTAAATACTATGGGAGGACATATTTTTATGGGAGTGGAAGAGGCAAAATCATATCAAACCATACCACAGGTTTTTTAATCTCAGTGAGAACTAGGTCTATGACATTCTACATAAGTCTTTCAAAGAAATTCAGCTGATGTCAGGGACTGGCTGGATGGTGGTGCATGGCACCAGCCAGGGAACGTTCAAGGGAAATCAAAGAGGAGGAAAGCTCAGAGCCCAGGGATTGGTGGGGCAGCAAGGAGAGGTCAGAGGGGGAAGACTGGGAGGAGGTGCTGGATGCTGAAGATGCAACAGGGTTTAGTGGGCAGGAGGAACCTGTGATAGGGAGCAGTTCAGACTCCAAGGCTGAAGCAGAGGATGGGGGTCAAGTGAAGAATCTTGGGACTATCCCTCTCCTGCTGCGACAAGTTCCCCTCCCCTCAGTTTCCAAAAAAGGTGCAGAATAATGAGAAGAGCAGAACAGAGACCAGAGGTGCGTAGATGCAGTTTGAAACTACTTGGGAAACATCTGGGAGAGGAGGAGCTTTAGGAGGGGTTGGAGGCAGGGACCTTCAGTCTTGGAAACTGCTCCATGGTGGCGAGAGCTGCTGGGAAATGTTGCTGAGTTGTATTCTGTTTCCTTGAATAAAGAGTTACTGACAACTGCCTCTGCCTCTTTGTTCTGACCTCCAGCCCTGACACCCGCTTCCCATCAATCCAAAGGAGACATTAAAGTTTAAATTGAACGTTTTCTGCACTTAATACTGAGCAATTTCTAACCAAACAGGAAGTGCCACTACATTTTGCCACATCTAAGGAATTTGATGGGAGAAAGAAGAGTTAGATTAAGACTAGGGACATTTCTTGAAGCGGGAAATGAGTGTTCCTCACATCACTATTGACACATGCTACCAAAAATTCAAAAAAAGTGAAAAGCAACGTAAAGTGTGGGGATATCTGAGAAACCGCAAGACAATCCCCGAAAATGCTATAGGAGCCTTCCAAACATTTTCAAAAGAGGTTTGTATATCACTGGATTTCCTTGAGAGCTTGTTTGGAGCAAAATCGAAGATAATTTTCACATGCTTGTTGCATGTGAAACATGAAAAAAGACAAACTAATTTTAATAAGCAAAATATTCTCAGCAGGCTTTTGCCCAGGCAGGCACATTATGTGACCCATGAGAGCAGCAAAATAACCAAACTGTGGTTTATCCCAGTGATGGGATAAAATCAGGCCAAATGTTTATTTGACAGCAGCAGGCAGGACAAGGGTTGGCATGGCATTGGGTCCCAGGATCAGTGCATCATTCCACAAGCCCCATGTTGATGGAATGGATCCGCTGGGCTTGGATTGCTCCAAACCTGTATGACAGGAGTCAGCCAGTATGAACCTCGCCATGGTGCAAGCCAAGCAAGCAAGGGCTCACTGGGAGACCAGGGTGTAGATTCCAACCAGGCAGATACTGAACCCATACTTGGGTTTGCCATGGTCAATCTTCCCCTCAGGCCCCTTATGGCTCCCCCTCTAAACTATGTTGATCCTGCCCAATGCCATTCTCATGTTCTTCTGCCTAACAAAGGAAAGACCTAATTTCAAGGAGGGGGAAAAACCAACCAACTGCCAATCAGATTGAGAGGGGGGGATTCATTTCCGTCATTCAACAACCCAAAATTGCTCAGTGATGGCTCTAACCCGAGGGTGGGTAGGTGGGAAGCTATCAAAGCAAAATGGCTGTGAGTTCCAGGGGAAGCAGCCTTATATAGGTTTTCCCCTCCTCTCTGCAACAAGAATTCACAGGACAGCTTTTTCCCAGGAGCATTGCCGGATTTACGTATAAGCTAAACAAGCTATAGCTTAGGGCCCCACTGCCTTGCGCCCCTCTCCATATACTTTTTCTTAATTATATTTCACTATTAATATACTTCTTCTTAATTGTATTTCAGTTCAACAATTACTTTGATAAAATACATATTTTGTTATGTGCAAATGGCTTTAGATTAAGGTTACCAGGCGTCCCCGTTTCCCTGGGACAGTCCCCAGATTTACAAACCAGTCTCCATGCAAAATCCATTGAAGTTGAAAATTGTCTGTGGATTCATTGAAAAAAATCTGGTAACCTTACTTTAGATACCTATTAGGTCCATAAATTAGGGATGCAGGTGGGGCTGTCGGTTAAACCACAGAGCCTAGGGCTTGCTGATCAGGTCAGCGGTTCGAATCCCTGCGACGGGCTGAGCTCCCGTTGCTCGGTCCCAGCTCCAGCCAACCTAGCAGTTCAAAAGCATGTCAAAGTGCAAGTAGATAAATAGGTACTGCTCTGGTGGATAGGTAAATGGTGTTTCCGTGTGCAGCTCTGGTTCGCGGCTTTGTCATGCTGGCCATATGACCCGGAAGCTGTACGCTGGCTCTCTCGGACAATAACGCGAGATGAGTGCCCCAACCCCAGAGTTGGTCACGACTGGACCTAATGGTTAGGGGTCCCTTTACCTTTAGGTTCATGAATTACCACCTAGCATATATTCAACACAAAAAACAGGAACAATTTCTTGTTGACAAAGGACAGCTGGCCATATAAAGGACCCCATTACCTTCAGTAGCTTAGGGCTCATCAAACCTAAATCCGGCCATGCAACCATGCATGACCTCCATTCTCCATTCGTGGCTGTAGTGGCAATAGAGGGATCCCGGCACTGTACGTATGGTGCTGGAGCGGCGCCGGAGGCAAACCGCTATACAGCACATGTGCAGTGTCGCTACGTATGGCATATGAGTCATATGTAGCGACGCTTCACATGCACCCTACATCGCCCTACATAGCGATGTCCGCCCTGAGTGTCACGACGCCTTCCGTTGCCCCTGAATAAAATTCCCAAAAAGTAAAATAAAAATCCAAGGCTCTTACAATTGAAACACTTTTAAATTTTTTATTTCCCTTTACTGAATCAAGGGATACATGCATTTATATAATATTGTATCAGTGTGAGTAAAATGCTTGCTTCCAGTCAAGCATAAATACTCAGACTTAAGGCAGAAAAAAAATACCAAGTATAAAATTCTACAAATAGCCAGGAGGAGACATTACAAGACTGGCACTTAAACAGCATGCTATTTTTAAGTGCCCTTGAGTCAAGGTTGATGGCAGATCCATTTGAATTAAATACGAAAGATTACCTCTTACTGGTGAGCCACTACTCAAATTATTTTCAAATTGAACCCTTGCCGAAGACATCAAGTAGAAATGTAATAACACACTGTAAATCACAGTTTGATCACTACAGTATTCCATATGAGTTAATAACAGACAAGAGCTCCCAACTCATAAGTGCTTAGTATTGACAATGCAGCCCAGCATTAAACTGTTATAATGCCAAAAGAGAGAGAGAGATGGCTTTAATAGAAAAGGATTTCATAATGAAAGCTTTATTCGAAGAATCTGTATTCAGCATCATCATAACGTAGTAAGAACACAACCATATTATCAGTAATGATATTCCGGAATTACTTGGGGTATTTTTTAAAATTCATAGTCAGAAGGGCAAAAATATTTTCCCCAATGTCGCATTCTATTTCTGATTTGGCAAAGGGCCGTAGCTCTGTGCTTTGCCTGAAGAAGGCTTACGCTTCAACCACCAGGATCTCTGTCTGAAATTCTGGGGATCTGTCGCTAGCTAGTGTAGAGACTACTGTACTGAGCTAAATTGACCACTGATCTGCCTCAGTATAGGACAGCCTCCTAAGCTCCTAAATGTAAGCAGATTCAAAATAATTTTGGAGCATACATTTCATAAGAAGGAGGAAGGAATGATTTATGAAAAATAATTCAAAGAAAGAGAAGCTACATTGATAAAGGCCTCTAAGGTTGCAATTCCAAACACACTTACTTGGGAGTAAGCCTCACTGAGCACAAGCAGACTTGCTTCTAAGGAAATAGGCTCAGAAGAGTGGTTTTGGACATGATGGAGGCATTGGGGTAACAAGGAACACAAAAGCATAATTCTTTCTACGCCTGTGGCTCTCTGACACATCCAAAACAAGCCTTTTACATTTCTCCCAATGGGAGATTAGTCTTTGATCTGGGCCACAATTCTACACCCAGTGTCCAGGGAATCAGCCCACTGAAGTCAATGGGCTTTTCTTCTCAATAGAGGTGTATAGGAATGCACTGTTAACTTCAGATATTAACTTTAAATGTTCAAGCACATTTTTTGGTTCCTCTATTTACTGTTATTTCCTTCCCCAAGGAAATTACATGAGAGAGTTTTATTGTAAAAAGGCTGAATGCAATTACTTGAAATTCCATCAACAAACAACAATCCATAAACTTGTAGCATTAAACAATTGTTGAGCGATACAGGTTACAAGTCTATTTGCAGTATTTGGTGAAGTGTTTGAGAGATAGTAGTTTCCCATTTTGCTATACATTAATGTGGAATCTACACACATATAAAAACGCTTTGAAAATGCTTTTTAAAAAAAGTTTTGAAAAATACTTTGAATTTGGCATAGCTCACTGTCGCTATCTAGCATCACATTTGTATACATAGCACTTTACAACACATTTAAAATGTTTTATTTGCAGCTGCATAGCTGAGTGAGAGATTTTACTTTCTTGGGTTCCATGATCACTACAGATGGCGACAGCAGTCACGAAATTAAAAGACGGCTGCTTCTTAGGAGAAAAGCAATGACAAACCTAGACAGCGTCTTAAAAAGCAGAGACATCACCTAGCCAACAAAGGTCCGTATAGTTAAAGCTATGGTTTTCCCAGTAGAGATGTATGGAAGTGAGAGCTGGACCATTAAGAAGGCTGATCGCCGAAGAATTGATGCTTTTGAATTATGGTGCTGGAGGAGACTCTTGAGAATCCCATGGACTGCAAGAAGATCAAACCTATCCATTCTGAAGGAAATCAGCCCTGAGTGCTTACTGGAAGGACAGATCATTGAAGCTGAGGCTCCAATACTTTGGCCATTTCATGAGAAGAGAAGACTCCCTGGGAAACCCCGATGCTGGGAAAGATTGAGGGCACTAGGAGAAGGGGACGACAGAGGACGAGATGGTTGGACAGTGTTCTTGAAGTTACCAACATGAGATTGACCAAGCTGCGGGAGGCAGTGGAAGACAGAAGTGCCTGGCGTGCTCTGGTCCATGGGGTCACGAAGAGTCGGACACGACTAAACAACTAAACAACAACAACAATTTGTCATGCTGAAAAGTGAGTTTGCATGCCCAAGCAAGTGAGTAGCCTAGGTAGGCCTCCCCACACTCCACCCCATTGCTGCTGGGCTTAAAGAGGACACAGTATTTTTCTCTTTCATCCACCCAGACCCACATTGCAAGCAGATGGGGGAAGCGGATGGCCCATACAGACCGTCTGCAGCAGGTGGCAGCAGCAGGGAGAGGCATGCTTAATCCCAGAGAAAGGGGTGTTTTGTGGGCAGAGGGGAGACTTAAGCTGGATCCTAAGCCCATTCATCTCAGTCACACAACCTGGCATAAATCACTCTGGCAAAAAGCATGGTGTAAAATACTATTTTAAAAGCCTCTGCCAGGCTTAGGTACCACCAGCAGCAGCAGACCCGGCACTGAACAGTTTGTGTTCTGGTGCAACTTTTCACCCACTTACACTGGCTTGCTTTATGCCAGCTTCTGGTGCATACGATTGCCCCCTCAGGGTATCAAAAACGGAAGTATATATAACCTTTTAACAGTTAAGGAGGAAAGAAACTTTTAACAATTTTATTAATAGTCTTGTGTTATGTTTAGGGGTACATGACATTTGCATTTTCCAGCCTACCTAAATTTTATTCATTGCATCAGCTCATTCTGACATTTGATGCAGAAGTGCTTGAATACCAAATGCAGGGATTTTCATTGTTGGTATTTTTCATTCCTGGTCTTCAATTAAGGTGAGATGAAAGAAAACAAAAGAACTCCAGTGTGTTCTACTTTTCTAATATTGAGAAGCCATTTATTTGTTCAAAGTAATCTTGCTGCAATAGATATTAGCAAGATTTTCAGCTATGGTATATAATTTTCAATTCATGTAGCAATGTATTCCATGCATCCCATAGTGTTGAGTGTAAAGATCTATATGGAATTACATAGATATGTTTATTCCAAATAGTCCAACAATGATTATGTGAAATATTTCCAAAGGGCTGAGTCCAGACTTGCCCTTCTACAAGCAGAAGGATTCATCCATTCAAAGAAGGGACTAGGGTCCAATGACTGAGGTACAGCAGAGGTTCCTACTGAAGGAAGAGGGAAGAAGTCTATTTTAGGAGGTTGCTGAAATTCATTCCACACTTTAGTATGCACAAGGTTACAGCATTGTGGCACACGGGTGGTATCCAACGCATTTGTTCCGTTCACAAATGGATATCCATTTGCACAAAGGAGCTCCACCCTCTCTTATCCCCTCACATGTCCTTCATCCTCTCCAATCTGCCCCGGAGGATTGGAGAAAACCCCAGAACAGATTTAGAGGGTACACAAGGTGTGCACAGGAAGAAGAGAAGGTGGGGAAGTCCTGTTGCACAGCCAAAAGTCCTTGTGCTGACTGAACAAGTTCATTCAATATTTCGCCATGTCCACAACCCATTTAATCTAGAGGTAGTTCATTGATAAGAATCAGGCTATTGTAGGGTAAAACAATTACAGACTGGGAATGTTTCTCTCCTTTTTAGCTTCTATCATCACTATTATTCAAGGTGCAAAAAGAGAATAAACATAGAAGCACTTCTAAAATTGCAGGCTATGGTAACCCTCTTGTAAATGATATGGTATTAAACAGCGATGAAGAACGTAAGCCTAAATGAAAAGAACGGTAATGGTCTTAAGTAACGGTACATGAGATAAAAAAAGCCCCAACACATTCCGTCTTCTTAACAGAAATGTTTTCTTCAGGAAGTAAAAATTAAATCACTTATTCATAAAGCTCATATAAACCTATACTTTTGTCTCTTTCCGCGAGTGATTGCATTTCCTTTTTAGATTTTGAAAGTGTGAAATGTTCCGTAAATAGACCCATAAATTTGCTTGGGTTAAAAGCCATTTTCTTAAGGTATATTTACAGTATTTGGGTAATATGTATGTACACTCAATAAATCTTTTAGCATAATGTGCATCTTTTTCAAATAAGTTACTCCTCTGTGGCTTTATTCATAACTATAAAACTCAGAGTGGTTCACGTTGCTGGCCAACTACTGTAGCAGACTAATCAGGTATGACTGAACACTCAAACGCTTACTTGATTGCTAAATGAAATATTTTAGCATCCTCTAGATGGTGCTCATTAAATTCTCTTGACACCCAAACATTGCCAGATTATATTTGCTTAAAGGGCCTGCATAAAGTTTACAGTTGGTTGTTCTGGGTTTCTACTTTTCTAAGTTGTACATTTTGTAGCATAGCATTCAAGTCATTCTTTGCTTTGTATAGTGGTGTGGAGCTCTTTCTCTAGGTCAAATAGCTGGAGAGTTGAGGCAAACTCTTTAACAAAATAATCATATCGGAAGCACATTCCACCAGAATCTATTTTCCCCTGGAAATATTTCTAGTATTTTATTTTTCTGCATCCCCCGCCCCTTCCTGAAGAAGCCAATAGTAAACTTCTCTCTGAATTTTCTCCATCTTCTCCTCGCCCTCACATTGCAGCCACCATTTCCCCTCACCAGAAGGCCCTAGAGCAGCACAAGGTCTGGGGCATTAGGGAGGATGGAAAATGGCGGCCAGGCGGCCAACACAATTGCTGTTCATGTCACTTGTGGCAGCTGCAGCAGCAACAAAACCTGTAAAGGGGGGGGGGGGAAAGACTATCACTGCTTATGTTGATCTTCACCCTCAAGAAATAGATTAGTAATTTATTCTCTCCTCACCTTCCAGAGAAATTTGATGAACCGATCCCCTCCCCAATTTTGTTGTTGTTTAGTCGTTTAGTCGTGTCCGACTCTTCGTGACCCCATGGACCAGAGCACGCCAGGCACTCCTGTCTTGCACTGCCTCCCGCAGTTTGGTCAAACTCATGTTCGTAGCTTCGAGAACACTGTCCAACCATCTTGTCCTCTGTCGTCCCCTTCTCCTAGTGCCCTCAATCTTTCCCAACATCAGGGTCTTTTCCAAGGATTCTTCTCTTCTCATGAGGTGGCCAAAGTATTGGAGCCTCAGCTTCACGATCTGTCCTTCCAGGGAGCACTCAGGGCTGATTTCCTTAAGAATGGATAGGTTTGATCTTCTTGCAGTCCATGGGACTCTCAAGAGTCTCCTCCAGCACCATAATTCAAAAGCATCAATTCTTCGGCGATCAGCCTTCTTTATGGTCCAACTCTCACTTCCATACATCACTACTGGGAAAACCATAGCTTTAACTATACGGACCTTTGTCGGCAAGGTGATGTCTCTGCTTTTTAAGATGCTGTCTAGGTTTGTCATTGCTTTTCTCCCAAGAAGCAGGCGTCTTTTAATTTCGTGACTGCTGTCACCATCTGCAGTGATCAAGGAGCCCAAGAAAGTAAAATCTCTCACTGCCTCCATTTCTTCCCCTTCCCCTATTTGCCAGGAGGTGATGGGACCAGTGGCCATGATCTTGGTTTTTTTGATGTTGAGCTTCAGACCATATTTTGCGCTCTCCTCTTTCACCCTCATTAAAAGGTTCTTTAATTCCTCCTCGCTTTCTTCCATCAAGGTTGTGTCATCTGCATATCTGAGGTTGTTGATATTTCTTCCAGCAATCTTAATTCCGGCTTGGGATTCATCTAGTCCAGCCTTTCGCATGATGAATTCTGCATATAAGTTAAATAAGCAGGGAGACAATATACAACCTTGTCGTACTCCTTTCCCAATTTTGAACCAATCAGTTGTTCCATATCCAGTTCTAACTGTAGCTTCTTGTCCCACATAGAGATTTCTCAGGAGACAGATGAGGTGATCAGGCACTCCCATTTCTTTAAGAACTTGCCATAGTTTGCTGTGGTCGACACAGTCAAAGGCTTTTGCATAGTCAATGAAGCAGAAGTAGACGTTTTTCTGGAACTCTCTAGCTTTCTCCATAATCCAGCGCATGTTTGCTATTTGGTCTCTGGTTCCTCTGCCCTTTCGAAATCCAGCTTGCACTTCTGGGAGTTCTCGGTCCACATACTGCCTAAGCCTGCCTTGTAGAATTTTAAGCATAACCTTGCTAGCGTGTGAAATGAGCGCAATTGTGCGGTAGTTGCAGCATTCTTTGGCACTGCCCTTCTTTGGAATTGGGATGTAGACTGATCTTCTCCAATCCTCTGGCCATTGCTGAGTTTTCCAAACTTGCTGGCATATTGGGTGTAGCACCTTAACAGCATCATCTTTTAAAATTTTAAACAGTTCAGCTGGAATATCATCACTTCCACTGGCCTTGTTATTAGCAATGCTTTCTAAGGCCCATTTGACTTCACTCTCCAAGATGTCTGGCTCAAGGTCAGCAACCACACTACCAGAGGTGTACGAGACCTCCATATCTTTCTGGTATAATTCCTCTGTGTATTCTTGCCACCTCTTCTTGATGTCTTCTGCTTCTGTTAGGTCCTTACCACTTTTGTCCTTGATTATGGTAATCTTTGTACGAAATGTTCCTTTCATATCTCCAATTTTCTTGAACAGATCTCTGGTTTTCCCCATTCTATTGTTTTCCTCTATTTCTTTGCATTGCTCATTTAAGAAGACCCTCTTGTCTCTCCTTGCTGTTTTTTGGAAATCTGCATTCAGTTTCCTGTATCTTTCCCTATCTCCCTTGCATTTTGCTTGCCTCCTCTCCTCCGCTATTTGTAAGGCCTCGTTGGACAGCCATTTTGCTTTCTTGCATTTCCTTTTCCTTGGGATGGTTTTCATTGCTGCCTCCTGTATAATGTTACGAGCCTCCATCCATAGTTCTTCAGGCACTCTGTCCACCAAATCTAAATCCTTAAACCTGTTCCTCACTTCCACTGTGTATTCATAAGGGATTTGATTCAGATTGTATCTTACTGGCCCAGTGGTTTTTCCTACTTTCTTCAGTTTAAGCTGGAATTTTGCTATAAGAAGCTGATGATCTGAGTTACAGTCAGCTCCAGGTCTTGTTTTTGCTGACTGTATAGAGCTTCTCCATCTTTGGCTGCAGAGAATATAATCAATCTGATTTCGATGCTGCCCATTTGGTGATATCCATGTGTAGAGTCGTCTCTTGTGTTGTTGGAAGAGAGTGTTTGTGATGACCAGCTTGTTCTCTTGACAGAACTCTATTAGCCTTTGCCCTGCTTCATTTTGAACTCCAAGGCCAAACTTGCCAGTTGTTCCTTTTATCTCTTGATTCCCTACTTTAGCATTCCAGTCCCCTGTAATGAGAAGAACATCCTTCTTTGGTGTCATTTCTAGAAGGTGTTGTAGGTCTTCATAGAATTGGTCAATTTCACTTTCTTCAGCACCGGTAGTTGGTGCATAAACTTGGATTACTGTGATGTTAAAAGGTCTGCCTTGGATTCGTATCGAGATCATTCTGTCATTTTTGAGATTGCATCCCATTACAGCTTTTGCCACTCTTTTGTTGACTATGAGGGCCACTCCATTTCTGCTACAGGATTCTTGCCCACAGTAGTAGATATGATAGTCATCCGAACTGAATTCGCCCATTCCCTTCCATTTTAGTTCACTGATGCCCAGGATGTCGATATTTATTCTTGTCATCTCATTTTTGACCACATCCAGCTTACCTCCCCAATTTATTAGCCCACAAATAGGGCAAATGTGGATAGGCCTTCTTCGCACAGTGCTGCACACCAATGTAAAATATGCTGATTTCTTGATGTCACATCTTGTGAGTTCTGTACAATGTAATTCAAAAACTGGACGAGAGAAAATGAATAATTTTGAGAGTGATGTGGAGAAATTACATCCCACACAGTATATTTTGATTTAATTTTTTAAAAAGCAATAGTCATTTCCGCTCGCTCTATTTCTGCCAGCAAAATTTTTAAAAATAGTGAATGACACCTGTCTGAATATCCATGATAGAGATAATTGAGCAGCTAGAGTCTTAGAGCAGAAAGGGAGGCAACAGTTTCGACATTCCTTAGGAGATGTATGAATTTGTGCACATAGAGCTTCCTCACCTTATCACACAATGGATATATTTCCTTTGTTGTTTTAAGATTCAGATACATATTGCGAACTGACAAACACACAAATACATGTGTGTTTTTTAAAAATAATTTTTATTAAATATTTCTTAGTTTACAAAAATACGTGCATCGTCTCTTTTCTCAAGTTGTGTTTTCTACAGATCAGTTGCACTTGCTGTCAGACATTAGTGTTGCATGCAGTATTAAGTAATAATAATAATAATACAGTGGTACATCGGTTTACGAACTTAATCCGTTCCGGAAGTCCGTTCTTAAACCAAAACCGTTCTTAAACTGAGGCGCGCTTTCCCTAATGAGGCCTCCCGCCGCTGGTGCCCTTCCTCCGTTCAGATTCCGTTCTCAGACCGAGGTAAAGTTCACAAACCAGAACACTACTTCCGGTTTTGTGGAGTTCGTAAACCAAATTATTCATAAACAAGGCTGTTCGTAAACCGAGGTACCACTGTAATCATCATCACCATCATCACCATCATTTATACCCCAACCATCTGGGTGGTTCCCAACAGAATATTAAAAACACGATAAAACATCAAACATAAAAAAACATCCCTAAACAGGGCTTCCATCAAATTCCTCAGGTGTGTCCTATCGGCAGCAAAGGATGCCTGTCTTGTTTTCATTCCCAAACATATCAAGAAGCACTTCAGCCTTTGTATTTTGTGACTAATAGGAAATATCCACACATAGTTAAGCCTTTTTCATCTCAAATCGTATTCAAGGAATACCTTCATTGTATTTTATTACCATTCATTTACTTCCAGAGCTATGTGGTAGTTATGGTTTTGTAACTACTGAATGACCTGCTAAGTTTCTAGCTACTGCTTTATACAACAAAGCAATCAATAACCAAAATTTACTAGAAGCATATAGAGCTTATGGGATAATAAGTACAACAGCCCTTACGGCAGGAAGAAAATGAAAGCTTGGGTTGGTTTTGGAGAAAGAAAGTATAAGAAAGCCCCCAATCAATAAAATACAGTAGCAGTAAAGCAGGGATTCATCTCTCTGAAAAGAAAACTGGTCAGAGCTTATAATTTTCAGGCAAAACACCTGATTGCGTGTGTAGACCTTTTAACCACCGCCAAATAAATTCAGACAAGACTCAAATTTTTGGTTTGGTTTTTGGCAGAATTTAGGCCACAACTTTATTGATTACAATCAAGTGAGTGGTTGCATGGGCTCTGGTTCGACTAGCTTCCTGCACTGTTGCAGGTAGCGCTGACCCAGGGCACCAGCATAGGTCAGCCAAGGGTGAACACCTGGATAGGCGGAAAGCCAGGAACAGGCTATGTCCGCCACACACAGTGGAAAGCTGGGTCAAGCCAGTCCACCAGCCAGGTGTCCCCCTGGACTCAGGCTCAGGGCACAACCCCTCTCAGGGTTGACCAACCATGAGTCCCTGGATTCCTTTAACGGAATACCCTTCACATAGGGATGGCTAGAGCATTCTGCCACCCCTATCACCTGAACCAGAGCCTATCCGCAACCTTACAAGTTGTGACGATTTGCTATGCAGCAGGCGAAACCCAAATGGCACCAGCCAATCCGCCAAGTGGGGAGAATTCCTATTGTGCCCTGTCCCAATGACAGACAACACATGGCAGCATAGCAAGGTCATCCGTGCAAGCCCTAAATATAGGGAGATGTGGGCGGGTGTTCCGATGCACCGGCCCCAAAGAGAAAGCTCTGGGACACGTGCATGGGCTTATATAGAGGTCTCTCGATAGAACTTAGCTGGCATCCCATTGATCTAATTGCAACCAGCATCGAGGGACCTCCAATAGGGTGTTGTGGCCATCCAAACGTTCCCACCCACAACACAGTGTTTGGTTGCCAGGCCACACTGCAACATGTGCCCTCTTGTTAGGGAGGACCCAATTTGCACAAGCAATGAGCCACAATGGACATAGAGAATGACCAGACCTTGACACAAGCCTTATGAGAATCAACTTTGGATTGTGTGCCATGAAGATGCAATGTATGGATAAGGTAGCAATGGGAGTGGGACATTATTTCTCACTTGAGGAGCATCTAATGGAAAGGGAGATTTCCCAACAGTTCAATATTTTTTATGCTATTCAAATGCACATAGTAGTGTGGAACAATGAAGTTTTAGCTTCCATGTGACTCAATGAGGACATGAAGTAGGCCTCAACAATAAGTGGATTTGGAATATAGTAATAATAATACGTGAGTGCACTTATTTGTGTGCCTGCATTCAGAAGGGGGGTATTGCTTTAAGTTTAGTGGTTATAATGTTAGTCCTTCTGTTGTGTTATGGCTTTTTAATCACTATATTGCCATGTTAAATTTTAAATGGCTGGAAAGAACTGCATGCTAGGATACTATCCCAAATTTTGCTACATGAGTAATGGTGGTATGATTGCAAAAACTGCAGGTAAATGGCAACACAAAACTCTTCATTTTCCAAGTGAATGTGGTTGAAAACACTCCCCCCCCCCCTGGAAACAATTAAAATTGTGCTCAATTTCCACTAGATTTACAGAAGTGGCTTTCAGATCTTATGAAAGGTGTAAAATGCAAAAATTATCAGGTAAGGAAACATCAGGAAGGCAGAACCAGTGTCAAAAGAACACTAATGAACCTAATGCAGAACCACATAAATTGAGTGTTCTTACATTTAAACCACGTTCTAGAGTCTTCTTGGGTGGGAGATTCACTGTACTTTGGTATTCATGTTTTCATATTAATATTTCATATTCAGAAGCAAGTCCCACTGTGTTCAGTGTGGTATGTTTCTGAGTAAGTATGCATGTCTTGAGAATTTCAACAAAATCCACATTGAGGAGCTGTTTGATAACATGCTGACATCAATAGACTATGTAATCTGGAACCAATAACTACGTAGAAGCAAGAAAGAATTCAAAATAGCAAGCATGTGCAAAATAAATGATATCATGCCAACTTAATTTGCTAAACTCATATAGGCCACAGTTTTGGATTACAATTTTTATACTTTTTCTATTTAAGAGTACACACAGCTCTACACATAAAGTATTTCATTCATTTTATAAAGCATTACTTTCTTCCAATAGGTTGCTATTCTCAATCTTATTGGTCAGTGCTACAGGCTTTTTCAATTGAACAATATGACATAGAAAAAAAACTTTTTAAAAAATTAAACTGCTATGTCCACTATTTTTTTCCTTCAAAAATATCACTCTTTTTAAAAATAGAGAATACATTTCTCCTTAATGTAAAACCCAGTAGAGCAGTGACCCTCAGTGTAATCCACAGAAATTAAGACCATATGGAGAAGGTTACGATCAAATGACTCCTATTGAATGAGCCACCGAGAGTATTCTCTCAAAACGGAGAGGAAATCAGACTGAGGTGATTATTTGCTACTGAGCTTTCTGACAGTGCTCAATGTGGGCTCCCCTCTAGGGTCTGCAAAATCAGGAGTAGAATTGGGTTACATTTTATGCTCACAACATGAGAGCAGCCCAGCTCATCAGAGAACGCCAAAGGCTGGAAGAGGTCTCAGTCAAATACACAGAGAAGAATGACCCACATTGCCACAATATTATTTTCTCAACAACTA
The DNA here is from genome assembly GCF_965207765.1 of Zootoca vivipara. Lineage (NCBI taxonomy): Eukaryota > Metazoa > Chordata > Lepidosauria > Squamata > Lacertidae > Zootoca > Zootoca vivipara. Next base: position 8,923,341 of record NC_142587.1, on the reverse strand, counting down.
GGGTTGTATGACACAGAATAAAGTCTACAAAATTACACTAGTGTGATATAACTGAGTCAGAGTACATTCAGGCTCAACAACATCATTCACCAACAAAGTCTATTATATTGCCTCGCGTACATGGTCTGTAGGCAGCACAAAAGTGTCAGATAGAAAGATATTTGAAAGGCTTGTGCTATTGCTGTCCTTTAGGTAAGTTCAGGCTGTTGATGTTCTGTGGCCTCCTCACCTTCTCAGGCTGCATCTTCCACTAAATGGTGTTCACAGTTCTGTTTGATCGTGACAGTGTTGATCGTGACCAGCATAAACTCACATGTAGTGATTTGGCTGGCAAAAACATTTTCTATTTCTAATATTTTGATTTGCAAAGATTTCTGATTTCTTGAGAAAGCAGTAAGAGCCAACAGAGAGAGCGTGGCAGGGAAGGCATAGAGGTCAAGGGGTGGAAGGAATAAGGGCAATAACCCTTCCTACAGAAAAGTGAAAGACCTACTACTGCTCTTGTTCAAGGATGCTATTGCCCAATGTTGGCCCACCCACGAGACAAATTGAGGCAGGATCCATTGTTCCTGATGTTTCACCCTTTCTTCTCTGCTGGGGGGAGAGACACCATTTTATGGTTCGCCTCAGGTGTCAAATGCCTTGGGCCAGCCCTGCTAATGCCAGTTCCCTCAATTTCAGGGCACCTAAGATGGCTAGCAAGATGGCTAGCACAGCCTCAAATGCAGACCAACAAATAGTCTATCTTTTTTTAATATCCTGGCCAATAGCTGCCACCCATTCACGTACAATCTATCTTGCATGGTAGGGGCTGTCAATTCCATCTCTCCCATTCCCAACAAGCCCGAAAGAAGTTTACGATTGAGTAAAGTCAAGCTACAATGTCATTCCCTCAAACCCTATGGGACAAGCACCTCTTCTTTCAATTCAATTAGTGTTAGATATCTCAGAGAAATAAAACGGACACTTACAGAACCATCTGGTGATATTTCAACATCCCCTCTGAGCTTTCTGCTCTCATGTTACATTTCCTATGGGCAAGGGATAAAATCTTTACACAGAACAGCACCACAGAAAACCACTGCAGACAAAATGGTTGACATCTGGACATCTGACATTAACTGAGTTTGTAAAAAGAAAAGAAAAGATAAGGCTTCCATAAAAATATTCAAAGAAGAATAGATTTGGCTGTAAAGGGCCTTCTGTTATCTCCTTTGAGAGAATAGTGTAAGATTGCATGTGTTTATATGCATAACGGTCAAATATATGGAACAGAGAAGAATCCCAATCCGTATCCTTTTTTAACACTCAAAAGCAGCAAATGTGGGAGGTTGACTGCCCCCCTCCCATGCTTCTTCCCCAATCCAGTTACCCCCTGGGGTAGCCTTTAGGGTTGTTTGGGACAGGTACAATATGGGTGCCAGTCTTCCTTCCCCACATCATGCCCAATATTAAATCTGTGAGGTAGTGTGTATGTTGAAAATGGTACAGTGGGAAACAGTTTGGATGTCCTCACAGCTTCCATGAAATGGTTAAATAATTGCTAATCCAACAAGAATGTTCCTAGGTGAGTCTACCTCTTTTCTTTGGAAATGCCTTTTGTTACACTATTATGCAATCCAGAAGATGTAGGTCTTGATTTACTTGTGGAGACCTTTTAACCACCCCCTAAAATAAATTCAGACAAGACTCAAATTTTAGGTTTGGTTTTTGGCAGAATTTAGGCCACAACTTTTATTGATTACAATCAAGTGAGTGGTTGCATAGGCTCTGGTTCGACTAGCTGCCTGCACCATACCTGCCAAGTTACTGTCGGAGAAATAAGGGACCGGGCGGAAATAGCAGGCCAGAAGTAGCGCTGCCGCCATTTTGGAACTGGGCGGAGCATGCTCAGAAGTGACTTTTGATGCTGCTTTGCCCAGTTCCAAAATGGCCACCGCGCCAGAAGTTGCACTGCAGCCATTTTGGAACTGGGCAAAGCAGCATCAAAGTCACTTCTGAGCATGCTCCGCCCAGTTCCAAAATGGCCACCGCGCCAGAATAAACCGGGGGAAAACAAAAAAATCCGTTTTTTCAGCTAGGAACAGCTGGAAAAACAGGGATTTCCCGGGGAAAACGGGAGACTTGGCAGCTATGGCCTGCACCCTTGCAGGCAGCGCTGACCCTGGGCACCAACCATAGGTCAGCCTCAGGTGAACCCCTGGGACAGTGGAAAGCAAGAGCCCTGCTAGGCCTCCACCCAGATGTCCCCTAGACTCAGGCTCAGGGCACAACCCCTCACAGGGAAGACCAACCATGAGTCCTTGGATTCCTTTTAGAGGAATACCCAACGCATAAGGATGGCTAGGCATCCTGCCACCCCTATCAACCTGAACCAGAGCCTATCCACACCCTTACAAGTTTTGCTGATTTGACACGCGGCAGGTGAAACCCAAATGGCACCAGCTAATCAGGCAAGTGGGGAAAATTCCTGCCGCGCCCCTGTCCCAACGACAGGCGACACACGATGGCATAGCAAGGTCATGCATGCAAGCCCTAAATATAGGGAGAGGTGGGCGGGTGGTTCGATGCACTGAGCCCAAAAGACGAAGCTCAGGGACACATGCATGGGCTGAAATAGAGGTCCCTTGATCACGTTGACTGGCATCCCTCTTGCCCAATTGCTCCACAGATCAAGGGACCTCCAAGAGGGTGTTGTGGCCATCCAAACCTTCCCACCCACAACACAGGGTCTGGTTGCCAGGTCCCACTGCAACATGTTCCCTCTTGTTAGGGAGGACTTGATCTGTCATATAGTCATGGGTTTGTTTTTTTACTCCCCTCTCCAACTTTTTGAGACCTTGGTTGTGATTATTTTTCTTACGTTTAATGCAAGTACATCATTAGCCAGTCCACTGCAGTCAAGCAACACTCTTAGGGTGTGCTTTGGAAATACTGATGCTTTAAAAGACTCATGGTTTCTAACTAATTACTTCTACTTTCCTTGTGACTAAAGGGGAAAAAACCCAAATGACCAATAGGTCTGGCCATAAAGAGGGCAAAAAGATGGAGGACGGATGATTGACTGGCATTGGGTAGAGACTGACAACTTGAGGGGCTCTTTGAGTGGGTTGGTAGGCAGTGGCGGAGGAAGCCACTCAGGTGCCTGGGGCTGGGTGTGCCACGGGGCCTCTGGAGTCTGCCTGCCCCCTTCCACTCAGCCCCCCTACAGCTGGGGGGGGGTAGGCAGCAGGCGGACCGTTTGGGCAGCGTGGAGCCTGCATGCGCCCAAGCCACTGCGTCTTTCCCAGGAAAGACGCATGGCTCGGGCACACTGCAGGCCCTGCGGTGAGTGCTGCCCGGCATTTTGTCACCCCCCTCAGTGGTGACACCCGGGACAGACCGCACCCACCTTCCTCTGCCCCTGTTGGTAGGTACATTCTATCTGAGGTTGCTTAAGACAACAAGAAGCCCCACACTCTCCTGGGGAGCTTTTCTTCCAGTAACTCCACTGCAGTATTGATTTAGCTCCCCTAGCTCCCCTTTGCTGTTCAAGGGGGGAGTAACCTGGTTTTTCAATCTTCATATACAGGGCCCGCCCAATACATTTTGGCACCTGAGGTGAACCACAAAATGGCACCCTCTCCCCAACAGGGAAGAGTGAGTGGACAAGGGGAGAATAAAGATTTACAACGGGGTCTGCTACCCCTGTGGATCTTGCCACCTGAGGCAGTTTGCCTCACCTAGCCTCATGATGGTGCGGTCCTGTTCATATACATTGCCATGCAGTGGCAAAGTTATGGGTCTATTTTTTCAAGACACTGAATGGACCTTCTCCTGAATATACTTACTCAGTGTTCTTGCTGTAACACTTCATATTGGACTCACAGCTGCCCATGGAGGCGCAGGCCAATTCTGTGTCCAGGGCAGCTGCCTACCAGCTCCATCTGGTCAGCCAGATGGGTGGGGTATAAATAAATTATCATCATCATCATCATTTCTGCTATAGGGACAGGCATTGACACAGGATGTCAGTTCACAAATTACATATTAAATGCGGCAAGGAATTACAGTGGACATTGTACCGGGACTTCTGGCCGGATGTGGAAGAGCAATGCCTCAACAATGCTAAGTGACCCTGGTGTGGTTGTTTCTCCTTTTTGTCACATCTTGTTTGACCCAAAATGTACTCTTTCCCCCAATGCACTCTATAACAGTGTTTTATCCACATAATTTCAAACATTTGTTTTAAATGGTTGCACAACGCTTTAGCAACATGTCATTATATGTGATTGGAAATGTAAAACCCATTATTACCATCTCAAAGGGGAGCTGGAAATAGCACAAGAGAATAATAAGCTAATATTTGTTTTAGTACAAAAAATAACCTAGGAAATGATTTTTCTTGCAGCAATAACATATCTACCAAGCCAGACGATCTTTAAAGCAGTTGCAAACATAGCTGCTGATTAGAATGGTTTCTTTCCTATATTCTGAAATTATTGCAGTAAATATAGAGTATATGGGAGAATTGGCAGTAAACACTTCGGTATTAAGTATTGTCTGGATTTTAGGAAAACCATTTTCCCCTATTCTGGAATTCTGCTTCTTAGGTTTTCCTGGGATACATCATTGGGGAAATTCCAGAGTCTCCATTTTTCTTCCTTATTGTAGAAATCTATATCTATATCTATGTTGGTGTCTTTATGTACATACAGATATATTTCTAACAATAGGGTTTATAGAAAAAACAAATACTTATACCATGAATAATTATTTAGTGAGCAAAGTGTATAATAAAGGGAGAAGAAAAGCTGAGCATAGGAAGAAAAGTAGAGGGGAGTGAGATGCATTTCTTGGGCGAGCCTAAAAGTCTACTAATATCCTTATCTTCCAAAGTAATACAAATGAGCAATCAGAAATCCACTGCATATAAACCTAATATTGTTACATGTTTAATTTTGCATGTATTTAAATATCTAAACTAAAATATAGTAATGATACTGTATTGTGTTGGAAAGTATTTCTTCCTCTATGGTGGCTTGCAACATACAGCTAATTATACCGGTATCATCTCTATTGCTAAACTAATTATATATTGGGGGGACATAATTTAATTTGCAGACTATTAATTTCTAAATTATTAAGTTTTATTGGTTCAAATCAAACTTGGGCTGTAAATATAAATGAACAAGTTTTATTTGTTGCTGTTTCTTGGCACAAAGAGATAGGGTCTCTAACAGATTGCTATGAATAAAGCTATTGCAAAAAGTGCAAACTAAATTTGGTTACCCCAGAAAATATCCTGAAAGCATTCAAGTCAAATGTCTGAGTGCATTCTCCTCACAAACATTTAACAATGCAGGTTGCATCTCTGCTGTTTACAATGTAGTTTGGTCAAAAGTGCCAACGTTACACTCAAAGTATTTAGGTGCCTCTTCACTACAAGCTTGTTGATTATATCATCAAACCTATGGAGCATAAAACATCATAACATTTTGCTGACTATGGGGAGAAAACATCAGGAAAGAGCTTCTAAGAACTTGTCAGTTTTCTTCCTCCACCTCCCTGCCTTTTCTCCAAATACTGCTTTGAATCAGATAGGCAGCTTGGCTCACATTTTGCAAATGATCCCTGACAGATGACCATTGGCCATCCAACCTCTGGTTCAGAGACCTCCAATGAAGAAGAGTCCACCACGGTCACTGTTGAACAACTTCTACCATCAGAAAGCTCTTCCTAACCTTTAGTCTGAATCTCAATCGGGGTGTAAAGTGCTGTGTAAATCAAATAGGACAAAACCAGCTTTTATTAAGTATTTCTCAATTGATTTCAACAGGAAATGCTTTCCTCCAGAGAACTATTTACCTCAAATTTGTTGTTTAGTCGTTTAGTCGTGTCCGACTCTTCGTGACCCCATGGACCATAGCACGCTACTTGTACTTGTCCTCCGCTCTTCCTCAGTAGCATGTTGGACGCCTTCTGACCTGAGGGGCTCATCTTCCAGCGTCATAACTTTTAGATTTCTGTTGTCTTTGTCCATGGAGTTTTCTTGGCAGGAATACTGGAGTGGCTTGCCAGTTCCTTCTCCAGGTGGATCACATTTAGTCAAAACTCTCCACTATGGCCTGTCCATCTTGGGTGGCCCTGCACGGCATAGCTCATAGCTTCTCTGAGTTATTCAAGCCCCTTCACCATGACAAGGCATTGATCCATGAAGGGGATTTACCTCAAATAGGTGGGCACTGAAATAGTGGCATCTATGCCCCAGAGCATTCATGAACCCTACAAGCATGAGGCAGGTCCCCAACGCTGCTTTCTATTTCTGCAAGAAATTGACATCTGGTGGGAGGGCGTTCCACAGGGTGGGTGCCACTATCAAGAAGGCCCTCTGCCTGGTTCCCTGTAACATGGCTTCTACCTATGGAGACCTTGTTATGACTTTTACTTCCTCTAGATAGTCAGGTTCGACCGTATTCTTGACGCTCTGCCAGGGCTGTTGCTGACCCCGGCAGGGCTGATCCGAGGACCTCACTAAACCATCCAATCGGTAGTAGCGACAGGTGGTGTGTATAAAGGGCAGTCTACGTGCAGCCCAGTAAATAACTTGGAAGCCTGGTTTCCAGCCAATCTATCAGTTGTGGTTACTGGGGACCTTCAACAGTGGTTATTGGGGGTTCTTGTGGGTGCTAGTGGGGGTTCTTGTGGGCACAGCAGTGCCCACGGATGTTGTGTTGGTGACCCATAACTTAGAGGGATTTGTGTCTGGAACACGGCATGAGGAAAGAATTAATCTCCTTCTCTCCCAGCACCACTTTCCCAGTTTTTTTAAACAAGCACATGTGGATGCTCATTTTGTAAGTAACACAGATCTGGATCATAGTTGCCCCACAGCATTTCCAGCTTGGTCAACTAAATTAGTAAATATTGCAACAACTTTAAAAAGAACAAAACGCCTTTGCTGCCTTGCAGTGTTGAGGTCTCCTATTGTATATAATGGAACATAATATATTGTATATAATGGAACATAATACTTGCAGGAGGGTTCCCCTCTGGTGATAATTGTCTCGAATTGTGCCATTTTCCCACTGGGGTTGCTGAAATCTGTAGTCCCATTCCCACCCCTAGCAGAAATAGATGTTTGCCGGGAATCTGGATCGCCTGCTGCCATCCTTGGCCTTGGGGGCATCATAGTATTCACCTTTTTTGTGAGCACTCAAATTAGGTGGTCACAAAAGGCTCAGTTCCTTTTCAGGTTGAACTTGTTACTGAACTGTTTGATTTGCTGAGAAAATCAGTCAGCCTTGTGCAAAGCAGGATTGCATTTTGTAAACTTAGTACTGCAAGAGCAGACGGCAAGCAACACTACACAGCTTGGAGGTCTTGAAGCAGAGGCTTGACAGGCATATGTCAAGAATGCTTTGATGGTGTTTCCTGCTTGGCAGGGGGTTGGACTGGATGGCCCTTGTGGTCTCTTCCAACTCTATGATTCTATGATTCTATTAATTCAGCAGAAGGAACAGACACAGACAGAGTGGTATCTGCTTGCATCAGATAAAGAGGGGTGGGGTGTCGCCCCGTAAAAAAGCTCTGCTCAACTGATCAACCGGTTTGAGCTCTACTGCTGCTGGAGTGAGCTTTTCATACACCCTTACTCGGCAAGACATTTATCTAACTCTATTCCCATGCCATTGCTTCTCCAATAGAACCTCGGGGTGCTCCTGCATCCCTGTTCCTGCCAGCACCCTCTGCTCATGAGTGACGAAACTGTGGTTCTCCAAAAGCTGGATTCCTGATTCCATCGTCCTTGATCATGGACCATACCTAGTGGTGCTGATGGGAGTTGGTATCTAACATGAGGGAGGGCCACAGGGTTTCTACCATGTAAGGGTTGGGGAACCTATGGCCACATATTGTTGGACTACATCTCCCATCAACACCAGGCAGCTTGGTCAATGATAAAGGGTGATGGGAGTTGAAGTCAAGCAACATCTGGAGGAGAATGCATTCCATACCTTCTGTTTCAGCAGGATTCCACTTTTCCATATATATGTATTTGTAGCATATATATAGTTTTGTTAGCATCTGCCCTAAGCCTGCCTGGAGGGAGCAAATAGCCTAGATATTAGAATACTAGAATAAATAAGGTCATGATCCACTTCAGGTAAGCACTTCAAAGAGCCATTAATTTCAGTTGATAGTTGTTCATATTTGGAAATCAGTGGAACGTTACAGTGCTTAACTTTGGCCGAATTGTGTCCTAAATAATGACTTCCTTGATGGACAGATGTGATTGTGAAGATGCATGCAGCTGGGATATAAATTATCATCATGATATTTAAAGCAAAAGTCATTGACATGAATGGAAGAGAAAGCAGCAGAACATCTCAGCATCGTGTTTCAGATAATCATGTTTATGCAAATTCATAGAGTGGCAAATAATCTTGATCAAAAATTCCTCCAATTCTAGTTAGCAGAAAAGACAGCAACATTTGAAAACAATCATTAAAAAAAACAATGATGCCGAAACCAATTATTTTTACATAATATAATATATTATAATATAAATGAGATCAGTGAAATCTGTTGGAGGGAAAAAAGAATTATCACACGCAAGAATAGTTTTAAGGATTTGATCATGCAATTAGCACTATTAGGCTATAGCAAGATCAATTCATACAATCATTTTTTTTTCCTGACAAGCACAGCAAGGAATTTTTCTTCTACCTCGCAGCAGACCCTATTATAGTTCATTCTTCAGAACAGATCTCTTCAAGTAATAGGCGACATATATCTTTCTCTCAATATTATAGGACAAGCTGCGAAGGACACTCCGGCTTGTTCATCAACTTGCGACTGCCACATTCGATTTGTGTTTCATGGACAGATAACACATAATTCTGATCCCTGTTGTCTGAAATCTATTCCAGTTGCTGTCTAAAAAAGCAGTAAATGTATGAGAAGTAAAGAGTTCTATCAACATTAATCAAGCCTTCAACAAACCCCTGGCTTAAGAATTTGAATTATGGCGTTATTGAATGAGAGCTCGAGCAATTCTTTATTTTTATTTTTGAACTGCTAAAATCAGTGGAGCTTAACGTGGGTTTTTTTTTTTGTTGTTCCTTTGGAAGCGACTCCCCTTTACACAGTGTCTCATATTAGAAGGCCATGTGCAGTAACTTTGCATTTGATGTCACAGCTATATGTTTCATTTGGCTCTCAGAGCCAATTTATTATTACGTTGCTTTTACCGCGCAGCCTTTGAGATGGCCACCATGCAAAAGGAGGTTGACAGAGGGCATGAGAAAATACCATGATAAAGTTATGATGTGACTGAAAAGGGGGGTGACCCTGATCCACAAGAAGTACACACAATCAAGGTGCAACCAAGGGCTGGAAAGTGAAAAGAAGGAGCCCATTTGAGTGCTTTCTCGATAGAACAGCTGAGGTGGAAGTTCCCAGGAATGACCATTCCTTCTGAACCTTTATTAACTTTTGCATTGCTGCCATTGCAGCAGCAATCCTATGTAGCATCTTTTTCCTCCAATGATGTCTTGAAACAAGGCTATGTTATGTGGTAGTACTGTATAGTTCAATGGGGGCACTGGTTTTGCTTATCAACAGCAACAAATAAACATTTTAAAAAGAAAAATGACAGGAAAGGAAAAGCCATTTCTGCCCCCCCCCCATACCCAGTCCTTTTCTTCTAAAAAAAATGTTTAGGGGTACTCGCATTTTCCTACTCATATTAAAATATTGCCCTTCAATGAGGCCAAACGTAGATTCACAAAATGTTTAGGGGTATGCGTACCCCTGGCTATCCCCAGAAAAAAAGCACTGCCTATACCAGTGGTATATAATAATGATTGTCTGCATGCGCACATAAAAATAAATATACCGTAATAAAAATGTGGGGAGGATTGGCAGGAGTTGTGGAGGTTTTTTGGGGGGGGGCAGCATGCAGATAAACACTAACACACATGGACAACACTTCCTGTAGCAGGCTGAAGCTACAAATCGTCTCAACCCTTGCCGGCAGCAACAAATTAAAAAGAAACCCTTGACGCAGCTGCAAGTCACATGCAATACCGCCGCTGACTATCTTCTGCTTGCGGCAGCAAACAGTCCAACCAATCACGGCGTGGGGGGGGGAGCAGTGTGGCCCAATATCAGCTGGTTGGCGGGTGCGCAAATCCCCCAACGCTGCTGTGGCCAGCACGCACTATAGGGAGCGTTTCCCGTCTGCAGTGTGGGAAAGCGACTGCCTCCCAGGAATGGACTTGCTGGGGCAATGGCACGTGTACCAACAGAGAGGGCTTTGAGTGCCCACTCTGGCACATATGCCATAGGTTCGCCACCATTGGCCTATACCAATAATTTAGGAACTTTCACCACTTTGTAACTAAGCTAAGTTTCACTGCCTGTGCAGCTACTGCTTGTGCATATGAATCTGGTCTTTGGCTAGTATGTAAGTACAGTGGTACCTCGATTTATGAACACAGTTGGTTCCGGAAGTCTGTTAATAAACTGAAGCGTTCATAAACTGAAGCGAACTTTCCCATTGAAAGTAATGGAAAGTGGATTAATCTGTTCCAGACGGTCCATGGAGTACTTAAACTGAAGCGTTCATAAACTGAAGCGAACTTTCCCAATGAAAGTAATGGAAAGTGGATTAATCCGTTCCAGACGGGTCCACGGAGTCCTCAACCTGAAGTGTACTTAACCTGAAGCATGGGTGTAATTGGTTCATAAACTGAAGCATTCATAAACTGAAGCGAACTTTCCCATTGAAAAATAAAAAATTCCTTCAGTAGCACCTTAAAGACCAACTAAGTTTTTATTTTGGTATGAGCTTTCGTGTGCATGCACACTTCTTCAGATGGTATCTGAAGAAAGCTCATACCACGAAAGCTCATACCAAAATAAAAACTTAGTTGGTCTTTAAGGTGCTACTGAAGGAATTTTTTTTATTTTGCTTCGACTCAGACCAACACGGCTACCTACCTGTAACTTTCCCATTGAAAGTAATGAAAAGTGAATTAATCCGTTCCAGATGGGAACGGTAAACCGAAAATTCGTAAACCGAGGTGTTCATAAACTGAGGTTCCACTGTAAATAATTTTAAACTTACCAGATCTGTGCCTTTTCCTAAGCTGGGGAAAGAGGGAAGGCTTGGAAAGAATTTTTTAAGGGAACATTTTGGAACTCACTTATATTTACGGTTTTACAATCTATATTTCCATGCTTTACTTTGCTACATATTTTGTGACTTTGAATCTCTGCTGGGGTACTTGGATCTTGGCATCCAGGAAATCTCCTTTCTATTCCCCCCCCCTTTGATCCAACGTGTTTTATGGAATGAGAGCTCATTGAGGGCTGAATAACATGTTACATGCTGTTCTTCTAACAATCCAGTTCTTTATTCAAAAGCAGCCTCGAGGCTAGGATCAGCAGCAGTACAGGAGCACAGGCAGGACATGCCTAACCTCTTGTGACCCCACCGTTTCTCTGTTGAAAATCATCAAACTACTGTAAACAATTAGATATTCATATATTGTGTGGGTGTGGGGAGATCACCATCACCAAGGTCTCATCTGCACTTGTCATTTTAAACATTAAAAATGTGTTATAAAAATGTGACACCAGAAAGCAGTGCAGAGGAGCCAGCCACTGACAATGGAAAACTCCTATTAAGCTTCATAGAATGTTTTAATTTAAAATGTTTAGGAGATCAATGTAGATCCAGCCGGTGATGAGCAACACATTCCGATACTATGACATACTAAAATCAATACCAGAAACTCCCTTAGGAAAAGAAAAAGATATTCTGGAGTCATGCTTTCTAATTGGCAGTACATGGTGGATATTTGCAGTACTCCATTTAAGCATTTTCTTCAGTGAGATACATTCTTATATTATGCTGTACTGTTCGTTGAAATCCACTTGCCTCTAGATAAAGAATCCTTTCAATTATGCACCTGGAGATTATTTAGCTACGGGACTTTCTTCTTTGGTTCATCAAATTAAGTTCACTGTGATTATGAATTATTCGCGTCGCTTATTCCTGGACCCACGATTACAAGGGCGAGGGAGATAAACTCCATACTAAGAGTGGTCAGAACTTCACTGTGGGGGGAACCAATATATTTCCAGAAAGTCTGCCTAAAGTGCCCTTTTGTTCTCTTTCTTGCTGACATTATTTCAGAGCTCTTACCCATTACAGCAAGGAGCAGGAAGATGCTTTATTGCAGGCATCCCCAAACTTTGGCCCTCCAGATGTCTTGGACTACAATCCCCATCATCCCTGACCACTGGTCCTGTTAGCTAGGGATCATGGGAGTTGTAGGCCAAAACATCTGGAGGGCCACAGTTGGGGGGTGCTTGCTTTATTGGTTCTGTCTTCCTTTCCAGCTCATTCTAAAAAGAATCCTGAACATTTAACCAGGAAATGTTTTTTTGTAACATGTGGTATCTATTTTCACCTTGAACTTGGCCCAGTAACAAATGGGTCACAAGGACAGATCTCTGGCGCAGAGATGTTTTATGCTGAGAGGGTAACTACTAACTGGAGATTCCAGATAAAACACAAGCCCCACATGGACTGCACTTTAGTAACCCAATCTTGAAGTCGCCAGTGCCTAAACCTCTGTGATCAATCTCTCCCAGTTGAGGAAGGATGTTCAGCCCAAAGGCCTGGGTGGTGCCTTTGTGGGCTGTTGGGCAAGAGAGGCAGAGCAAGAAAATCCTGGGCACCGATTGTCACGGTCCAGTCAGCGGGCGGTTGAAGCCCTGGCTGAGGACATCAGGACCAGGGCAAGATGGTGGTGAAGAAGCAGGAACAGGTGCAGGGTTGAGGGTCCAGCAGCAGGCAGTCGCAGGGTCAAGGAGCAAGGCAGAGGCAAGGCAAAGGTCCAAGGGTCGAGGATCAAGGCGTCGGCAAAGGCAAGGGTCCAAGGAGCAAGGCGTCGGCAAGGCAAGGGTCCAAGGAGCAAGAGGCCAGAGGCAACCAGGCAGGGATAGCGTTGCTGTGGCAAAGAGCTGAAGGGAAATGCTGAGCTTTTATCCCTCCCAGCTCTTGCCACCAGGTGCAGGGAGATATCAAGTAGCCTCACCTGCGTGACCACTCCTTGCCTCTCCAGCACAGACTGAGGCAGGCCCCAGTCCTGCAAAGCACTACAGGCCCCAGAGCTTGACTCCTGCCCATACTCCTGACACCGATTGGTGCATTTCTTAGCTAGTCTGAGGAGGAGGTGGGGCTTGGTCCCTATTTAAGGGATGAACTGACCTCTCCAGCCTCTATGTTGGCAGGAGCACTGGGCAGGGTCCTCTATCTGTGCTTAGGCCTACATCTCAGCCTGATAACAGCAAGGTGGGGGAAGAGAGAGGCAGGGGGAGCTGGTTTTCCTTACACCTCCCTTTACTCACAAGAAGGCTGGCTGCAGATGACTCGGCAGCAGCTGCTGTGGGTCTTGTTGGCTAAGCAGACAAACTGGAGTGGATCCAGCAATGGACTCCAATGCTGGTTTCAGGAATGGAGGGTCCTTTGAGGCATTGGGAGACCTACCAACCACAAGCTAACCTTGTTGGGGGGCGGGCTGAGAGCAGGGAGCCAGCTCTAGGGACAGTCCTGGTGGTGGTGGGGTCTCCTTCTGGGGGGAAATCCCCCTGGGGGTGGAATATTGCCCCTGCCATTGTGATGCCTGGGCTTGAGCAGTGGTATATGGAGGAGTGAAATGTTTTCCCCACCCCCAAGATCTGCTCACTCATGCAAGACAGTAAAAATAAAAAGTGCAGAATGAATTGTGCAAGATAAGAGAAATATGCATATTTACTTTATTTGCATAATTTAAACAGGCTTCATAAATCCATGTTTATTCTGTACATTGCCATTTGGTGTTTCCTCCACGCATCTAGGCCAATCAGCTATGCCAAGTAGTGCAATGTTCTTAGCAGCTATTTTCCAAACTCCTCTGAATATAACTGCTTTCCCACAGCTTCTTTTAAAGACCAAAGAGTGCCAAATAAAAAAATTAAATTAAATGTTTAAATGTTTTTATTTCCCAATAAATTCTCTCAATGAAAGCTTTGCATAAAATAACGAATGAAATAGTTGGCAATAAGAATCATTTCAATTATACCTTCCTTGCTACATTGTGATATTTTCTTATTTGTATTTTGCAAAAGCAAATAAGTGGAAGAAAATAAAGCTTCTCAATTAACATATATACATCATAAAAAGTAGCATTGATGTGCCGTGCTATCATCAATCAGGCTGCTGTGTCCCAATTCATCAATAGACTCAGGCCTTTGTTTTTTGCCATTGTTTGGGGTTGGGTGGGGGCACGGAGCTGGGTGGGAGGAAGGACCCAAAGAAGAAAAGATACCCAGCAGTGACCGAATGATAGGGACCTCTAGGGAACAGCTTTTGCCGTCTAGTTTCCTTGGGATCTGCACAACCTCATAGAGCTTAGAGCCAGGCAAGCACATCTGTGGCCCTGCGATAGCCACAGTGCTGGGTAAAACTGAGGACAAAACTTTATTGATTGCAGTGGGCAGCACCTCTGCTCTTGCAATATGAAAGAGATAGAGGATTTTGTTACATTTCTTTTTCCACTGCCCCTTTTTCCACTTATTGATTCAATAAGACCTAAGCTTCTTCTCCTGATCCCGTTCACATCCATCATTATAACCAAGGTAGATTGTCTGAAATTCCTGGTAGTGGACACAAACCCGCATGTTTCACACGGAGTGGCCGTCTTCATCTTGCAGGCGCTGAAACTTAGGGTTTCTTTGACAGGGTAGCGCGTTCCAGCCCCAGACCATTATCACCCTCCCTATATACCTGAAGGAGCATCTCCACCCCCATTGTTCAGCCTGGACACTGAGATCCAGCGCCGAGGGCCTTCTGGTGGTTCCCTCACTGTGAGAAGCAAAGCTGCAGGGAACCAGGCAGAGGGCCTTCTCAGTAGTGGCGCCCGCCCTGTGGAACGCCCTCCCATCGAAGGTCAAGGAGATGAACAACTACCTGACATTTAGAAAACACCTAAAGGCAGCCCTGTTTAGGGAAGTTTTTAATCTGTGATATTTTAATATATTGTTGGAAGCCGCCTAGGGTGGCGGGGGAAACCCAGCCAGATGGGCGGGGAATAATAATAATAATAATAATAATAATAATAATAATAATAATAATAATAATCTGTTTCTAGTGTAATTTGTAGAGATATCCCAGGTTTTTATTTGTTATATATTTATTAGCAACTTCAGATATTTGGTTTTAAACCTTAGATTTTAGCACTATCTATTTTATTGTAATTCAAGTTTCTATTATGTTTATGCCTTGATCGTAGCATCGATTGATTTATGTTTTTGCTGCATGCATTTGGTATTGTTCTGTTATGTTCTGTTGGGTTGTATGGTATGGCTAAATGCTAATGCAATAAAGAGTTGATTTGATTTGACTGCAGTGGAAAGCAGGGTTGACATGGCAGTCTGGCAAGGATCCCATGCCACATTCCACCAAGCCTTGTTGATGGAATGGTCCTCCTGGGATGTGGGAAGATGGAATGGTCCTCCTGAAAATGGGAAGTGCCCAAACCCCTTTCATGGATCTCACCCAGTGTTGAGCCCTGGTATGGTCTTATTGCATGACTGGGGTGAGAGATTCCAGCCATGCAGGGTCCCTAACCCAAGCTTAGGGTGTGTCATGGCCAATCCTCCTCCACAGGCTCCTTATGTGGCACCCATTACTCTGCTGATCCTGCTCACTGTCATTTCCGCCCAGATACAAAAATCCAACCGTTGCATAATACAAGTAAGCCTTAAATCCCTGCAGGAAAGGGCGGGGGAGCACAACCAAGGGGCCAATTAAGGTCAGGAAGAAAAATTCATTTCCAGCCCTGTTAACCAGCCAGCCAAATAGCCTAGTGAGGCAATAACATGAAAGGTGGGCAGGCAAAATTATCTCAGGTGAACAGATTTGCGATATTAAAAGAGGAAATATAGGTTTAATCTTAGGCAAATCTCTGTGCTTATCTACAATGGGGCTAATATTGGCAGCTAATGCTAGCAACTGGAAGGGATCAAGCTATGGTATATTGTGGAAGTCTTTTTATTTAATTTTCATATAAATTGCATTATTGCTGAACTTCAGCATGACTACTGGGAGAATGAAAGCATTCATTATTGCTTCACATAGACCACACAGTTATGTTTCCATATTCCTGCCTAAGTAGGCTTCAAATGTTTACTTACCATTTCTGTGGATTTTGTAGAAACGAACAGTTGAATACCTGTATTGACTTGTTGAATTTTCTGCCCTTTGATGTACCGGCTATGTAAGTGAGGATTTCCTCTGAAGACCACTATCCTGACAAATCAAGGTAGTAGTCATTGGAATAAATCCTCACTTATAGAAATGGCACATCAAAGGACAGGGCATTGAACAAGTCTAAACCTTGCCAGTACTTGTGTGCATTTCTTTCTACTTCAGACACTTGCAGGCTCATCTACTAAGTCTTAACTTAAAAGGCAGAACAATCAATATAAAGTATCCTGCAGACCTGCAAATCATGGAGGCAAACAAGCTTACCCAATTCACCAAATATTCAAGGTCAAAATATGCCTTCCCTTAAATTTGGTGTTGCCTAGAAAGATGAGGGGTTTGCCAATTTAACTGCTTCAAACAGTTCAAAATATATTGCTTGGAAAAATTCCATAGGTGCTTAGGTGCACACCAGCGGTGGTTCTCAGAAAATAAACTGTCATTTTTCACTTGAGAGGAGAGCACAGACCTTTATTCTTAATTACCAGTTTTAAGAGTTTATCCTTGGGGGGGGGGAGTCTCCAGAGGTTGTCCCTTACAGAATAAATCTGTAGCATCTTAAATAAGAAGTTTGTGATATCAAGATGATAGCATCAATCTAGTTCATTGTCTAGGTTTCTCTGCTAGTGAAAAACCCTAGGAAAAAAACAATAGGATCTGATCCTGGCAGTTAACTTTAAATAAACTTTGTTATTTAAATTATGAGTATTAAATTCATTTTCTGCAAATTGGTAGATTCCTTCTCAAAAAAGCAATTTTTGGATGCAATTCTGTACACACTTACCTGGGAGTATCATTGAATTCAATGGGACTTCTGAGTAGACATACATAAATTTGGTGAGGTTCTTCCTCACTTTTTGTCCAGCTGTCCTATTTATGAAGCTGGTAGAACACAGTACGTAGGACATAGCCCGGATTTTGAATATACTCAGCTACACGGGAACACATTTTACTTGCTAATGTCAATACAGTATAATGCTTTTAAAAAAGTGGGCTTTTTTGTTGGGGTTAGGTGAGTCAGGAATTATTATATGCTAATATGATAGGTTGTTTTTTTTCTTAAATTTAGCATTTTTAGAATTTTTTGTTAATTTTTTAGTGTGGGGTTTTTTTTTTTATAAAATGTTTATTCATTTTTAGTTGCATCAAGCTACATTTTACTCAGAGCAGACCCACTGAAGTTGAAAGATAGTTATGTCAGTTAATTTCAATGGATGTAATCTGAGTAGAATAAGCACAGGATGCGACCCTTTGTCCTCTTCTGTATGACCTGTGCTTTCAACAATAAATTCGACTGATTATTTCTTTTTCCCTACGTTGCACTATTTTCTCTTTATATGTTTATAGCATTGAAACATACTGTCAGAAACCCTCTACCAAAAATAAGGATTATCACTGGGGACCATTAATACTAATTTTAGCACTACTTAGTGCCCAATAAGCTGCCACAGAGTCCATCAACCAGCATCTGTTGCTGGCCAGGCACAAACAGAATGCCATGAAACACAGAGACCTGTTGTAAATTAAACCTAAGGCTATAATTTAAAATCTGCTTTATGGTACAGCAATTAATTCTTGGTGGCTCTTTGGCCCACCTGTTATACAAAAATGATCTGCATTTAAGACAATGCCTGTGCTTTTATTATGTATTGTACATACTCATGTGCTGCCAGGTCATTTAAGAAACATCTTAAATGGAAATAAGCTTAGAAGAGAAAACAAGAGAGCTTTCATATAACAGATATCTCAAAGTAATTGGATTAGCTTTTATATTCCTTTTTACTTATGCATTTTTAAAAATGAGCATCTTATCTGTTTTTACACAGCGCCAGTACGCAAATTGGCTTAGAATAAACCTAAAATATGAAAAAACATTGCCCCAATATCAAAGCCCCTCCTCTCAATATTGCTATGTGTGTGACTCCATCCCTTCATCTCCTCCTCACTTTCGCCAACAGTTAATGCAGAGAATTGATGAACACAATTTCTGCTTTTTGTACATATTTTTATTATTTTTTGAAGACCTTAAAACATGTCACAATCCTTTTCTTTTGACTCCCACGCTTGGAACCACTATGATTTTTGTTGCCTTTGATGATGATTCTAAGGTAGAAATGAGAAACCTCTGGCTCAAGGGAAGAATTAGATCTTCCAGGGGTTCTAATTTGACCATTGGAGACATTTTCACCCACCTGGCCCTGACATCACATGACTTCAGGTGTGGGGTAGATAAAGCTATGGCTGCAAAAGAACAACCCAGAGTTTGGAGGTGCACTCCCAAGTGTTTCTCAGCAATCTCAATGCAACACTATTAAATCTGGCACCAAATGCAAAGCCCCAGTGTGATAGGTTTCGCCAAGATTCTCCCTTTGCAACCCTGGTTTAAAGAAAGACTCCTAGCATCATATGATAACAGCTGATTGGTTAGTGGGGCCCACCTATCAAAAGTGGCCCATGGAGGCTGGGCCAGTTCCCCATATATATGAGTAATCTATGTACGTAGGGGAAAGCCACGTAATGAGCTGGATCCTTTCTCACAGCATTTCACATTGCCAAAACAAAATATATTGGTGTCACAGTACAGCTCTTAAAACTGGTTGTCTTTTCAGCAGTAAGGGACTGTCATATGATTCCCACCCCCTATTTAGTTATTACTAATCACTATGAACTGCGGTATGCTCTTTGTCAACGTATCAACAGTATTTCTCCACATCTATATAGTGTCTGAAATATCTACAAAGCAACGACTAAGAGATCAGAACCTTACAAAATTGCTATGGGAAGATTGTTCTTTTGTGAATTCTCTCTCTCTCTCTCTCTCTCTCTCTCTCTCTCTCTCTCTCTCTCAACTTGAGTTTTATCACCCATTATTAGCCTTTGGCAAAGGCTAGCAAGGCAGGAAATTTTATATGTGATATAACATATACACACATAATATTATGATTTTTTTATAGGTTGGTGAAGAGTTGCAGGAACATTGGTTTCTTGCGGATATTATGAAAAGCAATAACACTACTGTTTTAAGTGACTATGATCTGATCACAAAAGAACCATTTATTTAATTTATTCCTTCCTTGTTTACTACTAATAAAGATGTGTCTACTGTGGCACTGATTTTATGAGCCGGTTAAGTGCCAACTAATGGGAGGGAAATGAAATTACGGTCTAATAAGGAAAGCCATGTCCACTATTTTGTACCAAAAACAAGATGCCACTGAGCTTTCAGATATTAGACTTCAAAACAGATTTTTCTTTCCCCCTGGCATTATGGAATCACTTCAGCAAACCCACTATACAAAGAACACCAAGAAAATGCTTTGATACCATGTGCCCAGCATTCTTCATAAGAAATAAATATTTGTTTTCAAAAGAATGGAGTTTAGTGAAAAGGTCGCATATTTTCCCCTAATGGATGCATATATATTTAGATCTGCAACTGTAATCAATTAATCAAAGCAATTTACCGTACTTTTCTCTGTATAAGATTAGGTTTGTTTCCTTAGAAATCATGCTAAAAAGTGGGGGTCGTCTTATACATGGGTAGTGCATAGGGTGGACATTTGATTGGTTGGTGCCGCGGCTGTCAGCGGCTATTGTGCATGTTATTGGTTGCTGTGTCAATGGGTGGTGTTGATTGGCCGACACTGCGGCAATTGGGTGGTCAATTGACAGCTTTTGCTGTCGAGGGGACAGGTGGGAGGTGGATTTTGCGACGCATGCGGGTGAACGAATTTTGGCATCCCCCCCTTTAAAAAGCTCAACAACCCTTGGTAATCTGCCCCCCAAAAAACCTCAAGAACTCTGTGCAATCCTTCACAAAAAAGCTCAACAATTTGTGCCATCTCCCCCCATTTTCTTAAATTTCAGTCCCCCCAAATAGGGGCGTCTTATACATGGGGGTGTCTTATAGACAGAAAAGTATGGCAATTGATTGAAGTTGCGTAGCTAGATTAAAACTACAAGCTCATTTAATTGGGAGTTGACTCAAAACCAACTGTTTCCTGACAGTATTCCTCTGGTGATTTTGAATAGCTGAAAGCCACATTTGTGGTTCTTAAGCAGGTTAATGCTCCCTCCTCCATTTTGCCACCCTATTTTCATACGGTTGAAACGTGTGGGATTTCATTGATGTCATGGGGTGGAAGAGTGCAATTTTTCAAAATATTTCAGAGAGGCTCAGTTTGGGTGGAAGCTGTGCAAGTTCTTTTTTCCTGCTTTGACATTGCCACCGGTTGCGGAGGTAGCAATGGTGGAGCCATTAAGAAATCTGTCCATGCAATACCTTGGTTTAAGAACAGCTTAGTTTATGAACAACTTGGATTCAGAATGCTGCAAACCTGGAAGTAGGTATTTTAGTTTGTGAACTTTGTCTTGGAAACAGAACATGTTCCACTTCCCGTTGAGTGTGTTCCGTGAGTCCCCCGCTGCTATGGGAAAGCATGCCGTGGTTTAAGAACGCTTTGGTTTAAGAACGGACTTCTGGAACAGATTAAGTTCGTAAACCAAGGTACCACTGTATAGACTCTTTTGCCAGAAAGACTTGGTTTGGAAGGAGAAATGAGGCTGGAAGTTACTCATCATTGTCTCTCACCTCCAAATGCTTCAGGAACAATCCTACTGGACACCCTTTATTCCTGCTTGACTTTTTTGACTTTGTCTCTTCCCTGAGCCAAGAACCGTGGCTTCTTGCACAGGTGCATGATGAGGTTCCCGATTTTCTCTCCCTCTCTCCCTCTCTCCCCTCTTTTAGAACTTGTCACCAAGCAGCTACAGATAGACAGGTCTGCAGCATAAAAACAGCACAAGGCCTTCAATGTTGACAGTTACATTCTGACATCAACAGAGGGCACAGAAATCTTTGCATGTTTAGACCTTTAAACCTCCCCCTTAAATATATTCAGTCAAGACTGAAATTTTAGGTTTGGTTTTTGGCAGAATTTAGGCCACAACTTTATTGATTACAGTAAGTGAGTGGTTGCATAGGCTCTGGTTTGACTAGCTCCCTGCACCGTTGCAGGTAGCGCTGACCTAGGGCACTACCATAGGTCAGCCTAGGGTGAACACCTGGATAGGCAGAAAGCCAGGGACATGCTATGTCCACCACCCAGATGTCCCCCTGGCTCAGGCACGGGCACAACCCCTCACAGGGTTGACCAAACCATTGAGTCCCTGGATTCCTTTAACGGAATCCTTTCTGAAAATCCCTGGGATAGCAGAGCCCAGTTAAAATCATTCCGTCTGATTATAAGGTACGACTTACCACTGACATGAGTGTTTTTCCTGTCCCCCTCCCCACATGGTGTTTGATCTCCCTTCCCCTCTCACTCCTCCCTGGCATTTTCCTTACCTTAAACCAGGCTTTCTCAACCTTGGCCCTCCAGATGTTTTGAGACTACAATTCCCATCATCCCTGACCACTGGTCCTGCTAGCTAGGGATCATGGGAGTTGTAGGCCAAAAAACATCTGGAGGTCTGAGGTTGAGGAAGCCTGCCTTAAGCACTTAAGAGATATTAGTTTCCCATGGTTCCAGGTGCCTTGTCACATCACACCAAGTATCCCACTTTGTCATGGAGAATCCTGGGAACTGTAGTTTGTTAAGACTGCTGAGAACTGTAGCTCTGTGAGGTCAGCACATGTAAGAAACTACAGCTCTCACAATTCTTTGGTGAAAGACATGGCTTTCAATGTGTTATAAGAGCGCTTTAAATGTACGGTGCAGATGTAACCACTGGTTCCTCAAGCAAGCACAGAATCCCTCTGAGGACTTCTGCCTTGGTTCATAAATGCAACATGCAGCGCTTCTTCTGTCCCATTGGCCTGATCTAAATGGTTTCTCTGGCAATGTTACCAAATTTAAAAGCCACGGGAATAAGATGGCCATGTGTCCTATTTTACAAAGAAATAGTCCTATATTTGAAGGGCAGTCCAAGGGCAGCCCTCCTTTTGAAGAAGTCCTTTATTTCAAAGGCTGTATAGTCCACAAATGGAGAGCAGGGACCTTGAAATTGCACCTGGACAGCAGATTTAGCAGGTAACACATGTCACACAGACACAGGCTCACCATGGTGTGTATTGTGTTTCCATTTAAATTACAGTAATTATTTCAAAATTTGCGTCTAAGCACATTTAATGGCATGTGTAGTGTTTATGCAAACGGCAGTGATGCAGTTCCTCTTTTTGGGCATAAATGGCAACTTTAACAGGTGATCGAATCATGTGTTTCTTGCAATTGCATGTGACTTGGCCCTAAGCCAAACGTAATTTAGGAATAATTGCATTGCAATTGCATCTCGGAACCTTATACTTCCTGGCCTCTTTTTGCCAAGTCAACTGTTTCTGAGGATACTAAGGTGGAATCTAGAAATATATGAAAACTGCTCTGAAAATGCTTTTTTTAAAAAATACATTGAGTTTTCCATGATGCTCACCATCGCCATCTAATGTCACATTGCATATTGCACTTAAAGCACACTTTAAACGTTTTGTTTGGAGCCGTATAGCTGAGTCCTGAGAGTGGTATTCAATGAAGTCCTCCTGTGTGCAAGAACTTTCATCTGCACAGTGGAGCTTACACTTTCTGTCATCTGTATGCTATGAAATACTTTATGTTGGGGTGTGCGGTGGGGTTTCCTCCCACCCTGTGGAGCACATAGGAAGAAAAGAAGGAAGAAAAGTTCCATTGCACAAGTGGAAGTCCTTTTGTGAATGAGTCGATTCTGCTGAATGCAACCTTAAGTTTTAAAGTACAAAGATCCTTTGCAGCAGAGATGTTCAAGAGCTTCCGGGGAAATGCCACTGATTCTATCAATTTGTCTCAAAAGAACAGAGCACTCTAAATTTGTCTCAAAGTGTACATTAGGCAGAATCTGGGACCAACTTAGAGGTACTTGAAAGCCCCTTGATAAATATCCCTGATATTAATGAGATTCTTTTTAACTTCTTCCAATATCTATGCCTAGATATTCTTCACTCATGCAGGACCCTTTAAAAAAGTGCATCAAATTTTGCTTTCTGTAAACTACAGTAAGAACTCAACTTTGTACTAATTGGATTAGTTTTGTCCATGCAGAGATTGATTTAAGCCTTCAGTGGGAAACGTTTCATTATGTTTCACATTTCCTGAGTGTTTGGGAACATCACATTGAAAGAACGAGTTTCTTCAATTTATTATTGCATTTTTCTGGAGGCAATTTTCTGATTGAAATGACACTGAATCCAGTGGGAAGCAGAAACCATGGACTTCATAAATATGCAACTGGTATCTCTCAGATCAGGCATTTGACGATACTGCTATGACTGTCATATGAAGAAGAAATCTCATGGGGTAGACAGGCTTGGAATTCATTAGATTAGAGCATGTTTAGCATCCCACCCAAACTAATAAGTCTATAGTTTTTCCAATATGTCACAGACAATATTTATTATTGCTACTGAATATAATGTAAAGGAGGTAATTTGAGCTCCCCCCACCATTTACTCCTTTAACTTCTGGTGCAGCTTGTTTACACATGAAATGGTAATGGTGTTTTTTTTAGCTGGATGTAATGTTTTTTCTTTTGCCTGTGGGTTATCATCAACACATTTTGATGTACCTATTTTTTGGGGGGGCGGGGGTTGCTTGTGTGTCATACGGCAGCTAGACTGGTGACTGGGAGCAGCCGCCGAGACCACATAACACCAGTCCTGAAAGACCTACATTGGCTCCCAGTACGTTTCGGAGCACAATTCAAAGTGTTGGTGCTGACCTTTAAAGCCCTAAACGGCCTCGGTCCAGTATACCTGAAGGAGCGTCTCCACCCCCATCGTTCTGCCCAGACACTGAGGTCCAGTGCCAAAGGCCTTCTGGTGGTTCCCTCGCAATGAGATGCTAAGTTACAGGGAACCAGGCAGAGGGCCTTCTTGGTAGTGGCCCCCACCCTGCGGAATGCCCTCCCACCAGAGGTCAAAGAGAACAACAATTACCAGACCTTTAGAAGGCATCTCAAGGCAGCCCTGTTTAGGGAAGCTTTTAATGTTTGATGGATTTCTGTATTTTAATATTTTGTTGGAAGCCGCCCAGAGTGGCTGGGGGAACCCAGCCAGATGGGTGGGGTATAAATAATAAATTATTATTATTATTGTTGTTATTATTATTATTATTATTCACCAGATGCTACAGACTAAGCAAAGGGCACACCGAGACTTACAGCATCTTCCTCAGTGAATGAAACTAGAGAAAGAATCCTGTAACATTCTCATTAGAGTCCGTAGGAATTCAACCTGGAAGAAAGTCATTGGCCAGTCAAAACATCCGCTAACAAACTCTTAGAATTGACTCAGCCAAATAAAGAAAATGGTTCATAGCCAAATGAACAAGAAACTCTGCTGAAAATAAAAGCTCACCACCTTTTTCTCATGCAGTTGTAGTGCTATGAAAAGAAGCTTTCTCAGTGGATACTCACGCTGGGCTCTAGTCAGCCAAGGCCATGAGATGAACCTGCCAGGACTGGGTCTGGAATAAGAGAACTAGGGCACATTGACAAAGAGATCGGCCCCACCTATAAAAAAAGGGACATTTGCGGAATAGGCATCAAAGGCCAGGGTGGTGAAGTGCATCATCAGGACTCACCAAAAACCATCTAATGAAGTTGCCTCTGTGGAGAGGGAGTTCCAAAACTTAGCAGCTGCCACAGAGAATGGCAAGAGGGTCTAATGTCCAAGAAGGTATGTAAAGTCATTCAGGCTTGAGTTATTGGAGGCTTTAAACACGAACACAAGGACCTTGAATTGGGCATGGAAATCAACTGGCAACCAATGCAGCTGTTTAAAAAGATGGAACCCAAGCCAAGAATCTGACTTTTGGGGCCAAAGTTTCTGAATCATTTTCAAGCACATTGCAAGAATCCACTCTGGAAGTTACCTAGGAGTGGACCAGAGGGGAAATGTTGCCACCACAAGACCCTGTTCCCAGAAGCCATCTGGCACTGCCCTCTATTATTATTATTATTATTATTATTATTATTATTATTATTTTAAGTTCGGGATTTTTACATACATTATATTATCTCCTTCCAATTTCTGAATTTTCCGTACAATGTTTTCCATTCCCTCCCTTCTGACCCCCCCCCATCCATTGGAAGGGTTCAGACAATTATCCTCAGCCACAGGCATAGCGTCTGTAGTTTCCACTGAATGTCTTTTGTTCCAGTCGTTTTTATCCATTGAAGATAGGGGTTTCACCTGTTCCTTATCATGGTTACTTGACCTTCCACGTTGTTTCCTGTAGCATGAGTGCAACAATGTCCGACTGGATAAGTTCAAACAAATAACTATTCCATTCCATTTCTCTCTCTCTTTCCAACCTAACACTATCATTGCCTTTCCTGCTAATATCATGTCTTTGAAGGTAAACTGGTCACCTTTCTCTATAGCCGTGTTTCCAAGTATACCCATTGTCATGAAATCAAAGTCTATTGAAAGCCCTTTGGCACTGCTGTGGGTCCTGGAGCCACAGCATAGCTGGAGACCGACCAGAGTAGGAAGTCACCGTTTACACACACACACACACACACACACTCAGATTCGATTTTCCCCTCTTGACCTCCCGCATGACATGCACAAGGATGAACCCACAGTTAAGTAGGGCTCAGCATAATACTGTACTGCTCAATGCATTGTAAATCACTCTCTGTCACTCCACAAAACAGATAAGCTTCATTCATTAATTTCTTAAAGCAAGCTGTTCCTTGTTTCTTCTTTTAACAAAACAGAGTGAACCTCCAAGTGCAGTTTTATGTTAATGAAAACATTGTAATCCTTTTGTCTCCAGTCTCTCTAAAGGTGTTATGACAACGTTCTGCTTAGTGTTATGTTAAAAAAAAAAGAGGACTTACGAGATGAAGACAAGGCAGATGTTCAGTATATTCAATGTAGAATTATTCAACGTAGAATTAAATATTAATAGAGTATGGGAGTTTATTCTTTTAATAGGAAGGTCAAACGTTTTAGTTTTGCTAATGCTGAAAAGTAACAAGGGAACCCAAATCCCGGAGGGAAATGATAACAAGGGTGGTGGCGGGTAGGGGTTGGGTTGGGTAGGGGACATCAAAAATCCTAAACTATACTTAACTGACTGAATAGAAAACAGGACAACTTCTCAGTAGATGTAAGCATACACTTTTAACATAAATTACATAAAGTTTTAAGCGTAACCACTCTCCCGCAGTGGAATGCAAAGCTTGACTGGAATGTTTGGGCTATGTAGCCTACTGCTGACCATTTCCTCAAGCACATTTCTTAATACCCTGTGTGCCTAACCTGTCCCAGTTGGGGGGTGAGGATGACACAAATTCCTTCACAGCACTTTAGCAGAAATGCTCAGAGTTCCAGGTTCTTTAGTGCAGTATATTTATTGTGAGCTATATCAAATATCTACAGGCTATGATACACAAGAAGTTCATACAAATAAGCAGGATACCTGGCTGCACCTTAAGGCATGTAGGAAAACTTCTCTCTCACTGACCACACCCTTCTACACCACACTCATTGCTGGAAAGGTTTCTCTTTTTAAACCGATGACAGCCAATCAACTGACAGCACATTACTGCTGAGTCATTCTGACCCAGCACTCCTATAGAAAGTATTGCATCAGCCAGTTTCATTTTACTAGTACACTCAGGCCTGCAGGCTTACTATCTCACACAGCATTCTGTGGATCCCAACACTCCTCCTTAAGTCAAAGGCTTGAGACCTAACAATTCTCTTAACTCTCGAAATTTAGGAGCATCCAAACTTTTTTGTATATAAATCTGCCACATTACATTTTGTGTTACAATGCTGTACTTTTAACACATTTCTTTCCAAAGCATTTTTAACACTGCCATATCTTATCGCAATATGTTTACTTTTACTCTTAAAGTTCTGTTGGTTGGCAAGTTGTTGTGCTGCCATGTTATCACCGAACACAGTGGTTGGCATTTCCGAAGGTATTCCTAGATCTTTTGTTAGGCAAGCACAACACATTTGCTTATGGCCGAGTACTCTGCCTCACAATTACTTGTGGCAACAAACGTTTGTTTCTGGGATTTCCATTGAACCAGGACATTTCCAATATATATGGCATAGCCAGTGGTAGATTTTCCATTTTCTCTGTCTCCCCAGCTGGCATCAGCATATACATATATTTGTTGATCACATCCTGTATCTAGCACTAGTTTGTAATCTTTTGTGCCTTTCAGATACCTCAGGATTCTTTTAAGTGCTACCCAATCTCTCTGAGCCGGGTCTGCACTTCTTTGGCTTAACATGTGCACTGCCAATGTTATGTCGGGTCTCGTCCAGCAACTTTGTATGGAAGAAATTCACATGATGTGTTCTGGTACACGTGAATTTGGACTGTATTCACTCTCCATCCAGTGTGGAAGTGTGATAAAAATTATTCTCACCATTTGACAGGATACAGTGGTGCCTCGCTAGATGAATTTAATTCGTTCCACGGGTCTTTTCTTATAACGAAAAATTCGTCTAGCGAATCCCATAGGAATGCATTGCTTTTTTTGGATTTTTTTTTTTTGCCCATAGGAACGCATTAATTGAATTTCAATGCATTCCTATGGGAAACTGTGATTTGCTAGACGAATTTTTCGTAAAACGCATTCATCTAGCGAGGCAACCTCCGCTAGAAAAAACCTTTCGTTAAGCGGAAATTTTGTTAAGCAGGGCATTCGTTAAGCGAGGCACCACTGTAATGAAGACAGACAACTGCCATGTGAGCATGCACACCATGGTAAATTCCCACATAGTAAATTCTACAAACACTTATTTGGGAAACTCAGTGGAATGTAAATGCTTTACATCTGTAAATGCACAGTTAAAAAGGAATGGGGGTAGGAGCTTGGTTTGAACACTGGACTGGATTCAAAGATGTGATAGCAGAATAAATGCTGGCAGTGGCACTGTTTCATGAACTGTTCTGCACAAGCTAGTGGAAGACATTCAGGATTTACAGTAGTATCTCGAGTTACAAACGCCTCAGGTTACAAACTCCGCTTACCTGGAAGAGTTACCTCGAGTTGAGAACTTTGCCCCAGGATGAGAACGGAAATTATGTGCTGGTGGCGCAGCGGAAGCAAGAGGCCCCATTAGCGAAAGTACGCCTCTAGTTAAGAACAGTTTCAGGTTAAGAACGGACCTCCAGAATGAATTAAGTCTGTAACTAGAGGTACCACTGTAATTCTTTGGTTTTTTTCTGACAAGGATCTTGTTTTAAGATCAAACCAAAATGCTTAATAGCACAAAACTCTGCATGTCTACTCAGAAGTCACCTCGGGAAGTGTGTATAGGATTGTTGCATACTTTTTTTAAAAAATCTCCTCTTTCCAGATCCTTCAGTGAAGTTCTCTAAATATTGCTTGTTCATTTATTTTTGAGATTGATATATCACTTTTCAGGTGTACCCAACAAAGCTGTTTACATAGAAATGTTAAGACAATAAGCATTAATCAATACTATGTAATAAGACAGCCAAGACAAACTACAATGGGGTGGGGTGGGTGACTTTTTTGAAAACTAGATCTCTCTCTCCTTCAGGTCAAGAAGGTCCTGTAGTAGGAGCTGGGTGATGCCACCATAACAGGAACCCCAGGAGCTAGAAGGAGGGCAGCTCTCCTGTCTCCTGTTTTTGAATAGTCCTTTGGCAGCAGCTGGAGAACAGAGAGGCCACCTCACATGAGAGCCAGAGCAGGTTGAATAGTGCTGAACCCTGCAAAGTGCACATCTCTGGGCACAGCTAGCTGTTACAGCTGTCTATATTTCTCCATAGTTTTCTTACTTTTTGCCTGGTAAGTCACTGAATCCCATCAAATGGGATTCAGCTCCCTCTCCATCTCCCCACAGCATATGTTTCCCTAGCAATAGTTGTCATTGAAAAGGCAGGAAGGTTTCGAATTAGATAGCTTTTGCTGTAGTCCCAGACCTCCTGCTTTAGGAAAAGAGTGTCTGGTTGTCTCAAGCTAACTTAAAACATTAGCTGAAAATATGTAAGTTTTGCATAACTAAGAATGCAGAATAAAAAACTGCATACCTGGCAACGAAACCTTGGAGAGTACCTCTTGCTTGATTCCCACTATACACAGTAGAGCTCATTAAGCATACATTATATTCTCAATGTGGGAATGTTTGCTGGGGACTTTTTTTTAGTTGATTTTTGAATTGATACCACACTTTATTTTATTTATTTACTTATTTGTTAAACTTGTACCCCATCTTTCCAACAAGTGGTGCTGAAGGTGCCTAACAATAATAGAACAAATACAACAAAATCAAGCAGCAATAACACAAGATTAATAAAAAAACAAGGAGAGTATCAATACAAACATAGAACTACTCTCAACACATTTCCAATGCAACTTATGGACCACTTGTGCAGTAGGTTAGGCTGAGAAAAAGTGACCAGCCCAAGATGAACCTGATGGGGCTTTGCATTTAGGTCTCCCAGTCCTAGTTAAGATACTCTAAACATTATATCACACTGACTTCACCACAATTCATAGTTGTGTTTGTCTTTTCCAGTCTCAGAAAGAGTTTGCCGCGGCAAGAGAACAATCCCAGAAGCACAACATGCCACTAACATAGGAACCTTTTCAGATCTAGTGCACCCAGGCTGAACCGGGAGTAGAGGTCTTGTGTGTATTTTGTTAGTCCAACGGATCTAGAGTAGAATAAAGTGTGGCAGGAAAAGGGAGTGTGCAGAAGTTGCTAGAGGTAAGATCCGCAGGGCATATCTACCGTGTTTCTCATAAAATAAGACACTGTCTTATATTTATTTTATTCAAGAAAATATGGCTTATTTTCGGGGGTGTCTTATTTTTTTTTAATTACCTCCTCTTCCTGCCGCGGCTCGGCACCCGGAACTGGCTGTTGCTGCTGCTGCGCTGCTGGGCGCTTTGTCGGCACTTCAGCAGGGCGCGCTGCTGGGTCCCGCTGGCTCGGGGCTCCACATGGCACGCGCTGCGGCTCTTGCCGCATCCTGCCGCCGGGTCGGGGCTTGGTGCGCACTGCGGCTCTTGCTGGGTCCCGCCGCTGGGTCAGGGCTCAGCGCGGTGTGCGCTGTGGCTCTTGTGGGGTCGGGGCTCGGCTCGGCACACACTGCTGGGCATTTTGGAGGGGCAGAAGCATCCGGTTCCGGGTGCTGACAGGCATCTTCCTCTTCCATGGCGCCATCCAGACCTGCTCCCACCACTACGGCTTATGTTTGGGGTATGTCTTATATTTTGTCAGTGCATGAAAATCCTGCCATGGCTTATTTTATAGGTACGTCTTATTTTATGAGAAACACGGTATGCTACTAGCTTCTATCAGTGTTTTTTTTTGGTTTTTTAATATACTGTTTTAACTGTTGTAGTTCCTTCCAAGGAATCCTGGGAACTGCACTTTGATGAGGTGCTGGAAATTCTTTGTTAAATCCATAATGCCTGGTTCTGAACTGTGCTTCCCGGAGTGTAAATGTGCCCAGAGAACTTTATTCCTGCAGGAAAACTCCTCTGGTAGGCAATGCATATTTGAAGCTGTGTTCAGGTCAAGAAACTGAGTACAGTGCTCCCCACCATGCAGAGTCTGTGACTCACACTTCAAGCAATTGAACAAGTACATTGGAAATCAAAATTTCAGGCCATCCATATGACCACTAATTTATAGTTGCAATTAAGAATATCTGCCAATAGGACAATAGCCACATTGCAATAGTATTACTGAAAACACCCAATTTTTGCACGGTTTTATGAACCTTTGAAAGATTGACTGCAAGCTGTTTGTATATTCAGTGACCTTCGATTTTTGTGGCAGTTATAGGTCCAGAAGGCTAAGAATAGCATTCGGCCTAGACAGCTTCTGAATACTAAATATATGGACTGGGTGACTGGGAATTCAAATACTCCATTTGTGTTGCTTCTTATTACACTATAAAAGTGCAGAAACTTGTAACTTTTTCTTGCAACAGAAAACATGTATGCAGAATCTGTGATGTAGAAAGAAGCTTTGCATCTCAATGACACAACCTGCTGTCTCATCAGTAATTTGCCCCGTGCCATTCAGAAATGGGGCAAGAGCTTTCAATTCCTAGATCACTAGGTTAGTGTGTGTTGCAGCTGACACCAGTTTATGGGCTCAGCATAAGGCAGGCAAATGCATTTTGAGTGATATGATCAGCATAAGGGTAATTAACCAGTGCATGGAGAATACTAAGTCTTCATTCTGAGCTCATTTTGAAATGCATAATATGTTATCTGAAGAAGTGTGCATGCACACGAAAGCTCATACCAAAATATAAACTTAGTTGGTCTTTAAGGTGCTACTGAAGGAATTTTTTTATTTTGCTTCGACTCAGACCAACACGGCTACCTACCTGTAACATGTTAAGGATTGTTACTTGTTTACATCCATTTGATTTATTTTACTTTTTAGATGACTGGCTTTTATTAATACTTTACACACAATCATGCATTCTTATAATCAGTTAAAAACATATATAGTTCTGGGAAATTCTCAGGTTCTAACTTAACTGGAAGATTAGTAATGTTGAGCAAGCATTCTTGAAAGTATTCAACACTCTACTATTGAGATATACAGAGGAAAAGCGAGAGTCAGCAACCGACTACCCCATGTAGTGAGCTATGTTGCTGCAGTTTCTTCTTAAATGTGCAAGCACTTCATTCAGGAGGGAAAAAATGTTGCAGGTAAACCATTTTAATATATACTACCCTCCACTTGAAGAACTCAGGGTGGTCTACAGGATAAAAATACAGGATAGAAGCACAAAATAAATAGGTGTTTTTTTTAAAAAAACAACAACAATACAATACACCCCCCCCACACACACACATTTAGGCCATAGAATATTAATCAGCAAATTGTGTGTAGTTAGGAAAGTGCATCAAAAACATTCTTATCTCCTCCAGCCTCTGTGTCCCTCTCTTACGCAGCTGGAATCCTAATGTCATTTACCTGGGAGTAAGCCTCATTGAATTCAATAGGACTTTCAGCAGGAAACCCCTGTAAGATCAGAGGCATAATGTTTCACCCTTTTGTTTAGATCCTTCCAAGCATCAGCATGAAAGAAGACTTAAAAAATATGAAAATTTTATTGTCCTTAAAGACATCAAAAGCAAACTATGCGTTAACAATGCAAAACAAAGTCTCTTAAAATCAACAAACTGGTTAAGTAGATTGCAGCAGCTTTGAAACGATATTTTTAAACAATATTGCCCAACCAGGCAGATGTTGGTGAGTGGGGAATCTGGTCCTGATTTGGTAGCAAGGACCTTTCCCCATTCTTAAAAGCTCTTTAACACTGAATCGGAAGAAACAGCAATTTGGGTTTGTGCAGATTGCCATTTGCTCCAATTCCTTGCTTTTCGGCCCTGACGTGTGGCTTGTTCTCCAGAGCTGCCTTTTTAGTTTGCCCTTTTATCCTGATCACTCTTTGGTTTGAACTCCTGGTTCCTGGCTCACTGGACTGCTTCCTACAGCCCAGCCCTGAGAGAGGGACCGAAAAGGGTTGATATTCCCCTGTGCAGATTGAGTTTCGAGCCTAGAACTTAGTCCAGAATTTTTGCCATGGAATCCCAGTGCCCCACAGATTATCTCCCACTTTCAGTTTGGGCACTACTGGGAAGGCCTATTGGGTGGCAGTGATGCCTTGTGTGAGCTAAAAAATAGCCCCGTCCCCAATCCCCTGTACCCGTTCCCTGCCGGGGAAGATCAGCTTTACATCAAAACCTCTCCACTGTAATGGATTTTCTCCATGAAAATCTGCTGACAAGCTTCCCAGAAACCTGGGGGATTCCCCGGAACGCTGTTTGAGAACCACTGGGTTAGGAAATAAGAGCCCCGGGCTGATTTATGGATAAGCATGAGCTGCATTTGGATGCAGCACAAGGACTCATCTATCTTCCACATTGTTTTTTTAATCAGACATGTTGTCAATTCATTTCAAAGATGATGCATTCAGTTTCAGATTATATTCATCCATGGGAGTTATAAATCATTTCATTAAAAAAATTAGAGACAATCCTCTGTATATTTATAAAACCTTCCTTCTGTTCGACTGGAAAAGGATTGCTATAGTCTACGTCCGCAGTGCTATGCAATGCAGCAAGTCCTATTGAGCTCAGTGCAGTCTACCTCTAAGTAAGATGTGATCAGATTTCATTGGCATCTGCCTCACTGTTGGAATACTTTTTGGTATCAAAATACTTCTGAAAGCCTTTACGACATCACCCAAATATCAGTCAATTGCAAGGACATAGCAATTCAACATTCTGGGGGTACTTAGGAGTTACCTGGTTGCCAGCATCAGACAAATTCTTTTAAAATCACAGAATGATGTGGAAACAGACTTAAGCAGGGTTATGGAATGGAAGTGATAGGGAAACCTGTTAAGTTGCTGACTTAATGACCTGTGTTCATACGTTTTTCATCCATTATTTGAGAAATTGATTAAATGAGCTAATATATTTCTCAACATCTTTGTCCTCCCTAATTAGGAATACAGAAAATCACAAATCGTGTCCTCCCTTAAAGAGGGCACGTGTTGCGGTGAGACCTGGCAACCAAACCCTTGTGTTGTGGGTGGGAAGGATTGGATAGCCACAACACCCAATTGGTAGGTCCCTTGATGCTGGGTTTAATCAGGCCAATGGGACACGAGCTAAATGGATCAAGGAACCTACCGTATATATGCCCATGCATGTGACCCAGAGCTTCCTCTTTTGGTCAGTGCATCAGAACACCAACAACGTGTCCGCTGCGAGCCAAGAGAGTGAGTGATCTACTTTCGACGACTATGGTGATCTGTTTGCATTATTCCCTTCTTTTCCTTAGTTTTCCTTTTAGTCGTTTACCCTTTCATTAATTTTCCTCCTTGCCTTGCCTTGCCTTTCCCTCCCTCCCCATAGGAGCTTTGCCCCTCGAGCCTTCGAAACAGCTGCATTTAGCTGTCTGGACCGCCTCGCACAGCGGCTCGCTCCTTCCCCGGCTGTGGCTGCACTGTCAGGGCTTTTACATTCTGAACCCGCTTGCGTTAATAGGAGAGCTCTCTCTCATAGTGGCTGTTTTTTTTAAGTTTTGCTTAGGGGTTCATGGGGGATTTCACTGGCCTGGGAACCCCCCCCTCCCGAGGGAACACGACCACCATTTTAGTACCTTCTTCTACAGAGGTCGTCGCTTGGATAGGCAGGAGTGGTCTTAATTTTGGTGGGAGCGCCATCTTAGTTTTGGCGGGAGCGCCATTTTAACTCTGTGTCACACATCACTTTTATTCGCTATTTCCCAATTTTATCCGATTGTTGGTAAAACAGGATGCCTATGAAAAGGAATCCTAGTCCTGCTCTCCCTTCTAAAAGGGCTGCCACCGAGAGGGCCAGGGGGTGCGTCCAGAGCACAGTGGCCAAGAAGGTTCTGGCCTTGGGCGGGGTGGTGATCCGTCACCCGGGCATTACCTTCCGTGATGCATTCCTTTACAGGCTTGATAGGGTTCGTCTGTCTGTAACTGGGATTGATTTATGGCTGACCTCCGTGTCAGCGGGGTTAAGGGATTGGTTACAAGTGTGAGTGGTTGGTGGCGAGCACGGTGCTTGTGTGGCAGATAGGCTCTGGTTCAGGTGATAGGGATGGGGAAACGCTCTCGCCATCCCTATGTGAAGGGTATTCCATTAAAGGAATCCAGGGACTCAATGGTTTGGTCAACCCTGAGAGGGGTTGTGCCCATGCCTGAGTCCAGGGGGACATCTGGGTGGTGGACAAAGTATGTCCCCGGCTTTCCACCTATCCAGGTGTTCACCCTAGGCTGACCTATGCTGGAACCCTGGGTCAGTGCTACCTGCAAGGGTGCAGGGAGCTACGGTAGTCAAACCAGAGCCTATGCAACCACTCACTTGCGGCCTAAATTCTGCCAAAAACCAAACCAAAATTTTGAGTCTTGTGTGAATTCATTTAAGGGGGAGGTTTAAAGGCCTGAACATGCAAATGGAAAAATTGCAAAATGCATTCATATCAGAAATAAAAGTAACTACCGATTTCATAAGATTCAAAAACATTGTGTTAAGTGCCATATGTTCCACTGAGCAGAGAGTTCGGTGGGTGTCAGTATGATTTAAATGTGGCTA
The DNA here is from genome assembly GCF_965207765.1 of Zootoca vivipara. NCBI lineage: Eukaryota > Metazoa > Chordata > Lepidosauria > Squamata > Lacertidae > Zootoca > Zootoca vivipara. Next base: position 8,887,901 of record NC_142587.1, on the reverse strand, counting down.
AACTGAACACCTGTTTCACTTCTTTGGAACCCACACAATTTGACCTGATATTGGGACTAAATATAAATAGCTAGTCTGCACATGCCAGGTTTAGGTGCCAATATTTAAATACCAATTTCATGGATCTCCTGCTGATAACATTCATGAACATCCTTGCATTTTAAATGCAGAAAAGAAGTTCAGAGGACTGACACTCTAGATGCATACATCGCAGATAAAAATCCTTGTGCTTGATTATGTGCAATAGCAGCAAAATAGATAAATCTGGATGTATGCATCCAGAATGCCCGTTTTCTGAATTATATAAGAATTCTGCAGATTGGGAGTGGAGAGTCAATCAAAAAAACAACAACAATAGGCATACTAAAATCTCATTGGAATTAATGGAAGTACCATCTGTAAAATTACTACATATCCCTCTTCCTAGGGGAGTACAGGAACATTTATTCTGGATCTAGATTAGGTTCAGGGTGTGGGGATAGGAGGCATAGAGCTCCTGCACTGTGGTCCCAATCCGAATCAGGCCTCAAGCACTTACTATTTGCATGGGGGGAGGGAACCAATCCAGAATAAGAGATTTAAACTCTCATGTTGTTCAAAATTGGAACGAAACATATACTGTATATGGGGGTCTTAATAGGGGGCCAATGTTAATTTTAATTTACTTTGTCTGTGGCGATTTTTATCAGGCCAGTTTGAAATCTGGCACTTTCCTAGACCTCATCAAGTAGATAGGCCAATCTTCAAGTGATTAATCCAAGATAATCATTTTTATATGCTTGCATATTTTTATATTCTTATTTTGATGGAAATCGGTTTTGAAAGCATTGATAAATTGGTTTGTGAGCTGCTGCCATGATTTAACATTGTGTAGTTCGAAAGCACGTCAAAATGCAAGTAGATAAATAGGTAGCGCTCCAGCGGGAAGGTAAACGGCGTTTCCATGTGCTGCTCTGGTTCACCAGAAGCGGCTTTGTCATGCTGGCCACATGACCTGGAAGCTATACGCCGGCTCCCTCGGCCAATAATGCGAGATGAGCGCGCAACCCCAGAGTCGGTCACGACTGGACCTAATGGTCAGGGGTCCCTTTACCTTTACCTTTAGCCAAAAATAAATATTTATTTGAGTTTTCAAGCCATGTCCTCCCAATGCATAGTCACTCATAGTCTAAGCTACCAATCTGGCAGTGGCTTTGTACTGAGGCTTGCAAGAAATTGAGGGTCTCTGTCATAATCTCGTAACACTTTTCTGTTGACATAGTACCTAGAGACATGTTCCAGTAGATTTAAAGGCTGACTTCTTAAAACTAAATGTTCTGAGGAAAGCAAAATTTAAAATAAATAATATTACAAAGAAGCTCGGTTTGCCATGGCAGCTCTAAAGCTGGGATGAGCCTTTTGGAAACAAATGTGGTGAACTGTTTATATAACTGCCTATGCTGGGGTTTCTTAAGGTTTCTAGCAGAGTATATTTTATTGCAATGAATTATAGCTGAACAAAAATATTGCTGTTAAAATCCATGGATATCATATCCATGGATGTGGATAGTTCTGAAGTATACCTAACAACCACTGAATTGTAGCCAGAATATGAATTGAAACTAAAATGGAGGATCCACAGCTCATTAGTAGAATATCTGCTTTATATATACAGTGGAACCTCTGTTTATGAACACCTCCGTTTACGAATTTTCGGTTTACGAACGTCGCGGACCCTTCTGGAACGGATTAATTCACTTTCCATTACTTTCAATGGGAAAGTTCGCTTCAGTTTATGAACGCTTCAGTTTATGAACAGATTTCCGGAACCAATTATACCCATGCTTCGGGTTAAGTACGCTTCAGGTTGAGTACTCCGCGGACCTGTCTGGAACGGATTAATCCACTTTCCATTACTTTCAGTGGGAAAGTTCGCTTCAGTTTATGAACACTTCAGTTTATGAACAGACTTCCGGAACCAATTGTGTTCATAAACCGAGGTACCACTGTACAAGGCTCCATGTTCAGTCTCTGGTATCCAACCACAAATGAGTCCAGGGATTCAAAATTGTGAAATTATCCTGCCTGGGCCAATTTTGGAAATGAATCGAGTGTTGGGAATGGAAACCTCTGAAAAATGCCCAATCAGGTATGTTGTCACATTCATATGTATATGTGGGAGTGAGAGAGTGTTAAAATATTGTACACTGATTTATGGGTAAAGAAAATGCTTCCCTAAATATACTCCCATACATCATAAAGTCAATATCCAAGCTTTTCCCGTTTGACGACACATTTTCAGGTAAAAATTGGTGTGGCTGTTGTAGTGCTCCTAATTTATGAGTCACAAATGTATGGCTGTGATAGATCTGCCTTGGGCATGCCTCCCCTATAGGTAGGCTTTATATTGACACAAAGCTCATTTTTTTAAATGTTGGTTTGAAAAATGCTACTGCAATTGCAGTCACAACTCTGCTTGAGGGATTTGTCCATCGTAATCTGCAGGCTGATGTGTGACTGTCAACAGCTCTCAGGCCTATACTCATATTCCTTTGAAAGCTCAAAATGGCATGCTTCCCAAAAGACACCTTTTCAGCCCACCTGCAACTTCATGTAGTGCACTGTTTCCGAATGACCAGGTCACTAATGTAGAAAGGAATGTTCTATGTTTGGTTGTTCTCCAGCTATTCTGCATTTGGGGGGGGGGGGGCGCTAAGACTTACAGTGGAGCCTTCTCTGAGGCAAGTCCTATTGAATTCAGTGAGACTTACTCCCAGGTAAGTGGGTAAGGTTTTTAGTCTTGGCCACTGTTACATTTGCCTCGAGGACTTTCAGATTGGATTTCCAAATTCTAACGTCCTCTGTGAGTTGCTGCCCTTGGAAACAGTTTGGAAACTGCAGCTGGTTCAAATTAGCTTCTTAACTGGAAATGCTTGTAAGGACCATATTCTAGCTGTGCTGGAAACGGTCCAGGGACAGCCAATTAGTATTTGGGCAAAATTCAACATATTCGTTTTAAACTTTAAAGCCCTGCACAGCGTGAAGCTGGAGCATTGGAGACCATGGCCTCATCTGCACTATCAGAGCACTATCATGTCCCTTTTAATAGTCACTGCTTCCCCCAAAGGATCCCGGGAGCTGTAGTTTGCTGTGATGAGTTGTTGGGTGACCCCTATTCCTCTTACAGAATTACAGTGCCCCCCAATTGCCTGGAAAGAGAGATTGGTCATTAACCCAATCTGAAAACTGTAGTTCTGTGAGGGATATGGAGGTTTCCTAACAAACTACAGTTCCTGGGATTCTTTGGAGGGAGGTTTGACAATTCAAAGTGCTACAATGAAAAAAAAAGTGGTACAATGAAAACATCAGGCACAGGCAAACTCCGGCCCTCCAGATGTTTGGGGCTACAATTCCCATCATTCCTAGCTAACAGGACCAGTGGTCAGGGATGATGGGGATTGTAGCCCCAAACTTCTGCAGGGCCGGAGTTTGCCTATGCCTGTTTTAAGTATATAGCACAGATAGGGCCATATCAGGAGTGACTTGTGCAATTGGGTGGAGCCACCTTCTTGACACCAGTGTCCCTGCCACTTTGTGGGATAGGGGGCCATGAGGCTGACGCTGACTGGGTGCAACCTGTGGAACTGCTGAATTTGCCATGTAGCCCTGACACTGCCCAACACCCAGCCTGCCGCCCCAATGTCTTAGTAAGTAGCAGTGATGCCAGTTAGTAGCAGTGATACCGGAGCGGTACCTATTTATCTACTTGCACTTTGACGTGCTTTTGAACTGCTAGGTTGGCAGAAGGTGGGACCAAGCAACAGGAGCTCACCCCCTCACGGGGATTTGAACCTCCGACCTTCCGATTGGCAAGCCCTAGGCTCTGTGGTTTATACTACAGTGCCACCACTCATATTTGTGCACACTCATCATCATCACCATCATTTTATCATAGCTGCCAAGTACCCCGTTTTCCCTGGGAAACCCCCGTTTTTACTTACCTTTTCCCGGTGGTCCCCCGTATCACTTCGTCTCCCGTTTTTCTCCGTTATTTTCTCCTGCCAGCGGCCATTTTTTTTCTTTCCAATTTGCCCTTCTATGGGCATTCGTAAACCGAAAATTCGTAAACCGAGCTGTTCATAAACCGAGGTTCCACTGTATTTTCCAAAACCTTTTTTTTTAAAAAATCATTTTTTATCTGTGTCTAGTTTCCACCCTAGTATGTACAAGGTGCGCATCCCAGAGATACTAAGTATTTTGCATTTAAAAATAAACCCACTCTCAAATATGTTTGCAGACCACTTTGGCCCTAATCCATCTAAAGTTAGCTATAACTAACAGCACAATCCAATATATACTCAGACATAAGCCTTATTGAGTTGAATGGGGGTTTTTTTGGCCAGGGAAGTATATATGGAGCCTAAGTCTCCTTGAACAGGACTTAAGTTGCCGGTAGCCACAAATCTGACTTTCGTTGGATTTGATGGTAACTTTTGATAGATCTGGGGCTAGTTTTCAGACTAAATTCCACACGGTTCTGATGCCAATCATATAATGTCACACCATGAAATTTGCAGATATCTAAATATTCATTCCCAGGTTATATGTGCCAGTCACCTAATTTCTCAAGTCAGAATGTTTTTCCTCCCCCAGCTATAGTCTCTGCATGAAAAGCAGAGTAAGGGAATCTCTAAAGGAATAGCACTGGGACATGAAGAGTTTTAATAACCTTCTTGCCTGCTTGTTTTTTATTCCTCTCCAAGGCTTAGAATGACCTTTGGCAACAGCAAAAATATTCTTGGTGGAGAGGCAGCACTTTACAATAACTTACCAGGTCTTGTTGCCCGCTAGTGGCTTTTGTCTCTATAATGAAACCATAAGCCATGTTCACCTCAAAGTGTTCCCATCTGCCCTGTTCCAGGCAGTAGGGCAGACAATGACCTCAGTCCCATTGCAGTATGGATGGTGAATACTTAAGGCTGCTGTAGTAAATAGTAAGGGAAAACAATATGAATGATGTCCTTTCTTTCCTGACCCTTAGGCAAGAGCCTTCAAGGAATAACTACAGTATTTCCCCTGCATTCTGCTAGGCCAAGGAAATTTATTTTCCACGCCAAAAAAGTGGGGAGGGGAAGAATCTCCCTTGCTGCATCTGTTCCCTTGATGACTGTAGTATAAATCTTTCATGCAGAGAAGAGGTAAAACCTGCTCCTTCCCCCTAGAGGAACTTTATATTTAAATTGTTAGAAACAGCATTATCATTTGATGAGGATTATTTTTAAATGAATACATTGCTTTGCACCTCCAAAACGTTGGTGCAATGGATAGCTCATCAACTATACATTGCAGCCAGTTGGGTCTCATATGCCTCCAAAAGGAAAAGGGATTGGAAAAATGAGAAACGGACAGAAATTGGAATTGACAGATTCACCTATCCCTAGTATGCAATGCCATAAACTATATTTCAGCACCACAAATTATAATTGGGTAGAAAAGAACTGATGATACCAAGAAAAATTATATTCACTGTGGAATATCATATCTGGCTCATTCTCAATGGCTGCATTTGGATATAATGAGAAACTATCTTTTATCATGACAACAATGAGCCTAGCCTTCCCCCCGAGGATCAGCTTTAAAAAGTCCTCATGAAAATTAAACAGCCGTTTCTCCTCCTAATATACACATTTGTATGCATTTTTGCTCAATATACACATATCTGTAATGCAATTCCCCCTAATAAGGTGCATTTTTGTGTGTTTTTTCACTAATATATGCATTTCTATAAACACACATCAAAAAAAACTAAGATCATGACACTGGTCCCATCACCTCCTGGCAAGTAGAAGGGGAAGAAAAAGTAACGAAGGAGTGACAGAAAAACAGATTTTTTTGCAACTTTATCCAATGGTTAATTAATCTCCTTGCTTACTTAGCTTGTTGTAGCAGTCTGTTGCTGTGAACCTAGAATAAGGTTGTGTTATTAATAGGTTAAAAATGGCTAGCTATTGCCTGACTGGTCCCATCACCTCTTGGCAAATAGAAGGGGAAGAAATGGAGGCAGTGAGAGATTTTACTTTCTTGGGCTCCTTGATCACTGCAGATGGTGACAGCAGTCACGAAATTAAAAGACGCTTGCTTCTTGGGAGAAAAGCAATGACAAACCTAGACAGTATCTTAAAAAGCAGAGACCATCACCTTGCCGACAAAGGTCCGTATAGTTCAAGCTATGGTTTTCCCAGTAGTGATGTATGGAAGTGAGAGCTGGACCATAAAGAAGGCTGATCGCTGAAGAATTGATGCTTTTGAATTATGGTGCTGGAGGAGACTCTCACGAATTATGGTGCTGGAGGAGAGTCCCACGGACTGCAAGAAGATCAAACCTATGCATTCTGAAGGAAATCAGCCCTGTGTGCTCCCTGGAAGGACAGATCCTGAAGCTGAGGCTCCATACTTTGGCAACCTCATGAGAAGAGAAGACTCCCTGGAAAAGACCCTGATGTTGGGAAAGATTGAGGGCACTAGGAGAAAGGGACGACAGACGATGAGATGGTTGGACAGTGTTCTTGAAGCTACGAACATGAGTCTGACCAAACTGCGGGAGGCAGTGGAAGACAGGAGTGCCTGGCATGCTCTGGTCCATGGGGTCACGAAGAGACGGACATAACTAAATGACTGAACAACAGACAACATAAACACTTTATGCCATTATGTGCAGTTTTGAGCATATTACTTGGCTCGACATTGGAATACATTGGAGAATTCGGAGTGTACATTTCAAAGAATGGTTGTGCTTTGCTTTGTACATTGTTTTGGAAAGTAGGAATTATGTGGATTTCCCTTTAAATGTGAACTGATTCAAATCCCTCCCACATCTGTATTGTATACCTATATAATCTAGATTGACCAAATACCTATTCAAACATGAATTAGTGAGCATAAGAGGGCTGTCTGCGCAGACTAGCCGTGTATCTTCAGACTTTCAAGTGGTAATTTTTCCCAACTCTTCTGCCTGGGGGCCTTTCAAATGGACATTTCATAGATTGAATCGAGGACCTTCTGCATGTAAAAACATGTGCTTCTCCACCAAGGCTTCCACCACACAGAACTACATGGCAATCCTGCTCGTGCATTTATCAGTGTTGAGAGGAATGTATGGAGGGACAAGGATCAGACCCTCTGGCCCTGGTTCTGAACTCTACATGCTCAATATCTCATTGTGCACAGCAGTGGTGCCATATAAACACAAGTATGCAAAGGTTCCTGTACATGTGGCCCAATCCCCCCCCACATTTATTTAGAATATGGATCACATATGAGCTCTGAGAAAAGGGGAACATTCAAAGCAAAGAGACCGAGAGGCAGGTCTACCCTCCGTGTGTGCTCATTCCTGCGCAGAAGATTGTCTGAACAGGATTCCCATCACAATACAACTGAGAGCAGCTTGGGTGATTCACAGCAACAGCGGGAATACCAAGCAAGACGGACAAGGAAAATAAACATCAAATCTTTCTTTCTGGGCAGGTGCTGAGAAGGAGTTGGCAAATGGGAAAGAGTGGTAGAAAATCTGTCAGCAGCCTGAGACAAGCCGTGCAGTTCCAAACAAATAGCTGGCTTTGTGTCTTTCCCCTAGTACCAACAAGATAAAAATATTGAATTTTTAAGCTGTCAAATGATTTAAAACTTGGCAGCGTGCTTACTCTTGTATTAACTAGCTGAATATAGCAAGCATTGTAAAATCAGATAATTATCTATCCTGTACATTGCTGATATAGTTAATTTGAGAGTGTTTAATAGTCTTTTTTTTCACAAAGCACAACAAATCTGAAAGGCCAGTAGAGGAGCATGTGCAACTGACAAATACAGGGTTAGACCATTGGTCCATTGGTCTAACTTCCACTGAACTGAATGAGAAATGTGTGCACAGGCTTGTAGCCTTAATGGTGTTTTAAAAAAATAAAAAAAAATCAATCCAGTATAATAGGAGAATTTTTACCCAGTTCTAATATGGATTTCCTGTGTAGGATCACTAAATTAACTATTTTTATATTTTTATTTTGAGTAAGCTAAACACAAATGAGTGTGGGGAAAGTGTGGGGAGTTCAAAAAAACACATGATCTAAGCTTCAATGTTCTCCACCAGTTGAAACTGAATTTCATGTGCCCAAGAAGTTGTGTTTGGTGATCAAGCAACCAAACGACAAAGCTCATTAACCCATAGGGAATAATGAGGGTTGCGGCAGGGCCTAGCAGAAAAGCTTGTGTGTGTGTTAGGGGGTGGGTCTAAAGTAAGGGAGTCTAGGCGATTGGAGGGCTGAGTGTTGCTGGGGTAAATTGCATGTAGCAAAGCTTTGATTGACAGGACGAGTGTTTAAATCTCAGCATACTTCCCCATTGCCTAAGTCTTGCTTGGTGAATTGAATCTCCCTCCCGCCCACCTCCTTTTCCTTTGCAGGTTTAGAGTGACCTTGCTTTGCCTAAGGGGGTCGCCTGTATTCAGGGGCCCAGTAGGAATTTTGCCATCTGGCTGATTGGCTGTTGCCATTTGGTTTTTGCCTACTGCTTAGCAAATAGTCACAACTTGTTAGGTTGGCGGTTAGGCTTTGGTTGATAAATTTTGGGAGGGGTATCGCATGGAGGTGCATGCCCCTCAGTGATGCTCTTATAGAAGTATTCCATTAAAGGAATCCTGGGGCTCCAGGGCTCTCGTCCTTACACCCCCGCAATGGGGCGGGGCTGGGGCCAATACAGAGCACGAGCCTTGGGGAACATCTCTGGTGGGGAGATGGCCTGGACACAGCTATCTCCTCCACCATGGGGTGTTTACTTGACTTTCCTACCGTAGGAAAGTCAGAGCTGGTCCTGTCCCACCGCGGGGCAGAAGATTAACCAAAGCCTAAGGCCAACACTCAATTTAAAATTTGTAATTTAAATAAAGTTGTGGCCAAAATTATGCCAAAACCAAACCAAAAATAATGTGTCTGTCTGAGTCATTGGGGGGAATTTTCTGGGGGCCTCGGCATGCAAGGTTTCATTACTCCCCCTACACACACTTCTGAAGTGAACATTTCTATTCATCAAAAGGGAAAGCCTTGTACTAGAAGGCTGGTGTCCCCCTGTCTCTTCACAAGTTACCGTAATAACTATAACAAAACATCACACTCACACCAAAAGTACACAGTCATAAGAGGCTGAGAGATGCTTTCTCCTTAAATCTGTTGCGGCCATCACAGTGTTAAGGCACATGTAACTCAGATCTGTAGAGTTAAGTGTAGGGGGTGGGCTTGTCGGTATGTTATGTTAGATTCTCCTCAACAGGCATAGGCAAACTCCTGCCCTCCAGATGTTTTGAGACTACAATTCCCATCATCCCTGACCACTGGTCCTGTTAGGGATGATGGGAATTGTAGTCTCAAAACATCTGGAGGGCCGGAGTTTGCCTATGCCTGCCTTAGAAGCTTGAATCACGGATGAATTGGGATCCGATTTAAAGTGTGGTGTGTGTTGTTGTTTTTTAATCTAAGGTTTTCATTGATGATGGGTACATAAAACCTTTGAGATAGTTCCTCTGAATACCATTTGCTGTTGGATAAATATTGGGAAAGGTCTTTTGTCTTCATACCCTGTTTGTGGGATTTCCTGGTGACACTTGTTTGGTCACTATGGGATACAGGATGCTGCAGTAGATGAGTGACAGGCCTGATGTAAGAAATGCTGGTTGTCACATAACCTTCATCTTCCTTTCTTTTTTTAATTGTCTGTCCAGACATAGGAGCAGGTCTAGGTTTCTGCAAAAGTGAATGGGAACAGTTGGGGGGAAAGAAGCATGCCTTTATGTTGATTTTCTCGCCGGCACATTTTACTGTTGTTGTTATAGGTCACACCGTCGCTGTTATTGTTCTCCTTTCATTTCATCACCTCCTATGGGCTCTCTAGAGTTTAAAACAGTAATTTGCAGACTGTGTGCCAGATCACATACTACTATGCCATAGAAGAATTGCTAGAGTGTTTTGAGAAATAACTTAGCAGTGCAATCCTTCAAATGTCTTCTAAGAAGTAATGAAATTTATTTCTAAGTAGACACAACAATTGCACTGTAACTCTGTTGAGCTCCATGAGAGTTCAAAAAGGCTTGCTCCAAGGTAAGAAGGTACCGTATACACTTGCAGCCCAGAACAATTAAAGGATTGCTGTGTGTCTACTTTATTCATTGTTCTGGTCTTGCTTCTTCCTAATCAGCCTCTGCTTGGAAAGTTTATTCTGCTGCATTGCCATGTTGGGAATGTTTGTAGTTTTCAGTCACTTCAAAGATGGAAGCCCTGCATAATTCCTGGTTCAAAGGAGGCTGTACATCTGAATGGTTCTAATGAGAAGGTAGGCCCAAAATAAGAGCAACCCATGTAGAGAACAAGAGTGAGCTCCCTTGAGAACACATTTTATAAGTAGCCCCTCTTAGGTGAAAGAATGATGTGTGCCTCCAATTATAAATCAGATTGAAGTGTGCCTCAGAAGCTACCAGAGGTTTGAGTAACATGAATACATTATACACATGTTTTAAAATTTAGTGTCTTGCAAATCCCCTCCTCCCAAACAAAAGCCTCTTTTAAAAACTGAGAAAAACAAAGGGGTCTTGGAGGAAAAGCAGATCTTATATTTGTGCCGGTAATTCCATTTACCAGTGTGAAAGTACTTGTAGGTAAAAGATTGCACCTCAAAAACTTTACAGTGTGTTGGCACTCATGCTATTTCATATTCAATCCTGGCATTGCGGTCTACATGAAGGGCAAATCAGAAATAATGAGGTTCATGTTTGAAGTGTTCACAGTTCACTGAACCCATTTCATCATTTTTTCATTTTTTTATTTTTGCTTGAGTGCAAGGTTGGCCTAGACCACAGCCAGCCTGATTTGGTAGAGCAGTGCAGAATTAAGCTCAGATTAACTATATTAGGTTGAATTAAACATGTTGTTCTCTAGTGCAGATATCCGAAATCCTTGCTTATCCATGTTTCTTGCAGTTGGCTAGCTGCCGCCCATATGGTGCAATACAGCTGTGTGTTTTGGATTCAGAATTGATTAATGCTTTTCCAGCCAATGCACCTGTCTAGCTGGAAAAAACAGAGTGGAGGGGAATGCATTCTACAGTAAATATCTGAGCAGAACTTATACACTGATATCATGGCTCCCATGTCTTCTGTGATATGTAAAAACACTGCTTATTTTACCACTGTTTCCCATACTGCCCTTTCATTAATTTACAGGTACATGTGAAGACCCCCAAAGCCACCCCCAAATGGAGACACAATAGACACAGATTTTAGTTTAAGGTTCTTGGCATTAAATTTTGGCCACAACTTTATTGATTACAGCATATGAGTGGTTGCTTAGGTGTTGGTTCCAGACTACCTGAACCTGCACGGTGGCAGGAACAGGACTGACACTGAGCACCACCATATGTCAGTAAGGGAAAGCATCCTGGGGGAGCGAGAACTGGCACTGGTTTTATTTATACAGGCTGAGCATAAGACGGGAGGTCAGATCCATAGCTTTGGAATCTTACAAAAAGATTTCCACACATATTGCTACTACAATGTGGAAGGAAGGAAGATGTGTGCCCTTCAGCTCTTTAGTTTCTATGGCATGACTTTGGCCAAAGCTTACGTAACAAGCGTACCTTTAAGAGACCTGGCTAGGCTATTGACTTAACAAATGAACAAGTGTGACCGTTTTAGCAGTATCTTCTACAGAATCCCAGTTTACAGCTAATAAAAACACAGGATTAACCTGACCCTCAAATGATCCCAGTTTATTGGTGTGTGTTGTTCCTTTTTCTAACTGTACCAAAGAATAAAATACGAAAGCTCATACCAATGGCAAACTTAGTTGGTCTTTAAGGTGGTTGTTGTTGTTGTTTAGTCGTTTAGTCGTGTCCGACTCTTCATGACCCCATGGACCAGAGCACTCCAGGCACTCCTGTCTTCCAATGCCTTCTGCAGTTTGGTCAAACTCATGTTCGTAGCTTCGAGAACACTGCCCAACCATCTCGTCCTCTGTCATCCCCTTCTCCTAGTGCCCTCAATCTTTCCCAACATCAGGGTCTTTTCCAGGGAGTCTTCTCATGAGGTGGCCAAAGTATTGGAGCCTCAGCTTCACGACCTGTCCTTCCAGTGAGCACTCAGGGCTGATTTCCTTAAGAATGGATAGGTTTGATCTTCTTGCAGTCCATGGGACTCTCAAGAGTCTCCTCCAGCACCATAATTCAAAAGCATCAATTCTTCGGCGATCAGCCTTCTTTATGGTCCAGCTCTCACTTCCATACATCACTACTGGGAAAACCATAGCTTTAACTATACGGACCTTTGTAGGCAAGGTGATGTCTCTGCTTTTTAAGATGCTGTCTAGGTTTGTCATTGCTTTTCTCCCAAGAAGCAGGCGTCTTTTAATTTCCTGACTACTGTCACCATCTGCAGTGATTAAGGAACCCAAGAAAGTAAAATCTCTCACTGCCTCAATTTCTTCCCCTTCTATTTGCCAGGAGGTGATGGGATCAGTGGCCATGATCTTGGTTTTTTTGATGTTGAGCTTCAGACCATATTTTGTGCTTTTTTCTTTCACCCTCATTAGAAGGGTCTTTAATTCCTCCTCACTTTCTGCCATCAAGGTTGTGTCATCTGCATATCTGAGGTTGTTGATATTTCTTCCGGCAATCTTAATTCTGGTTTGGGATTCAGGTGGTACTGGAAGGATTTTTTTTTATTTTTTTTTGACTACGCCAGACCAACACGGCTACCGACCTGTAATCAGGATTAAGGGGTTTTCCTAGGAGGGTGGAGGGTGTGTTTGCTGTGGTGGCGATGGCACTCGCCCTTCTTCTGATAGGAAATGCTATGCGGGGTGGGGGGTGGGGAATGGGGGTCCAGGAGGGGAGGGTCAGTTGGTGGAGGAGTGAGAAATTTCCCTATTTTCATCTGAGGGATGTTGGACAGTATATATTCTCTGTTTCCTCCCCTATCTGTGAGAGACCAGAGCAGCATTGGGTGGGGGCTCTGCACAAAAGCTTTCCACTTAAGGGCACGGGCCGCACTCCAGCATTATGCTGTGAGTCCCATTTTCATTCTTATATAAGCCCAAGCATAAAATTCCTCCTGACACAAACACAAATCCCCCTTTCCGTTCCTCTCAGTTTAATTTTTGTGATTCATACCAATCACATCTTAGTTCTGCAGCCTGGCCTCCCCTGCCAATTACCTCAGGAAACAGAATACGATTATGCATGTCTTCTAACAGAGCGAAAGAAATAATTGTCATGGCTAGGAAGGTGGGTTGATCTATGACCCGCGTATAGGTATATACAGTATCATCAGGAGCGGTGACACACACACACACCCAAAGAGCACCCTGACTCCGGCAGCTGGCATTTATACTGCAAGTAGAGAAGTATAATTTTAATCTTTGGATTCAAAGAGAGATGAGCTGTACAAAAGCCACCTCCTGTTGAGTCACAGCTGAATCAACAGAGCTAGCATCTCTGCCGTGTGCCACCTGGGTGAGAGGAGGTAATTATCTTCTAATTGCATATATCCCTGGGCCAGATCCTAAGCCTGTAAGAACCTATGAAGAATTCCAATTTGTGTCAGTAAGCTGAAGCTGACGTGGGCAGAAGGAGTGGAGGAGTATATGCGGTGGCGGCCAGTAAATGCCTCGGTTTAGTGTAATTCATTGCAGAAAATTACATGTAGCTGCTTTGGGTGAAGCAATAGAACCATAGCTGCCAAGTTTTCCCTTTTCTCGCGAGGAAGCCTATTCAGCATAAAAGAAAATCCCTTTAAAAAAGGGATAACTTGGCAGCTATGAATAGAACTTCCATTAAGACATCAGGAGGCAAGGTTTTCCGAAAAGGAAATGATTGTGGCCTCGTCCACACTTGCCGTTGCCCCACATTTCTAGCAGGCAGAGCTCCAGATTTTCCAGGTCTGTGTCCAATCAAACCAACATCATTCCTTGCTATTTTGCCACCCTGTCCAGGGTTAGTCTAATCCTTTTTTTAAAAAAAAAAGCCATCTAAGCTACTGGCTGTCACCACATATTGTGTCAGTGGATCCCACAAGTGAATTGTTCAATTGCAAATCCCTCGTTATCATGTTTTCAGGATTTGGACCTCATGTTTTCTGGGGTTTGTGTTTCATAATCACTCACCTGCTTCTCGTGAAAGCAGCTGACAGAATTGAGAGCCTCTGAAAAACACAAGAGCATTAATCAGCTCAAGTGGGCCTACATAATCAGCTCAAGGGCTCTACATCCTGGAGCACAGATAGAGCATTATAGCCTTAGAGCAGACTTTGTACGACCCAATGAGTCTAGAACTACTTGTTTAAAATAAAACCAGCTTTTGCCTTGCTGTTTGGCATTGTGTGTCTTTAGTAGACCATGCAGATAACAGCCCTCCTGTCCCATAGGAGTAGTTTATTAAATAAATAAAAAACCTCTTAACCATACTCTGTTACCTCCGTATTTTGTATGCTTCCTTCTTTCTTAGTTTTTGAAGGAAGTCTGAACGACTGATGGTGCTCTACTCACAAGAAATAAGTCCTTCTCCAGGAATAATTCCAAGCTGAGCTGGCTAGGAAAAGATGCTCCAGATATGAGCTACTTTGAACGCAGCCTGCAACTGATGGCTGCTACATACTTAATTGGGAATAGCCATTAGATGCTAATGAGAACTACGGGTGCAAATTTAACTCATACCTGTTGGAAATAGTGGGGATTGGCTCTCTCTTCCCTCTCCATGGGTCCACACTTAATGGAAACAGAGATTCTAGGAAAGGAGCCTGCAAGGATGGGGTTTTATTAAGAAAGTTAGCATCCTCAAAGGAAGACTTAAGGAATTCAAAATATAGTTCCAGACAGACCCAATGTGTACTGTCATTACATTTACAACTATTGGCAGAAAGGGGTATAGGCTCATATGCTTCAGCTCTTCTGTTCTACAGGGATTTGTGAGCCTTTTCCCTTTCCCCACATTGCCTGTGTCACAGAGACTTGTGTGTACAAGCCTGGAAACTTGTCCGTTCACCATGGCTCATAGCTTTCTGAAAACCGTCACCCATGGAAAAGAGCTGAGCCCCTGCCCTCCCAAGAGCCAGTTTTGGAATTAGCTGGGTCTTTTCACTTGTGCCATCCTTGGTACTGTAGTGATAGGATGCTAGCACTAGTCAATATACCCCATTGCCAACCTGAGATAATGCCACTGGAATATAATTTGCACCTGAAGGCAACATTGAATCCTGAATGTTCAGTGTGGACCTTGGTATTTAACATTGGCAGATTTCAAGGGAACATTATCACAGTCACCAGCATCAGATTCCTTGTCTCTTCAAGCAGTTTTTATTTTTATTTTCTATAAATACACAAAGACTTGAGCTTCCTTCATGTGTAAAGTGATTCATAAATTACACAGATAAATAGACAGTGTCATCAATTACTCCATTAGAAAACATCCGAAGTGATGTACACTGTAAACATAAAAATAAGATAATTCAGTTTCTTTCTAAAGTCACAAAGAGCATGTAAAACCACCAGCAGGTAAAACAACAAGAAACAAAGATAAGGCCTAGTAAACTTCTTGAGATATCGGCTACCTTACTGTGGCTCCCCATCAATGTACCTTTGCTGTGGTACCTTTACGTGAAATACTGAATTATTTCACAACCTTCCTCATTCTTGGCAGAACAGAGTAATAACTCATAGAACAAGATATACTTTTTAATTGCCTTATGCCACCCCAGAGTGATTCAGGATAACAGTTCAGAATCCTTTCAGTTCATTTGGGACAATTATCCATAGCTGTGAATATGTTGTTTTTTATTGACACTATTACTTGCATCTCTGCCAGGGGCTTGATGCTGGGATACCAGAGGGGCTCCAGTGGGAATGGAAGGATTTGAGCATCACTCAACATGGGTGAAAAGTCACTCAAAGTATACATTCACAGTAAAGATATGAAAGAGGACAACGCAAAAATATGGGATGAGCTGAGCCATCAAGCAATGCGTGTTTTAGTATTCAATACATCAAAGAAACGTTTTCAGAGAGATCCTAGTAGTTGAGATATTGCTGACTAAACTCAATGCACATTAGTTTTGGAGACTGTGTGCTGCTTCATGAATCACATCGCCCCACAGAGTGTTGTTAGTTATTGTCTTGTTTTTGTCTTTTTTATGATTTACTGATGTAATGTAAGCTAACCAGGGAATATTGTTATGGAACAGCATGTGAATGTGGTGATAGATAGGCAGGGAGGGAGGCTGGTTGGTCTTTAGAGTGCTATGGATAATTTTGATCAGGTTAAGACTAAATACTAACTCCACAGGATCACTACAATGGAGACTGGATCACTTTCTGATATTTCACAAATATACTTGGTGAAGCAAGGTTGCATTCTGGCTCTCATCCTTTTAAACTTTTATATGAATGATTTGGGGCTATATTTAGCCAATGCAAACTCCCATTCTCCACTCCGCAGATGCTTTAGTGCTCCTCTCTCTTTCCTGATTGGGCCTCAAAAATCTCTGCCAATCGAGTGTTTTCTTGCACTATGCTATATGGAATTGGGTGATAACCAACTCTGGAAAGCAGCTTGTCAAGATGCTTTAGACTACAGTGGTACCTCAGGTTACAGACACTTCAGGTTACAGACTCCGCTAACCCAGAAATAGTACCTTGGCCTAAGAACTTTGCTTCAGTATGAGAACAGAAATTGCACGGCGGCAGCGGGAGGCCCCATTAGCTAAAGTGGTACCTCAGGTTAAGAACAGTTTCAAGTTAAGAATGGACCTCCAGAACAAATTAAGTTCTTAACCCAATGTATCCCTGTATTATTATTTTCAAGAACAGAGCTCTGCTTTGACCTTGAAGAAGTGTCAACTAAGGGATTGGCTCTTCTGGCAAGAATCCAGAAGGAACCTGCAACTAATTAGAAACAGCTGGTAATCAGCCCTTGGTATCCACTCCTGAGAACAGAGCATTTTAGAGCTAGTTATCTGACCAAATATACTTGGTATAGTTGGGTTACAGAGTCATGGTGGAACACCTAATACTCGGTCGATGTTCCCTGATATGCAGCAGGACCAGAACTGGGGAGAGAGGAACCTTAAGGTATCTATCTCTCTATCTTCTCTCTCTAATAAAAATGTAATGCTGCCATCACACTGGAGTTCATTTCACAGATGGGGGGCTTCAAACTACAGGCCACGACCAATTTAGGAGCATCTGAATGATGCACGATCTTGCACATGCACATGGTGTCAAACCTGGAAGTAGTGTCAAAATGTCATAATGACATAATGAAAAGGGACAGATCAGGGCGGAGAGGCTGGCATGTGTTCTGCCAACAGGCGTGGGGGTCCAAAATGGAACTTCCGCACATAATGAGGATTACCTGTACAGCATGATTTCAAGCTGGACTCTCAGAGTTGTTGGGACATCACAGCAGTGTCAGAGGGCAAGGAGGAGATGGAGGCAGATGGGAGGTTCAACCAGGTGGGTGGATAGGCAGGTGAGTGGGTCGTCAACCCATGGATAAGATATGTGTACATTATTTATAAAAATTAATACAGTTGCAACAAAAATAATACTGTTTATAGTCAATTTTCCAGCAATTGAGCGAACATTACTGTAGCATCCTATGCAGGAAGCTTCAGCAAGTTAAAATTAATTAAAAACTATTTGATAACTTCTCATGGACAAGAGAGATTATCGATATGGCAAAATTACAAAATGAATAAATTCAAACCAAGTAATCAGCTATTTTGCTGCAATAAAAGTTCAGAGGGATACATTATAAGGCTGAGGATGTTCTGATTTGGATTTAAAAAATAATAATTTTGTGGTTTTTTCTAGTGTTCTGTATATAATCTCTGTAAGAAGTATAATCTGTATTTTTGTTTCATTTTCAATTTTATAGTTTATTCTATCAATACTGTTCTGTGTTTTTAAATGGTCTACAATTGATTGTTCTCCTTGTTTTATCATTTTATTTTAGCTGCCGTTAACTTTTTAAAATACGGTAATAAAATTTGGATTATGTTGCTTGGCCTGGGCGCCAAGATACCTAGTTATGGCAGTGATATGCAGAGAGGAAGAGAGGGATGGGAAGAAGTCTCAAAATAGCACAAGTGCACCTTGCAGGTGGATTTAATTGAGAAGCCCATTGCCAGCTCCAAGGATCCCAAGAGCTTTAGCAAAGACCTTCCTCCTCCTGTTTAATGACAGACAGAACTGAGCTTGAAGCTTGCAGTTTGTCAGATATTTTGCATCCAGGTGTACAGGATATAACATCTGAAGTATTAAACGGTATTTAAGATCAATGATAATGTATTCATAAGAAGGTGGTGTCATAGATGTTCAACATCCCTTCACTTTTAGATTAATTTTCTCCTGAAGATGAATGGCATGCAGTTGAAGACTATTTGTCACTTAGAAAGTTACAGCTCAGAACCAATCCATAATACCAGAATATGATTTCAGGTTTCTATTTATAGTCATTTTATTTAGGAGGCCAGATGCACAACGCCCACCCCAACAGCTGTTGCCAGGTGTTTCTAGATCAAACAAGACCCAAATGTTGTCAGTGGCTCAGAGTGGGTCACCAGCCAAGACTGTGATCCATCCTGGAAGAATATAGTGTGGTCACAGGTCTTATCCAGGTTAGAGTACTGGATGTTGTATATGGGGATTCTTTGAAGACAGTTAGTAAACTTGACATAGACTTGTTTTATTCAACATTTTTATTACAGATGCTTTTAACGTTTGAACAAATTGTTTTATTCTTTATTTTCATTATGTGTGGATATATTTTTATAATTAGTTTTACACTTTGCTTAGAAGCCATTTTTTTTGCAAGTAAGCAGTATATAAAATTAGTACTACTAACACTAATAATAACAATAACAATAACAATACTTCAAAATACAACTTTAAGGTGTTTCATTGGCACCAATTGTTGGAATATATCTCACCAATCCTTAAACATCTTTGTTGGTTACTGATCAGCTTTGGAGTACAATTCAAAGGGCTGGTCCTTACTTTTTATAGCCTTGCATGGCTTGGAATTGGGGTGCTTAAAGGACCTCTTGTCTTCACTTAAGGTTGACTTTTTGCTGAGATCCCCATTCAAGGTGCCCTCACCGTCACGAGATAAGAATGTGACAACAGGGTACAGTGGTCTTCTCAGTTTATGGAATTCTGTCGCCTGGGAGGGGTGCCCTGCTAGCTTCTTACTTTGCTACCAGTTTGGTGACAGGCAAAAAAAGCTTCAACTATGAGGATGTAGAACTGCCAGATTTTGTCTCCTGTTTCATATTTTGTTATTATCTCATTATATTTGTTTTGTTTTTAACATATAAGCTGCCAAGAAAATATTTATCCTGAAGGCCAGCATGGAGAATTGGCCTACAGAAAGTAACCTGTGTATTGGGGAGAAACAGATTTGTGGGTTGGCTAAAACATTCTTATTTTTTTAGTGGACATTTCATTACAGACACTTTTTTTAAGAATATAGGCTGAGAATGAAAATACAAAAGAATTTTCAGCCAGTTGAAGGAGCCTATAATACTTGGATCACATAAACAGCAGACTGCGAGAGGGCGTTCAGTGCTATGAACACGACAATCTCTCCAGTAAGGAGTTTGGTATTGCTGCAAACACAATCCAATCTGATATTCATCAGCTTGGTTGACTCAAGACTATGCATGTTTAAACCAGAGGATTATGAAAAATGAGTGGTGGAGGACATCGCCATTCACTTTTGGCACTTCAGAAGTTCAGCATGTGTCCTAGCTTTCCTCCAGTGTTTGGAGTTAGGGGGGTGGTTGAATGATTGTCCTTGATGTTGCACTGCACTTTTGGGGTGCTCAGAGTGCCTCCAGAACTCAGTGTGACTTTGGAGACAAGAAGAAGAAGAAGAAGAAGAAGAAGAAGAAGAAGAAGAAGAAGAAGAAGAAGAAGAAGAAGAAGAAGAAGAAGAAGAAGAAGAAGAAGAATAGTAGTAGTTTGGATTTGAAATCCCACTTTATCGCTACCCTAAGGAGTCTCAAAGCGGCTAACAATCTCCTTTTCTCTTCCTCCCCCACAACAAACACTCTGTGAGGTGAGTGGGGCTGAGAGACTTCAGAGAACTGTGACTAGCTCAAGGTCACCCAGCAGCTGCATGTGGAGGAGTGGGGAAGCGAATCTGGTTCACCAGATTACGAGTCCACTGCTCTTAACCACTACACCACATTGGCTCTCAAGACCTTGTGCCTCTCTCCTTGCAAGATTGGTAGGGGCCTGGTGACCAACCAGAAATTTTGCTTGTCTGTGTGAATACCAGCTCAAATCTATGGACCCCTGATTATCGTGTTAATACATTTATAATGGACATAACCCAGACAAGGTCCAGTACTTTTCAATCCATTAACTTCAGTAGAACAGATTTATGCATGTGCTTAACTATTCCACTGATGTCATGGGACTGGAATGTGCTGAGGTCTAGCTGGTGCCAGGAGTATGGGCCGGAGTCAGGCTCTGGGGCCTGTAGTGCTTTGCAGGACTGGGGTCTGCCTCAGCTTGTGCTGGAGAAGCAGGGAGTGGCCACTCAGGTGAGGCCTCAGCTTGTGCTGGAGAGGCAAGGAGTGACCACTCAGGTGAGACCACTTTGATATCTCACTGCACCTGGTGGCAGGAGCTGGGAGGGATAAAAGCTCAGCATTTCCCTTCAGCTCTTTGCCACAGCAACGCTATCCCTGCCTGGTTGCATCTGGCCTCTTGCTCCTTGGACCCTTGCCTTGCCGACGCCTTGCTCCTTGACTCCCAGACCTTTGCCTATGCCTTGCTCCTTTATCCTGCGACTGCCTGCTGCTGGACCCTCAACCCTGCACCTGTTCCTGCTTCTACACCACCATCTTGCCTCTGGTCCTGATGTCCTCAGCCAGGGCTTCAACCGCCCGCCGACTGGACCGTGACAGCTGGGATGTACCCAATTCTCTCCCCCCCCTTAATTATTTGTATGTGGTTTTATAAATACACGTGTACAGTACATTAAATGCTGTTGATAATATAAGTAGAAAATAGAAGGGAGAAAGAAATAGGAGTAGGCATAATTATTTGTGCATCTATTTATCTGGACAACTTTATAGCCCACTTTACAAAAGAACTACACAATACACTCTCATTAAAATGTAGTATTAGGAAAATAAATAATGTGGTGTCTATGGTACCAGAATTATTTAGGCAGCATTTCCGCCTTTATCCTTGGTCTTTCCTGATGTCTTCAAGCAGCAACTCCAACTGAGGACCTCTGTCTGAGGACCACAAGGGAGTGTGGCAAAGCAACAGGAGCACACTCAAGCCACATATTGTCCAGTTCCAGACTGCAAAAGATTGTAAAAAGTAAGAAATCATCTATGGTTCTTTATCAGTGATCCTTAAGCACACAGTTCAAAGTATAACCAGACCCACTGAAATAATGAAGATGCCTAACTATGGATGATGCTAAATGTGTTCAGTCGTGAGGTGCAGATTTCTCCCTCTTATATATTTAGTCACGAAATGAGATTTCTCCCTCTTTGCTGCAATCCTGTAAGCATCGACCTTGATGTCCTAGGGAACTCAGTGAGTGGATATAGCTGAGACTGCAATGTCCACTCTGTTTACTAATTTTGCCACTCCATCCCTCTATTCCAGCCTGCTTAACTGCTTATAGCTACAGAGCTTTTTCAGAATCTGTGAGCAAGCAACATCGGGCATGAGCAGAGGAGAAATACTTGTATCATGCTTCGGGGAATGACAGTACTTGCCAAGTTTTTCCTTAGCACTCATTCTGCAAAGAATGTAGTCTAATAGTGTCATGCCCTTGCCAAATTACTGTGCGTCAAGTGTGGCAGGGTTACAGCCAAGCCTTTTCTCAATGAAGTACAAAGAGTAATGAAGGAGCTTTTCACCCTGGATTAGCTTGAAGATGGATGGGTTAATAAATACTACTATTCAGCTTCTGTCACATGCTATTTCTACCACTGCTTAACTCAGACCAACCTCATTACTTTCACAAGAGTACTGCATCATCAAAATTCACTGCTTCCTATCCATTTTGGGAGCACTGAAGGAAAAATGTTAGATTAAAGCTGCAAAGGTAGAAAGAGGAATGCGGTTAATATAAAAAGGCATCACCACCAACTGCTTCTAATAGTGAGTGGTTCTCTAACAAAAGTGCATGGAAGCTTGCCTGTGCTTGAGCTGTATTGTAGTTCCAGATGTGATTCTGATTTAAACCCTTGTCATGACATTTATCCACTTCCTATTGTATGCGCCTTTTGATAAGAGGATCTACTAGTTGTAACATGCATAATATGAGCCTGTTGGACCAGGCCAGTGGCCCATCCTACCATAAGTAGCCAACCGGCTGCATCTTCTGGGAAACCCAGAGGCAAGACCTGAGTGCAACACTACTCTCCTCACTTGTGATTCCCAGAAACTGGCATTCAAAGTCATACTTGTTGTACATGCTAGAGCTGACTTGAGGTGAATAATGTACAAAAACTAGTTGCTAGGATTCAGAATCTGATGAGGATATGTAGATAAAGGAGCAGGCTAAGAGCTGGCTCAGTTTTCTGGGTTCCCATTTAATTCTATGGAGCCAAGCAAACAGGCAGTTGAAAGGGAACAAAATCTGCTAGACAATTCCAGTAGTGTCCTTCTTTCCTTTCTCCTATGTAGCTGATTGCATGGTAAAAATAACACACCACACTAAGGGATGATGTTGCAGTGTGGAAAAATGCACCCCTCACTTCAAACAGTGGGAGGCTCAGTGTAATAACAGGGACTTTGTGGGGAGGCCTACAAGTTGTTCTATGTGCAGAACACATGGAGATTGCATGTTGCACTCCATAGGGCTTTCCCTCTGCTACCTCTTCCCCCCCCCAGCCATCATAAAGACTACCATTTATCTAGTAATAGTATGAATCACTATTCACATAGTTATTTTCCCAAAGTGTTCAAATCATCTCTTATATTTTGTCTCAGTAGTACATTATTTCCAACAACTTGGTAAGTTGGGACATTTATTATTTCCATATTACAGGCGTGCAGCTCAGGCTGTACAGCTAAGGCAATATTACAGCTGAGTTGCTACTAGTCCTTTGCCAGACATGCTGCTAGGATACTGTACTGCTGTTACTGTCGTTGCCGGAAGATGAAACTCTCCCAATGAGATGATGGAGCATCTAGGACCTGAAGACATGGTCAGTTTGTAGGCACAAGAGGAAATCCTGTTTGGTATTTTAATCATATCCAGATATGTACAGATAAGAGAACTACGTAGTGGATGGACTGAGAAATCAAGAGGCAGTCTTAGGAATATGAAGAACAGTGAAACCTAAGAACTGCTATATTGGCTCAGACCGTTTATAGCAGTCCATAATTCTGTTAATTCTGTCTTCAGCAATAAACTGCAGTGGATAATACCAGGTAGTTGTCTTTTGTTGTTTGTAACCAACCTCTGGCAATTACATGACATTGTCTCTGAATTTAGAGGTTCCATATCATGGCCACTAGCCATTATCATCCCTTATGAGTTTATCCGATTCTTTTTTGTTTTTAAATGACAGGAGAAACTCAGTGGAGAACAGTTTCAGCCGATCCAGTAAACAATCGTTTGCTAGCATCTTCCAGCTTCCTGGTGGGATTCTGGGCTCACTCTAACAGGATACAGCTGAGACCACTTTTCATCAATGAAACACAACAGAGGCACAGCAGGATGACGGGGTGAGGTGAAGAATGCAAATCAGTTGTGAAATACATAAAGTACAAAGAATAATGTACCACTTTGCCATAGAGGGACACTGGAAATTATTTGCACATTCAAAGCACCTTTCCCCTATCAAATAATTCTGGGCAATTTAGCTTGTTAAGGGTTGCTGGAAATTGTTGTTCTGTGAGCTGTAATTTGCTGTTCCCATATTTCTTTGCGGGAAAGACTGTACTTTGAAGGTGTTTTAAAGGTATTGTGCATATGCAGACTTAAAAAATAATTGTCAGAATGTGTCAATGCAGAGCACATGTTGAAGAATAGTTCTTCCAGAAGGATAGTCCTTCCAGAAGGATCTCTTAGTTCTGGGTGTCAGGTCAATGCATAGCATGCCCATAGAGTATGGGGACTGTGCTAATTCCTACTTAGGCCAGCTGGAGAAATGGGTTCATGGAGACCAGCAAAGTCCAAATGGTATGTTGTCTCAGAATGTTTGTACAACTGTCCATTTAACCTTGACAATTTCCTCCCTGCTGCCCATGTGTAGTTAAATGCTACATTGCACACCCACCAATGCAGACGTAGATTCAGCAGGGAATTTGAAATTAGAAACTGCTATCTTGTCATGAATTTCTACTTTGCCAGTGTTATCAGTTTATAGTGCCAGTTGTTAAGAAGCCTTGGGCTTCCAATTTGCCAATGGTTGATTAATATGTTTCAACAAAGCAAACAGCAAAAATGGTTGTGGGTCCAACGTTGGCTTTGTACGCAATAATTCAGGCACAAAATAATCTTTAAGCTCATTTTCCGTTGTTATTAACAAACATATTTCCAACAACACATACATATCAAAACATATAGCCTAGGATAAACAATAGTAGTTCTTAAACATTTCTTGCTGGAAAATCCAGATCTTAAAATTTCAGTACTTCAGAAGAGGAGAGCATATTTATTCTATGTCCCAAGTTCTTACCAGTTGCAAAAAAAAACATTGCCAGGCAAGAGAGCCTCTGATGAAAAGAGGATTTATCATGTGGGCAAACAAGGTGAGGTTGAATCCAAACAAGACATTGTTACTATGGGTAGGGAGATCCCCAGCTTAGAAGGCAGGTCCCATGACCAAGATGAATGGGCTTAGAATCTAGCCTAAGAGCTTCCACTCTGGTCCTGTCCCCATCGCACGCCTTTTTGAGGACTTACATGGGCCTCAGCTCAACCAGCTTCAATTTACTGTAACTGGCTGTATCCCAGCTGAGCTGCAAATCAGCCATCTAGACCAGAGCTCCATCTAGACCAGAGATCTTAAGCTGCTCATCCCAGCAAATCCTGTGTTAGGACTGTGCCATTCTTCTAATCACCATTAAGGCATTGGAGTAATGAAATTGACAGAGGAATGCTGCATTGAACCACGTTATTTGTATTTTACCTGAACATAATGACGAGTCTTCCAAGCAAATGGAAAGAGAAGAGGCTGAAAGATCTCGGTTCCTAAAATGATGGATATTTTACCCAGCATAATATCAGGCAAAAAAACATTGCAGTTTGATGACATACTTGGAAAGGAGCAACAAAAATTAAAAATCCACATCCAGGTCACAAAACCAATAATAGTAAAATAGTTTGAAATAGTATGGCTAGGAAATTGCATGAGATAAGTGAAAGGATTAATCAACAGAGGTTTATATAAAGAAAGACATCAAATATTATATATACGCACAGTATCTGCTTAGTCTAGACTAGATTAGATAGAAATGCCCATATACTGGCACTTATGAAATTCCCCAAGTATTTATCACTGCAGGCATATTGTTTATTTTAATATGTTTTTGTCTAAAGTATATTTTATAGCATATTGAAGCTTCAGTGTTACAGCAGTTTTATTAAATATTGCACTGAGCTCAAGTAGTCATGCTTTTTTAAAAAAGGAAATGCTGCTAATTTATTGTTAAACATTCCTGTATTTCTTCTTGCCATTTATGGCAACTAAATAAACTGGATAATATAATGAAGGGATTCTAATATTGGATATACCAAGTCTGGGTTTGTAATGAGATTCTTTCAAATCTCCATCTACCGCAACATTTATTGTTTCTTGAGATTAGAGCAGTTACCTAAGACAGTTGCGGTGTTTATAACTATTCTTTACAATTCTCTCCCAGACCTATAGTCAGGAGCAGCATTGCCCCAGTGGATTTCGGGCAAATATCCTTGATGAGTAATCCCTCTACTTTGTCCAAATCCTAGTCTTTAAAACTAAAAAAAACCCTCTGATATTTGTGCTTGTCCTGCCAGAAGGACAGAGGCAAGATTCTTCTCCCACATTACGGAATCCTCATTCTTTTTATAATTATATTCCGTAAGTCTATGAGCAATATGTGTGAGTGTCTGGAGGCAGCTGGAGGATGGATGGCGGTTAACAGATTGAGGTAGAATCCTAACAAGACAGAAGTACTGTTTTGGGGGGACAGGAGACAGGCAAGTGTGAAGGACTCTCTGGTCCTGAATGGGGTAACTGTGCCCCTGAAGGACCAGGTGCGCAGCCTGGGAGTCATTTTGGACTCACAGCTGTCCATGGAGGCACAGGTCAATTCTGTGTCCAGGGCAGCTGTTTATCAGCTCCATCTGGTACGCAGGCTGAGACCCTATCTGCCCGCAGACTGTCTCGCCAGAGTGATGCATGCTCTAGTTATCTCTCGCTTGGACTACTGCAATGCACCTTTGAAGGTGACCCAGAAACTACAACTAATCCAGAATGCGGCAGCTAGACTGGTGACTGGGAGTGGCCGCCGAGACCACGTAACACCGGTCTTGAAAGACCTACATTGGCTCCCAGTACGTTTCTGAGCACAATTCAAAGTGTTGGTGCTGACCTTTAAAGCCCTAAATGGCCTCAGTGCAGTATACCTGAAGGAGCATCTCCACCCCCATCGTTCTGCCCGGACACCGAGGTCTCGCTGCGAGAAGCCAAGTTACAGGGAACTAGGCAGAGGGCCTTCTCTGTAGTGGCATCCACCCTGTGGAACACCCTCCCACCAGATGTCAAAGAGAAAAACAACTACCAGACTTTTAGAAGACATCTGAAGGCAGCCCTGTTTAGGGAAGCTTTTAAGTTTAATAGATTATTGTATTTTAATATTCTGTTGTAAGCAGCCCAGAGTGGCTGGGGAAACCCAGCCAGATGGGTGGGGTATAAATAATAAATTACTATTCATTATTCATTATTATTATTATTATTAATGATGATGATGTGACTATAGCATATCTTTAACTAGAGTTCTTTCCCAACTGTGTATTGTTTCTTCACTCTATAACCTGGTGCTAACCTCAATTAAAGCTTTCCCACCTACTTAATTTCAGATTTCATTGCTCAACAATATTGCTGGAGCTTTGATTTCAGGTACATGTAGGAACATACTGCCTTCAGGTTTTTAACTATCAAACTAATTTTCATTTTAACAAAGCTTTCCTAATACACGGTTTCACTCTGCATGTATTTTTGGGTGCTTTTTTAGCAAGAAAATGAGAAAGATTAAATGCTCCTCACCTTTTGGTGCAGAAATTAATTTAGTTGCTGCAAATACATTTTTATGCAAACAAATGCATGTAGACAATTTTCTGGATCTCTCCACGGTACAGAGCTAGAAATGTGATTAACTTTCTTTTTATTAATGAGATGAGGAATCAACTGCAGCATCATACAGATTTCATTGTGGCAATGTTTGGGTGAGATCAACAGATGACGCTGGCCTCACTGGAGAAAAACAAAAGATGCAAAAATGGCTGGAAAAGGAGGGAAAATGTAATCAGATTCAAAACCCAATGAAAGACTGAGAAAACCCTGCAGGTGTTTAACCAGATTCTAAGCAACCATTTAGAGAAGCGTGACAATATAGGGTCGGATCTCAAAGGATGGTGAAACATTATCAGAAATGAATACAATGAGGCTGCAAAGAAAGAATAAGGATTTAGGTAGAGAAACAACTATGAAAAGAATTTCTGTAATAATGTGAATGTAAAAGAATCAAAATCTTGCCATTGCTCCAACTGGTCTTATAATGAAGAAGCACACCTGGGAACAGGAGTAATAAGAATGGTTTGGGGGGAAAGCATCCAAGGAGGAAGGAATAGTGTCATAGAACAATTGCCATGGGGTTCAGAGATCTAACCAGACCTCTCCACCCAAGAAGATCTATGATTGGGGATAAAAGAATCATTGAGAATAGGAGGAGAAGCAAATTAAAAAGACTGAAAGGGTATTTTACATAGCTTTATATTTTGCCCAATGAAGATAATTAGACCACCCTGGTAAAGATACTTCATGGAAGCATCAAGAATGAGATCTAGGATACCAAAATGCTGAAAAAGACACTCAATTAAAAAGAGTTGGCATAAAAGCAGTTCTGTAAGAAGGTGGAATGACTTCAGTAGAATTCCTACATGAACTTTGCAATAAGATCTGTGGGGGAAACTGACTGCCAGAAGGGTTTGCCAAGCTACCATTTCATCATCTTTAGGAAGCAAAAATGCCAAAAAAGGTGGAGTAGAGTTTTTGAGTGTCTGTAGTAAGGCTCAGATGATGCTGGTACTAAGGACTGGGCAGCTTCAAGCCTCTTCCTTCTGTAATAGCACGTCATAGTATCTCATAGTGAGTTTCTCATCTCTGCTCTCTCTTCTTCAGTGACTGCCACTTGTGGGGGCAAGGTACGTAACTCAGTACAGTTGACGCACGTTGTGTTCAACGCATGATATGCATAAACAGGAACAAGATGTGGCTGCATCAGATATGGAGAAACAATTAGTGTTACCCTTCTCCACATCTAAGCTAGGGATACATAAATTTCCCCAGCGGAGCAATGTACATTCTGCAGGGGGAATGAGTTATCTTCTCAGTCCAGATGAGAACCTGATGCAGATAATCCCTGAAAGTGTGGGGGAAAGGAAGCTCTCTTACATAGAAGAGAGCGGCAGATCGTTATTACTTTGGGAGAGGGGAAGGTGTTGTGCAGATACCCGTGGCTCAGCAAAAGTCTGGATAATGTTAACATATGTTTATGTCGTAATTGTTTTCTAAATTAAATTATAAAATTGATCCTGGACCTGTGCTCATTTTTCTGTAAGAAATATAAGGAGTGCTTTCCCCGTATGCTAGAGATCATTTGTGACATTTTTAAAAAACCCACCACCCTCACATATTAGTGGGACAGCACTGTCTTAATTTGCCTTTCCTCCCTTTTCTTTTAATATTGATGAAATAAACCATACT
Organism: Zootoca vivipara; assembly: GCF_965207765.1. Taxonomy (NCBI): domain Eukaryota; kingdom Metazoa; phylum Chordata; class Lepidosauria; order Squamata; family Lacertidae; genus Zootoca; species Zootoca vivipara. Next base: position 8,858,881 of record NC_142587.1, on the reverse strand, counting down.
GAATTCATAAGTTACTGTACTGAACTGTACGTCCAAATTAGGCTCTGGAAAAGTTAAATAAATTCAATGCCCAGTGCATAATTCAATGCTTATTAGGGGAGATTGAATCCATCTTTCCATATAGATAGATCTCATCTTGAGGGGTCTCCTTCATTTCACCTCTATAAGCTACTGTCAATCAATATACCCCATCCAATTAGGAATTCTAAGAACAACTTTTTGAAAGCTTTCCTTTGGACAACCACATTGACAGATCACTCCCTCCCCATCTGTTCTGAATATATTGTATCAATATGTAACTGGCGGGAGAAAACTATATATGTATAAAACTGAAGATTAAATATTTCACTTCCTGTACCAACCTGCTGCTCCCTAAAATTTGGTGGAGAGGCCCTTTTCTGTGTCCCACCAGATGGGTTGATTGGCTTGGGATGAAGGGAAGTTCCAGGGCCGCATCCAGATTATGGGTTCACTTGATTCCCTCCATTGCCACTTTCCTCTGACAAACCTTTGTGGTCCAACGAGATGAGACTCAGTTAGCCTTGTCATTCATTTTGTTGCATTTATAAGAAAGTACTTCTTCACATAGTGCATACAGTGGTACCTTGGTTCTCAAACTTAATCGGTTCTGGAAGTCTGCTCCAAAACCAAAGCGTTCCAAAACCAAGACACACTTTCCCATAAAAAGAAAAGCAAAACAGATTAATCCGTTCCAAACTTTTAAGAACAACCCCTAAAACAGCAATTTAACACGAATCTTACTATCTAACAAGACCATTGATCTATAAAATGAAAGCAATAATCAATGTTCTGTACTATAAAATAAATAAGAGAGTATTGTAGATGATAAAAAAAACTTACCTGCACTGATGATAGTCATTGTTTGGATGGGGGGCTTTTATCCATTTCTGCAATCAATCAATCAATCATAAAATGAAAAACAAGCCACAGTCACAAAAATGAAAAAGCCACACAAACAAATACGCAAAAAATAGCAAAAACGAAAGCACCAAATATCACCTCACAACACTGCAGTTAGAAACAGAAGGGTTTAATTACAATGGGGGAGGGCGACTTAGATTAGTGGCTCAAGGATACAAATGGGGGGGAACTTAATTACAATTGGGGAGGGCTTAAATTTCCTGCTCAAGGGTAAAACAAGAGGGACAAAACCTTAATTACTAGGTATGTGGGGGGCTGCAACAGTAAAAACGGAAGCTCGGGAGCACGTTTGGCTTCTGAGGCAAAGTTCAAAAATCAGAACACCTACTTCTGGGTTTGCAGTGTTCGGGTACCAAGTTGTTTGGGAACTAAGCTGTTCGAAAACCGAGGTACCAGTGTATTTAAACTATAGAATTCGGTCCCACAGGAGGCAACAATGTTCACCATCTGGAACTGCTTTTTTTAAAAAAAAGATTAGACAAATTCATTGAAGTAAACGCTACCAATAGCTACTACCCAATTTGGCTATACAGTGGAACCTCGGTTTATGAATTTTCGGTTTACGAACACCGCGGACCCATCTGGAACAGATTAATTCACTTTCCATTACTTTCAATGGGAAAGTTCGCTTCGGTTTATGAACGCTTCGGTTTATGAACAGACTTCCGGAATCAATTACACCCATGCTTCGGGTTAAGTACGCTTCAGGTTGAGTACTCCGCGGTCCCGTCTGGAACGGATTAATCCACTTTCCATTACTTTCAATGGGAAAGTTCGCTTCAGTTTATGAACGCTTCAGTTTAAGTACTCTGCGGAGCGTCTGGAACAGATTAATCCACTTTCCATTACTTTCAATGGGAAAGTTCACTTCAGTTTATGAACAGACTTCCGGAACCAATTGTGTTCATAAACCGAGGTACCACTGTACTTTGGCTTCATGGTTGGTTGCAGCATTGATCGGAATACCACTTGCTGGAAACCTCAGGAGGGCAGAGAGCTCTTGTGCTTGGGTCCTGTTTGCAGGCCTCTCACAGGCATGTGGTTGGTCCCTATGAGAACTTACATCCTTATCTTACTTTTCTTCCACCATAGAAAGGAAGGCAGTGCACCCATCCAGCTTCTGATCAGATCAGACCTGCTTTGCTTCAGCAAGGTGGTGGCTTCTTTCTGTGCCATCAAACATCTGCTTCTTATCTGCTGAGCCTGTTTTCCTTTCCAATGAGACTGGTTGTATTCTGTTTTTGTTTTTTCATACTGGTGTTTTATTGTGATTGTGGTATTTTTTATTGTATTTTTATCACACCAGTTTTTTCATACTGGTGTTTTATTGTGATTGTGGTATTTTTTATTGTATTTTTATCACAGCTCTGCGTGTGAATGCATTAGAAGCATGGGATATAACTTGTTGAACAAAATAAAGAAGGCTGGTTATTAAGATGAAAAGGTGAAGGATTTGGAGGTTGACATATTGAACAGGGACTAGAACACATTGGGGTTACTTCTGCTTTCTAAACTTGGAAGATTAGACATGTGAGACAATAGAACCAGGACGTGACACGTGTCTATGTTCCAATCTTTATCCTGCCATTAATACATACCAAGTGCATCAGAGAGACCCTGGGTCAGCCTCCTGTTGACCCAGAAAGCAACCAGGGCTGGGTGGAAGGTTATCCAATCAGAGGGAGTTGGGAGTCAAAAGAACCAGACAGTTTACCAGGTAGGTCTTGACTATCTGTGAGAGGTTAGCTAGGGTTTGTCTGTCTTGGAAAACATCTAGTTAGGGAATCACTTCAGAGCCTGGTGAGGGTTGAATTAAGGGTTAGCTAAGCAGGGCAACCCAGATTATTTCTCTGGGACATTGGGATGCAGCAGTTCTAGAAAGTTCTAGAAAGATCCACAGGTATTGTAAAACCACTAGCCATTGTATGAGGAATTCATCTATTCAGAGGCAGTTTTTAAGTGTGATTTTTGAGAAAGCTCTTAACTATTTTTGTAAAGAGCATTTGACTGAAACAAGTAACCATTAAGGTACAACCCTCCTCAGGTGTCCATCAGTGAAGGTGTGCCATGGGTGTGCCAAGCATGAAAACTTCATGCTTGCATCCTTTCACAACATACTGAAGGCTCCAGGTTCAGAGACCTCTGCGACCATGACTCTTCCCAAGCAGACTTTCAATATTACAAAGTTCAGTGAGAGAAAGTAAAGCTGCTTTTTTCTGACAAAAGTGATAGGACTAGTTGTGGGAATCAGTTTGCACAGAAAAGGCTCAAAAGATATTATGTACTCCTGCTAAAAATAATATTCAAGGCTGTGATTTGTGTTTTTCTTTTTCTTTTTTGGGAACCTGAATCTACTCAAGTGAAAGGCAGGACTGAGACATTGCATGGAATGTTATCTGGCAACAATTAATCTGAATCTGACTGAGAAGTTTAAAGTATTTTAGAAAAGCCAGTTTTTGCTCACCTCACTGATACTGCAGGCCACCTAAACAGGACCTTGTGGATGGGGGTTGGGGTGGGACTCCAGTGTTCATTACCCATCTCTCCCTACCTCTCCTTTTCATTCATTATTGGGGTAAACTCCACGCTCTGCAAAATCCCACTTTCCTACCAAGCAGTAAGAGTCTATAATTATTAAGAAGCATCTTTAGCCCAGAGGAGAACATGTTGCTAAGGAGAGAATTCTTATCGGCATGGTAATAACTCAAACATAGCAATGAGGGACATAAGAAGTGTCTGTCTTGTAGATTACATAGTTCTCTACAAGATTAAATGAAAGAGACATACTGAAACACAGACATGGTAAATATGGAGAAATGAAAGTATTGGGGTAAGGTTGGCCGTCTTGACTATGGCAAAAAGAGCAGGGGGTTGGGTGGGCTAGGTTAGACATTTGATCAAATACTTTCATTTTGCCTTGTTAGCAGAATATCTTTCTACCATGTGTTTGGAAGGCAACAGTTTTCAGCAGAGGTTGGAGAACAAGAAAAGCAATATGTTGCAAGTTCAAATTTAGACAGATAGCTGAGAACTTGTAGCCGAGGTTTGTTAAAATGGAAACATCCTGGGGGGTGCAGTTACTCTTTCAGAATCTGAAAGAAGATTAGCAGTTCTGTTGCCTTTTTTGAGGACTTTGTTTCCTTCCAATAGGCTCTCCTTGTATACAGAAACAACTGTTTCAAGGACTCCGTAAGTTGGAGCGATCATTCCCATACAAGGAAAACATTAAACGTTTGTACAGTATATCTGTCCCTGTTCTTATCATCAGCTAACAGAATAGAAAAGTCAAAGGGCATTATGGGAGTTTTGTTCCATTCCCCTATGAATAGGCATCAGTTAAATTTATTTATCTAGCAAAACAGGACTAGGGTGGTCTTGAGGCTAAATGTGCTTTTACGGCAGTAAGTGGTGGCTCAGATAATATGGTTTAGATACTATACAATAATTGCTTTCAAACTAAGAGCATCCAAATTCCCAGGTTACTATGAGAAAATTCCTGCAGAGGTAGATCTTTTATTCTAACTTTCTCCCTCAGTGCCACTTCCAGTTTCTCACAAGCAGCACTGGAATAGTGTTTCATAAAGTATTTAAGATGAAAGGTTATAAATTAAGGCCACCCATTTGCTTCAAATATTCCTGTTTACAAGGGCAAGGCAGTTGGAGAGAGAGAGGTTTGGAAGAGAGATTCTTTGACTCTCTTGTAGTAAAGGTAAAGGTAAAGGGAACCCTGACCAGAGTTAAGCAAAATAGTAATTGCTCCAAGCATATTCAAAGTTGGAGTGTGAGATCTCCAGAACAAAATCCCTGGAACCAAAGCCTAGTGGGCAGAAGGATCTGCTTTGTTTTAGTGAAATCACTTTTGGTGAAATTAAGTTAAACCTTTTAATAAATGTGTCCTCTACGTCTACGTAATATATTAAAAGCATTACCACATATTTCACAACTTCTGTCTGTATTTCTCTCTCACAGATGTTGACATTTTCCGTTGACAGTGGCTATACCTCTAGGACACAAGATACATGACAAATGATGTAGTGAATACACATGCACTGGGAAAACATGGCAAGATTGATTCCAAGTGTCATAAAAGAAAATTCTGTAAACAGAAGGCCATGCAGAACAACACAAGTCCCTGTTGGAAATTTATATGGCGTCGTAGTTTCAAACTTGGTCTGCTTTTCTGATGCATGCATAAATGACAAGGGTTTTGTGTCTGCCATGCTACCATTAACCCTTTCCAAAATGGATTCAGAAGTTGGCTTATCAACTGCTGGCATTCCTTCTGCAGTACAACTGTGACTTTTCTGCTTCATTTTCTTTGGAACCAATAAAAAAAAAGTTGCTTCGCTTGTGTTGTATTTTTAGGCATTTTCTTTACCTTGGCTGTTGAGGTGTGAACAACTGTCAAGGTGTGTCACACCTGTCAAGGTGCGACAACAACCTAATGCAAATATTGTATGGGGAGAAATGCCATTTTTTGTGAGCTGAGTTTCGCCACACACAACATACACACTAATTTGCTGAAATTAGTTGTCACTGTTGAAATGAATATAAAATTTATGAACGTGTGATTATTCTGCAAAGAAGGCTGCAACAGGGGTGTGAGTGAAATAATGTTGGACAGCCGTAGAGTGGGATATAATGTTTGGTGGGAAGAGAATGAATGGCAAGTGTCAAGTGTACATTGAGAAGGACAGTTGTGGGCAGTTTAAAAAGGAGAATGACTGAAATAACAAAGAGAAAGGCAATGAGATGAGAGGGATAATAAAAGCCATTCTAAATATCTAAAAGCCATTCTCACAGCCCTCATGGGGAAGAGTTAGTTATTTTAGAATCAAATATTAGAATGAAATGTATTCATTCTGCATAGACGACACCTTGTTCTGGACACTCTGTTTCCTAATTACATGTGCTCACATTTCAACTTTTTCTGCATTCTGTTCTGCTGGATTCTAGAGTCAGTCTGTAGGTTCTATTCCAGGCATCCCCAAACTTCGGCCCTCCAGATGTTTTGGACTACAATTCCCATCATCCCTGACCACTGGCCCTATTAGCTAGGGATCATGGGAGCTGTAGGACAAAACATCTGGAGGGCTGCAGTTTGGGGATTCCTATTCTATTCCATCTCCATAACCCAGGGAGTGAAGTAACTTCTAAACTGTTTTTGTCTTGAAAGGCACTCTGGCGCTTCCAGTAAGCTTTTAAGAGTGGCAAGGAGAGACCTTCATTCCTCACTGCCTTCATGAATCCTGCCTGCCAAACATGAAAGTTTAGGAGAAAGTTTAGTCAGCCTCTTTAAGCTGAGAACCCCAACTCTTACCGCCTTGATTCCGTACTGGTGAAGAGTTCTGGGAGTGGAATTTTGGGAGATGCATATTTGCACCTCTGTTGAGTGAGATGTGAGGAGTTAAAATGTTTGGAAAAGGGCTTGTGGATATAGAGTGCATCCTTCTGAACCTGGCACCCTCCCGGTGTTTCAGGCTACAGCTCCCATAAGCCCCAGTCAGCACAGTCAATGTTCAGAGACGATGGCAGCTGTAGCCCAAAACATCTGCAGGGTATCAGGTTGGAGGAGGCTGTTATAGTGAAAGTATAATATAAATCCCTAACCATGAACTTGCGTGGGTGTCCAGTTTGTGTAGCTACACATATGTGAAGATTGGTGATATTTCTGTGAGGTTTGAGATTTGTAGTTCTCAAACGTGCCCCAATATTTGAAACTTTAGAATAGCAGTCCTTCACCTAATTTTGGGCGTGGCTTGGCAATGATTCCATTTGTGTCTTGCATTTATGCTAAGTTTCGCAGCAGGCAGTTGGCAAATGTAGCTTCTGAGGATAAACAATCATTTCCCCCACCCCATGGCACCATACAACTAGATGCCAGGTTTTGAGAGACTCCAGAAATAGGACATGAAAACCACTCCATAACCATTTATGTTTGGTCACTGAGGTTTAGGTCAATAACTGCAGCACAAAAGTGGATTCCAGCATCTGACGATTGATATTCAACTGAAGTAGAAGCTCTGAAGATTGACGTTTTATTATATTTACTTGGGTGGAACAGCAGGAGGATGACAATTCATATTGATATGCTGCAATAAATGGTGACAAATGATGTTAGGAGGAAGCAACATTCAGGAGGGAGTCTGTGCTAATCAATAAACAAAATCTTATTGAATGATGCTGGAGATTTAATTACCTGGACCACAGCCTTACTGAATACAGAACTGGAATTTTAGTTACCAATCCCCTCAGCATGTCACAGATTAAAATGTGGGCACCTGTATTTTACAACACTTATTCTCACATCAAGGATCATTACTGAGTTCCCCCCCTATTCCTTCTCTCGAAGGTTTTCATTGTATTCATTTCCTCCTCACTAGTTTTGGAAGTGACACACATTTGCAAGCTGACCCTAGCAGTTATCTTTTTTTAAAACAAAAACAATCACATTAAGGTAGTTTGATGGAACGGATCTTATAAGTTTTACCAGCTAACTGCAGTTCAGATGCACCCAGAAACATTTACTATTTGGAGAGGAGAGTTGGGGAAAGGTGGAAGTGAATCAGTACACTGGCATTATGAGTTAAAGTGCATGGGTATTTATTAGTGAGGTGCAAGCTGCCAGTGTCCTGAATTTGATGGGCTTGGAAATAATCAGATTTATTTCCCAAAAAGCTAGAAATTGTCCTGTTTATTTCACAACATTAGAAATAGTCCTTGGGAACATCAAAACTACAACTTCTGAAGAACCACCAGGGTCATTGTCTCAGAACACTCCAGTGGGTTGCAAAGACAGGTCCAAACAGAGACAAAACATCACCACAGAACTCAGGATATAAGAGGGATGCATGGAAAAGGAATGCATTGGCAAGGATACCAACATTAAAAGTTTTCATGGTAGTTATATAAGCAAATAATATTGACCACAAGTAGGGCAAAGCTAGTAATTTTGACCACAAGTAGGCACCCAGGTGGCACTGTGGTTAAACCACTGAGCCTAGGGCTTGCTGATCAGAAGGTGGGCAGTTCGAATCCCTGTGACGGGGTGAGCTCTCGTTGCTCGGTCCCAGCTCCTGCCAACCTAGCAGTTCGAAAGCACGTCAAAATGCAAGTAGATAAATAGGAACCGCTACAGTGGGAAGGTAAACGGCATTTCCATGTGCTGCTCTGGTTTGCCAGAAGCGGCTTTGTCATGCTGGCCACATGACCTGGAAGCTATACGCCGGCTTCCTCGGCCAATAATGCGAGATGAGTGCACAACCCCAGAGTCGGTCACGACTGGACCTAATGGTCAGGGGTCTCTTTACCTTTACCTTTTAGGGCAAAGCTAATCCCTTTCAATTAATATCTCATTATACTACTTTTCAGCATATAATGCTCAAGTCATTTCACACCAAAATTTGCTAAACATAACATTAATATGAGTCATATTAATAGGTCCAACTTACTTTAGTATGAGTTTGACTCAGTTGGATGCAATCCAATTAATCTACAGCTACTATAGTAAAGAAAATGGCAGCTTTTGAGATGGATGGTTCCATGCGCATCTAGTGGAGCCTATGGGATTACATTGGAAGCAGGGAGATGAGATGCAAAACAAATGAGATAAGATGCACTTGAGATTAAAAAAGCATGCAGTTGACAAAGCTGGCAATGCAAATGTAGCAAAAAAAAAAAAGTCTAATCAAACCACTAACAAAGTTGGTTAAATGGTATGACTTCTCTTCAGCATGCCCCTGTAAGTCTGCCGAATTGTAATGTTTGATGCAACAGCATGCGGAATAATAGAACTCCTCTTGACTCCTTCCTGTGTGTGACTTAAACTGTAAAAGCCAAACTAAAGCACGGCCAAGCTTCTCTATATAGTTAGTGAGCAATTCTATGCACATGAAGCCAGTGTAAATTAAGCCGATACAGACTTCATTCAGCAGTGAGCCTGCTGCTGCTGCTGCTGCTCTACCTGAGACTGGCAGAGAGAAAACAAACTTGTAAAATAGTATTCTATGCCAGGTTGCCAGGTCACATGACTGAGCTGGCAGGTTTAGGATTGCAGGCTAAGTTCCTCTCTGATCCCAGAGAACACCCCCAGAACACATATTTTTTGGGGGATCTTACATTGGCCTCAGCTCAGCCACCTGAGAAGAGCTGGGACGAGCCTGGCTGAGCCAGGAATCCTGGCAGATTTTGCTTTGGATTCAGTAAAGGTAAAGGGACCCCCTGACTGTTAGGTCCAGTCGCGGACGACTCTGGGGTTGGGGCGCTCATCTTGCTTTACTGGCTGAGGGAGCCGGCGTACAGCTTCCAGGTTGTGGCCAGCATGACTAAGCTGCTTCTGACGAACCAGAGCAGAGCATGGAAACACCGTTTACCTTCCCACCGGAGCACTACCTATTTATCTACTTGCACTTCGTGCTTTCGAACTGCTAGGTTGACAGGAACAGGGACCGAGCAACGGGAGCTCACCCCATCGCAGGGATTCGAACCACCGACCTTCTGATTGGCAAGCCCTAGGCTCTGTGGTTTAACCCACAGCACCACCCACATCCCTTGGATTTAGTATAATGGTTAAATATATTTATGACATACAGCATAGAAATAAATGTGCTTAATAATAACTTTAATGAAACTTACGCTTACTTAAGATGGTAAAAAAGGCTGGAATACAGCCAAGAATGTTGACTGGTTGACACAGTCAACCATAATCAGTGCTGGATTTACGTATAAACTAAAGAAGCTATAGCTTAGGCCCCCCCCAAAAAAATAAAGGAAAACAACAACTGGATGTACATTTCCAAAATATAAGAGCTTAATAATTTCCAATATTAATATACTTCTTAATTGTATTTCAGTTCAACAATTACTTTGACAAAATACATATTTTGACAAAATACATAATTGCTTTAGATACCTGTTAGGTCCATAAATTACCATATAGCATAAATTCAACACACACAAAACAGCAACAATTTGTTGTTGACAAAGGACAGCTGGGCATATAAAGAGCCCCATTACCTTCAGTAGCCTAGGGCCTCATCAAACCGAAATCCGGCCCTGACCATAATCATAGGGCTGGAAGGGACCCCAAGGGGCATCTAGTCCAAACTCTTGCAATGCAGGAATCTCAAAGCATGGCCTCCACCCAATTTGAAACCACCCCGGATCCTGCTTAGCTTTGCAAATGTGCTAGTGGTTTTATTGCTGTACCGCATGTGTGCACCTCCTTTTATTGTTCTGAAAATGAGAGATCATTTTTGCCAAGTTCGTAGCATTGGTATGCCTTGAGATTCAGTTCTATTATGGCTGCAGATGCTGTGCATGACACCAGGAAGCGAGGCCACTCTCTCGACCAGTGACTGGACATGTTCTGTCTCACTTTTCAGCAGGCCATCAACAGCCGTGAAGCCTAAACCAAAACAATATTTGCTGTACTCTCTTGTAATGTGCAACAGCTGGTACAGTAATTTTCCATCTCAGGCTCTTGTCTCGCTAGATTTGAAGGTGTTTCAAGTATCTGAAACTGGGATCTCTCTGTGTGTATGTCTGAGGTCCTAAATATCAGTCGGCTGCCTGGTGTGTATGGGTCCCAGATGTGGGTGTCTATCATATGAGTCTAAAATTGCTTTGGGGACCAAGATAACAGTATTGTATAACATGCTTAACACCAGATTAGCACCTCTCTTAACACAGAGACACATGCAGAACACTGATTCCAGACCACACTTTTGCTAATCTGCAAATTTCAATCACTAATAAGAAGACCATAAATGTGGCAATCTCTTTGCTGCATGTTAGCATTCCCATTAAATTACACAGGTATATCACATTTTCAAACAGCAGACATAGGTTAAGCCATATATTTTCTTGTATCTAACTTATGTTGAACAATAATTATACTAACATGGCTCAGTCAGCAGAGCATGAGACTCAGAGTTGTGGGTCCAAGTCCTATCTTGGGCAAAAGATTCCTGCATTGCAGGGGGTTGGCCTAGATTACCCTTGTAGTCCTTTCCAACTCTACAGCTCTGTGATTCTATGGATTCTGTTGAACTTCAGGTTTCTCATAATATTACCACAACTTCTAATCTGAATCATTTGAAGAAAATACACTAGATTGCCTAATGCTGTTTACATAAGGTTAAATTGGGGCTTCAGGTATAGCAATATAATGGAAATATGATCACAGAGTGCTATGCAAGGTTTTGGAAAGTGACTCTGCTCACCCAGCTCTAAACCCGTAAAATAACACATTGGTCTTGCACGGCACAATCTTGCCATTTGGAGACTGGCACATTATTATTATTATTATTATTATTATTAATTATTTATACCCCGCCCATCTGGCTGGGTTTCCCCCACCACTCTGGGCGGCTTCCAACAAATACCGAAATACATTAAAATATCACAGCTTAAAAACTTCCCTAAACAGGGCTGCCTTTAGGTGTTTTCTAAATGTCAGGTAGCTGTTTATCTCCTTGACCTCCGATGGGAGGGCGTTCCACAGGGCGGGCGCCACTACCGAAAAGGCCCTCTGCCTGGTTCCCTGTAGCTTTGCTTCTCGCAGTGAGGGAACCACCAGAAGGCCCTTGGCGCTGGATCTCAGTGTCCGGGCAGAACGATGGGGGTGGAGACGTGCCTTCAGGTATACAGGACCGAGGCCGTAGCAGTGGGTCTATGGAAGGAATCCAGTACTAAGGGTGAGTTAGCTGACATAAATATATTTACACCACATTCCGTTAACTCCAAGGAACAAAGAGATTACAACTAAAGTGGATGTGAGCCTAACACAACAACAAAATATAATTCTCCTGTATGCAAGCCTATCTTTCGGAATTCATTAGTATACAGTACAGCTTCCTGCGCACAAGCAGCTTCCCAAATCAAACACTGTCAGCATAACATTATGGTTTATGAACTTTAGTGTGGCAGATGTATGCTCTGCAAATGCTGCTCCACTGGTGCTTCAGAGCAGCAAACTGAAGTTTTGTGCTGTTCCCAGACCTTTCTGCATTGCCCTAATTTGGTGGATAAGGAGCATCTGTGGCGATGCTGTGCTAGTCCAACATGTCTGCAGGGCATGAAAACTACTGAACTGCCACCAAGTCCTTTTCTAAAGTGTTAACAATATATATATATATATATCTATGAGCCACTTGCTATGAGGCATCATGATGCAATTTTACAATATACATGAATAAATTACATATCAAAAACAGTTAAGGCAACTGCGTACATAAAGACAATTTTAAAAAACCAATTGTATAGAAAACAATACAAAAACAGCAACAACAAGAAAGACATATATCAAAACAATATCAAATCCAATACAAATAAGAATATCCTCTCCAAAGGCTTGGCTTGTCGAAAGAGGAAAGTCTTCAAGAAGCACATGAAGGCAATAATGCTGGTGCTAGTCTGATGATGATGATGATAGCAGTTGATTAAACTGTACTTTTCCTACCTTTATCCCCTGCCCCTCCTGCCCTCTCCTAGCCTTTCTTCTCTATCCCTTGTTTCTGCTAACTTTCCTGATGGTTTTTTCCCTTTCTTAGAAACATGCAACAGCAGGAGCCATAACTTCCAAGTCGCCTCATTTCCAAAGGCCCAATCGAGTTAAGTGAACAGAGTCAGGGCTCTTGATTAAGACCACTTTAGATCTTATCTGAAGCTACTCACACAACTCAAATCTTCAGATAAGGTTGAAAGGGACTATGCAGTGCTTAGGTATGATTCATCCTCCTATTGATTACAGTATGGACAGCAACAGAATTACAGCATGGTCACCGGACACATTCATTTAGGTCGCCGTTCTCATCCGATGTCCAAAAGATAGCATAATCATCCCGTCTGTAGCAGATGAAATGTGTGCGCCCTAAGTGTATATTGTTAAGTCTCTAACATAATAGACCCAGCCATGTATTTGTTATTCCATTAACTAGATTAACAACATATGGTTTGAATATACCTCATCTAGCAGTTATATTACTCTGTACATCTCAAGCCCGGGCGCTGATGAATGGGGCAATAACATGTTCGCATTGCAAGGGCTGTTCATAGAGCATCATTTGAATTGCTTTTCCATCATTAATATTTAATAAATTAATTAATGTAGCCAAGTCGTAAAAATCCCAACTTCCTCCACCTTATGGAGCAGCAGCGGAGCTTTGCGCTGTGGCTGGTAACAATAAAATTTCTAATGAATGGTTTTTAGCAGGGAACTCAATATAAAATAATTTAAAGACAGCTTATCCAGCAGTTTTTTGCCCACAAATGCAAACACTCCACAGCTAAATAAAAAAAAAATAGCTGATTGGGCAGATGTGGAGGTGAATTTATGGCTTTTTTCCATAAATGTCAGCGTCTTTCCCCTGCCCACCTCAAAAAGGCAATGTGTTTGATTACTCACATCAAGTTAATGCACCCCACTGGGAGAAAGGGGGAGATAATTCAGTCCTTGTTCCTACTGAGTGCAGAACCAGGGCTGATCCGAACATGTATGTTCTTCCCACCTGCCCATGTGGGTGAGTCATCAAAGATCAGATCAGTTTATGCATCCAGCCACCAGTATTCCAGGGACTAAGCATTACGTACAGAAACAGAGATGTGCATGCATGTGGGAATGCTAACTCCAATTCTTCTACAGACCAACAATACACTGACTGAACACCAAAAGGAGAGAAGGAAAAATAGGGACACCAAACCATACCGATTCTTTTGTCTTTAGACCTTATCTAAAGCTGCATGCACAGCTCAAATCTCCTTACCTTAACTTTTGACACCCGAGGTGTACATTTTTATGTCCTACCTTATTTCCGTGATTGTAAATTGTTTTAAACTGTTTTTGGCACTGTTTTTTAATTCTTGTATCCCACCTAGGACTTTCTGGTGAAGGATAGGTAATATGTTACAGCAATAACAATAAACCATCTTTAGTTTAATCAATCAATCAAAAGGGTAGGTTACTTATTTCAGAGGTTTAATATAAGTAAGTATACTATGGAAGTGTAATTCACAGAAATCTCTACTGTCAGGTTTCTGATTTCCAACATGCTGTTTCCTCCATCCCTTTCCTTCAGCAGCTCTGCCTGTGCACTCCACCTTCCTTACTTGAGGGGATCCACTGCCACTCAATCTATAGGCTGCCCCACACAGTTACCCTTCTCTTGAGGTCTGTTTGAGGTTTTGACAGAAGGTAACCTCACAGTTTCCTCTTCCCTCATGTACACTTGACTGCTGAAAAGTTCTCTAGGCTGCTGGATTATATTGTATTAGCAGTGCTGAGTAAATTATCACCATAATAACTAAATTTGTTAGTTCTTAAGGTGCCATTGGTCTCTCATGCAACAGACTGATATGCCCCCCCCCCTCTGGAAATTGTTACCACCGCACTGAGTTTCAGAATACATTCCAAACTGAATTTCAATGTTGATCATAGAGCAGAAAATGTCGGTGCAATTCAGTTAAAAAAAGGAGCCATGTATTTGTTTGGGTAGATCTGGTTCCTTTCAAATGTTTCCCAAGAATTCAGGTTCCCACTCTCTTTACTTTTCCATTTTTTAGTGTGGAGAGGAATGGATTTTTAAAAGAGAGAGACAGAAGCAAATACTAAATTGGGTTGGAGCTGAGTTTAAATATCAACAAAAGGCCAAATCCCTTTAGTTCCCTCAAAGCTGTTATTTGTCTTTTGGTTGGGAAATCTGACCCTAAATAGTTTACAAAAGCAACCAATCATAGCTATGTATTTTGAACAGACCATTAATTTCAGTGCCAGACGTCTTGTGTCTAAGATGAAATAAATCTTCTTGACACTGTTGAATTGCTTCGTATACCAAGTGAATGGAAATAACCCATGTCAGGTAAGAATGAGGAATGCTGCAGCCCAACATTTTACAGACGAAAATGAGAAGCCTCCATTCATAAGGACCTAGGTGGGTCTAGGAGTGGAGTCTGGTAAGCCAGGGGCTGGGTCCCGGGTGCTAGAGCAGGTAAACAACAAGCCTTGAACTTGCTGTGCTATGGTAGTCCCAGGCAAGGAGACCACTTCTGCCAGGAAAAAACCTAAGTCTTAGAAGGGCAGCTTGTTCTCTGTGTCTTCTGCTGGCATTGCATACTTGTTCTCAAGAAATAAATTAACTGGCCACCAGGTAATAGTATCCCTACTACCCTTTTGTCTCTCTCATCTTTTGATGGAATCCTAGTCAGGACAGGAAGGTTTCCTTATGTTAAGGGACCATATTCCACATACTCTTAATGGCCTCTCTGGAGTGCTAGAACCATAGAATCTTCCATCGCCAGGCAAGGTTATAAAACAGGGCTTGCAAAATCACAACTTTTGGGGCCCCGACGAGTTACTCGTGTGGTGGGGCCATTCAAGAAGAATCAAGGCAACTGGAGTACATGAAAAAGAGGCCAAGGAAGATCCTGGCAACTTTTCATTCATACCCAGGAGGACCCCCCTGCTCAGCACCTGAGAGCCCCAATCCTGCCACTCACCACCTGGCCTAGGGTGGGGCCTGACAGGCTCCATAAAGGACTGGTGCTGCCGCCGCCGCTGCTGGGCAGAGAGGGCTCTGTTGTTGTTTTTAATTGCTGTTATTTTTTTACCTATGTCATTTTAAACTGTGATATTAATGCTCTACTCTTACTTTTAGATTTTGATTTATTGTTTTCCATTTGGTTGTGTATTTTTTGATGTGGTTTATTTATTGTTTATGGCTTTTGTAATTATGTAAATCTTGTCATGTAAGCTGCCCTGAGCATTGTTTTTAACTGTGGAAAGGCGGCATACAAATAAAATGATGATGATGATACCAAGTAATGACTGTTATAAACGATTAAACAACAAGGCAGAGAATTAATGCACAAATCCATTTGCTTAAAAAAAAAATGACAACATTGCTATAGCTATGCTGAAGTACTAAAGAGAAAAATAACCACAGCACTCCTTGAAATGCACGACTTTTCTTTGCAATTCAACTCTGAATGCAATTAAGAGTTGGACTCTGAAGCTTTCTGGATCCTGTCCCCCACCCCTGCAAAATTTCATTCAACAACACGGTGAAATTGAAATTGTGGCCCTGGTGACATTCAGTGTGAAAGTCAGGCAAAACAAGGGATTGCCTAATATACGTGAGCAAAGCAGTCCCACCCCACCCCCAAATAAAACCCATAATCCCTTCATGGTTTTGCAAAAAGAACATTATCTCCGCTTTTCAGCTCCTTGCTCCTCTGTTTCAGCAGAGGAGCTAAAGCGGAGGATGAACATGCAACTACTATAAATGACCCCTCCCTGCCGCCCAATGTTATGCTTCTAAATAGCAAGCATAGTGGACCAGCCACAGACTCATAACAGTTAATGAAGTGGGACCAATGACAGCTTGAGGCGAAGGCATAGATTGTAGCAGTTTGTAATGAACATATTTGCAAACAGAAAGCCCAAAAGCTTGACAAGAGCTTTCACTGCACTCCCCAAAGTGTTTATTCATTGTGACAATCTGACTTTTCCTGGCTGAGTGTTATTCCCTGCTCCTTTTAAAGATGTCATCGTGATGTGCTTCACACCGAATGTCACAATATTCAGCGGAGGTGTGATTCATGGTTTGTTTGCTACATCATTCCTGCACACTGACTCAATTTCTGCGCTGTGCTGCGTCAAGAGCAGTAGGACATTCAGAGAATATTGGATTTCCAAGGGGAAAGCTGTGAGTGAGAGGGTGGGGGATTAACCCTTCTGCAACCAATTACCACTTTGGCCCTGAAACGCCCCCTTCCCAATCACTTTCCCTCCACGTGGGATTTGGAGCGTATCTCTGAAACACAGGTCTAGAGTCGCAGCTGGAGGGAAAGTTGCAGAGAAAAGCACCATCCTCCTTTTTAGTCCACGTCTCTCTGACAAATCCCTGTGACACTTTGCCTCAGAGAAGTGATGTCCACACATGTGAAGCTTGCCAAACATTAGGGATGGGCAAATCTCAGTTTCTTTAGGCTTCTCATTTGTTCAGTCTTAAATTCAATTCCCTGCATTTCCACATCAGCTTGTGATTTAAAAATAATAATAATAATTATCAGGAAAATACATCAACATTTTAGTGCAAATTTCTCAGAATATACATATTTCTGTATGCAATGTTACCTAAGTTACAGAATTTGGGGGGGGGGGACTTGTTTATATTCTTCTGACTATAATACATTTATGTACATTATTTTCACTAGCAATATGAATTTTTATGTACATTTCATCCTTGTACTTGACTGGAGAAGCACAAGTGGGAATTTCAAAGGATGGCCATGTTTTGATACATTTATTGTTTCAGAATGCACAGAATGTTCTTTTGTGCTATATGAGCCACATCTGCAGAGGACATTGATTGCCTTTTGGTTTCTATGGTCTAATCCAGGCATCCCCAAACTTCAGCCCTCCAGATGTTTTGGACTACAATTCCCATCTTCCCCAACCACTGGTCCTGTTAGCTAGGGATCATGGGAGTTGTAGGCCAAAACATCTGGAGGGCCGCAGTTTGGGGATGCCTGGTCTAATAGTTTTATTTATTTATTTATTTATTTATTTCACAGAAGACAGAAATTTAAAATCATGAATAAAATACACTTTATTGTATTACTTCCTCCCAAATTCATTAACAGAAGAGGGTAGGAAATAATCAACTTAGAAAGAAATGGATATATTCCCTTAACTTTTATTTTAATTGATTGCCAATTACCACATTTGGAGCAACGGCTGTGAAGATCTTTCCATTAACAGACTGTAATCATTTTCATTACTAATGATATTTTCTTGTGGCAGTTAAATAGACTACTAATTTATGTTTCCCATTACAGTCTCACAGTTTATTAATTTGATTAAAAATGTATCATGTTTTTACATTAAGCTTGCACCTCCCAAAATATGTCTGACTCATGGGTAACTAACACAACCAAATTTTTAAAATAATAATTTTTTTTTTTTGCTTCATCAGTCCTGATCCAGTTAGTTAGAATTAAGCTTTATTGAAATCATTGCAGTTTCCATCAGCTTCAATGAGAGCAGAAACAAAATCATGAGTCTTCTTTGGTGATCATTTGTAGCAGAGTAAGATTGTCTTCCATAAACATCGTTTTAACAGTGAGTCCGTAAGTGACTGTGGAGGCCAATTCTGGAACCACATATCCTTCCACAGTGGGGACATTGGTTTCCAGGCGGGAGTTGATCACAGTGTGGATTTGCCAAGTGTGCCTTCCTCTTAGCATGTTTCTCCCTTGCGTCCTGAGTTTGAGCGCCTTCAAAGCCCATGACACCTTTGGTAAAGGCTGCTCTCCAATTGGAGCGCTCGCAGGTCAATGTTTCCCAGTTGTCGGTGTTCATACTACATTTTTTTTAGATTTGGTTGGGATACAATAATATTTCATATTTGTTGGCCGGACCAGAAAACTGAAGAAATAAATAAAAAGCCTGCAAAATCAAGAAGTATAACAGAAGTAAGAAAATGAATTGGGGATGGAGTTTATGAGCTGCACATACAAAGTTGTAAATTTATATGAAGGTGCAGGAGTCAATAGCTATGGGAAAGGGTGAAGGACAGCAAGTAACTGTAAAGATATTGGATCCTAAGGGGCCTATGGCATTCCACAGTGATACAATTGCTTGAGGGGCAGTCCTCAAGTCCTTCCAGACCAACTTTCTGAAGATGTATGGTTTCAGTTGACCTATGACTGAAAATCCTGACAACTGCCTTCTCTCGGAAACATTTTCAGATACGTAAGATGAAAATAAAGGAGCATGTGTCTTGGTGCTGACAGAGGAAGGACGGACTCTCACTGGTGCAGAAATGTACGAGGAGGGTTCTAGTGGACGTCACACAACTTTTCATGATCTTGAAGCAGTTGATCTTGAGAGTGCACGTAGTGAGAGTTGTTTTGGACATTTCAATGGTAAAACATGAAGTTCCCTTTGATGTTTCATTGTGGCATGCAATATTCACTTGCAGGGAGGCATGCAAACTATCTCTATATCAGAAGCTTGAAGGTCCCAAAATAGTAGAGATGCAAAAATTTCCTACAGAAAGAGCTTTCTGTTTCGAAAGAGAAAGAGTGGTTGTCTTGTCTGAACACAAAGACACCTTCAAATACTCAAGCCTGTACAGTGAGAATCAAATGAATTTCGAGTCAGATTGCATTTAAAGGAGAACTTAACCTAATTCTTCCTTTCCAAAACAATACACAAACCAAAACACAGCCATCCTTCAATATTTACACTGCTTTCAATTTTGCAATGCAATTCTCCAGCCAAAGGCATAAACAGGTATATATTGTTTAAAGTAACATGTGCACATGCATTACATTAAAAAGGAATTGCTTTGTGTTGGGTAAAATAGCATACAAGCATGCATATGAGGAGAAAATTGCACCAAAGAGCTGATGAATGTTAATGAGTACTTTAAAAAACAAATAAATAAATAAATCACAAAGTGATGTGGAAATGTAGAGAACTGAACTTTAGATTGGAAGTACAGTATTAGAAACTGATCAGGCCCCTGGTAGTCTAATTTAAACTAGGTAGATTAAAGCTTTTAAAAATGCCTAAACTTTGATGGCTCCAAAAAGTCTGCCTTGGATTTTGGTAGCAATTGTAAGCATAGCTGTCAACTTTTCGCTTTTCTCGCGAGGAATCCTATTCAGAATAAGGGAATTTCTCTTTAAAAAAGGGGAAAGTTGACAGCTATTATTGTAAGCCATGCTGCTACTGCACTGCATCACTGTCTTCTTCCCAGTTCTTCTTCCCTGTATTTCCTTCTGTTTCTTGCCCATCTATTGTGCCAAGGCCCCAGGAAATGCTGTCCATTAACTGGCACAGATTCTCTCTAGGACTATTTAGCTACATAAACTTTGCTTCAGTTACAAAGGTAAGAGATTGACTGATAACCATCCGGTGAGGGTAAGGAAACTGCTAAACTCTTTTCTGTTGCCTGGGAGAAGTGGAACAAGATGCCACCTGCCCTCCCATTCCACAAGCTTGAAGGCGTAAGTGCATTTAGTGGTGTCTCCAGTGCCTCTTGTCCTCCACTCTGCTGTTCCCTGCACATTGCACAATAAAGAATGAGTGCTAGATGTACAGGCAAGGGGCCAGCAAACCTGGCCAGTTTTTGAGAAAGCAACTTAAAAACCTCTGTGCTGACTTTATTGATTCGGATGTGCAATATACTCCATTGTAATCTCTCCCTTCCCTGCACTTCTTGCACAGAAGGATGCATAAAATTCTACTCTCAGTCACCCACAAGACGAAGGAAAAATATATATATTTTCTCCTTTCACATTTATGAGTTACTTGTAAAAAAAGTAATTTCGGGATTCATTTTCTTAAGGTCAGACGAGCTCCATTCTTCACTGTTGAGGGACATGGATAGGTGGGGGAGTGAACAGACAAATCTCTGACATTTAACAGTAAAAGCCCAAATTTAAACTGTTATTACTCTAAAGTTTGCTTTGGAAATCAAAGTTGTTCCACTCACTATTCTGCCTGTTTCTGAGCAGCCAGTTAGAATGGGGCGGAAAGTGCTCCTTGAATCTGCTTTCTGAGCAGGAGGCAGCTGGTGGAGAAGGACTCAAATGAGAGGCACGGTGTGAATATAGACATTGTGAGGATAGAACTGGATGCGAGGAAGCTGCTTGCATGAAAGGAGGATCTCTGGGGCCCTATAGTTCCTCCTCAGGTGGTTTCCTACTTGAAAGTCAAGCGGATCAGTGTGTGGAGATGGGGAACAGGTGGCATACGGTAGTTCAGAATGTAATCTGCAGGAGTGGGCAGCAATTCTGGAGGACTCCAGTGTGTGTATCCTTGTGCTGTGGCAAGGAGGGTGGTAATAGGAATCAGTTCACACATCCACATACATCACACAATTTATGATCCCTTGATAACTAACAGCTTTCTAAAGGCATGACCTGATTCCACTGAAAAATGTTGAACCCAGTCCAGCTAAAATCAGGGTGAAATTATATTCTACATTAAATATGTTGCATGTGGCATTGTCAGGGGGGTCCACACTGCATAGGTGAGGAGGTTTCAAATCCCTCCTGCGACAATTTCTCTTATGCATAATATCTCCCAATGAAAACCAGGGCCACTGTACTCAGTATTTTTTTTTAAAAAAACTTCTGATGATGTTGCATATTATAGGTAAAGGTAAAGGGACCGCTGACCATTAGGTCCAGTCGTGACCGACTCTGGGGTTGCGCGCTCATCTCGCATTATTGGCCGAGGGAGCCGGCGTATAGCTTCCAGGTCATGTGGCCAGCATGACAAAGCCACTTCTGGCAAACCAGAGCAGCACATGGAAACGCCGTTTACCTTCCCGCTGTAGCTGTTCCTATTTATCTACTTGCATTTTGACGTGCTTTTGAACTGCTAGGTTGGCAGGAGCTGGGACCAAGCAACGGGAGCTCACCCCATCACAGGGATTCGAACTGCCGACCTTCTGATCAGCAAGCCCTAGGCTCAGTGGTTTAACCACAGCGCCACCTGGGTCCCATTTAACATAATGTTGAGTTACGGCATCACCATTGGCTGCACTTGAATATCACCAGAATATATCGAGTGCATAAGCTGCAAGTAAAGCCATAGCAAATATTTGAAAGTATTGAACATTTAGTGGAATTTTGAAGAAAGTTTTCAATTTGTATTTCAAATGTCAATTTTCTAACCCGATACTTGAAATTTGAATGCTTTAGACTTGATTATCATTTCCTTTTAGATTTGATTGATAGTATTTTGTGTTTGTGTTGATTTTGGCAAGCTTCAGTTACTATGGGCACAATCCTATCAATAGTTATGTGCGCAGAAAACAATGGATTGCAGTGTGATTTAGAGCCCTAGTAACGTAGGACTCTAAATCCTGCAGGAAGCCTTTTTGTGCAGAACAGGCTCTCTTGCCTCAGAACTTCACCCTGTAATGCAAGGAGGGTCAAAAGGCTATGCAACAGGGATGCAATTTAATAGGGAGAAGCTCCAGTCCTGCTCTCACTCTCATCTGAGACTTGAGCACCCAAAGAAAGCTACAGCCGTTGAGAGGTCCACCCTCCATAAGCAGCTGTTTCCTTACAAGTTAAGTAGCAACCATACTTCATCATTTGTCCACAGTCTCAGGGTGCATTGAGAATCTTCAATTTCATTTATTTTGTACCTTGTAGAGAAAATTATGAACACACTTGCAGGCACTTGGAGACAATGTACCCTTTTGAAATGGTGACAGTAGTTCTGTGGAGAGGACTAAATGTGGAGAATAATCAATATGTGGATGGTGGATAGGCACACTGCATGGAAGAGCACAGGTGTAGTGGAAAATGCTCAAGAAAGCAGGTTCTACCCTTAAAGTAGAACATGGGTTGCAGAAGGGTTAACAACATATCCCAGGGATGGAGAGGCGGGTCAGTTTGGATGGCCACATGTGTGATTGGTGGGAGGGGTGTTGCTGGGGAATTTAGCATGTAGCAAATGATTGATTGACAGCTTATGCACTTAAATATGCTTAGCGAGCAGCTCCCCCCCCCACTTTTGCTGCTCGCAACGAATCTCCCGCCCGCCCTCCTCTAATTTTAGGCGTTCTTGCATTGACCTTGCTGCACCTGTCATGGGGTCACCTGTTTTGGATCAGGGGCCTGGTAGGAATTTTGCCTCTTGGCTGATTGGCTGGTGCCAGGCGGTTTTTGCCTACTACGCTGCAATAAGTCACAACTTGTAAGGTTGGCGGTTAGGCATTGGTTCAGATTGGATGGTTGAGGGGTACAGATTTGGTTGGGCCTGGCCCTCATGGTTGCTGCTGCCTTTAGGGGTATTCCTTTAAAGGAATCCTGGGGCTCTACATGTTTGTCCCCGTTAGGGGCCAGGGCCGCGCATGAGCCTCGGGGAGCATCTGAGGGATGACGTCAAGGGCGTAGGCCCCTGCCCCAGAGGGTGCTCACCTACTGGCTCCCCTACTAGGCTAGTGGGAGTCAGATCTGTCCCAGGCAGGGGACAGATGGCAAGAACCAATTCCTAAGCAACCACTCACATTCAGTTGTATTTAAATAAAGTTGTGGCCAAAATTAATGCCAAAAACCTCAAACTTAAATATTGTGTGATGTGTGAGTTATTGGGGGGATATCTTGGTACCTCGGCACGCAAAAATTGAGGAGGTGTTGGTTTGGCCTTGCACAGCCAACCCTTCCTGTAGTCCTCTCAGGAGCACTCCTGCCCTTGAGGGTGGTCCAACTGGGGCAGGGTTTGCCCAGATTAGGAAGCCTAATCACCATAGGTGGCAACCATGGAGACATCCAGCCCTGCCTGGTTGGGGCAGGTACAAATTCAGGGTGACTGTAGTCGGAGAGGATCAAGGATAATGGACCAAATGCTGTTGAGGATCCCTATGGCTGGATCTGGTGCTGTACATGAAGGTCTGGTGGGGGAATTATTTCTTTGGGGTTATTTATTGGTTTAAGATGGGTTTTTTATTGCTGTTTAAGAAAGTTTACTGTTTGAGAGGTCTTCCTGTTCTGTTCAAATAAAAATATTTTCCCTCAGATATTGTCTACCAAAGATCCTTGAAAGCAGTGGTCCTCAACCCCCGGGCCACGGACCGGTACCGGTCCGTGGATCAATTGGTACCGGGCCGCCCAAGGAACATTAAATACAATTAAATTAAAATTATTAAATCAAAACAATCTAAAGAAAATATAAACAATCAACGTCCCCCCCTCAGCGGGCCGCGAAACAATCAACGTCCCCCCCCCTCAGCGGGCCGCAGTAAAATGATCAAATGTTGACTGGTCCGCGGCGATAAAAAGGTTGGGGAGCACTGCTTTAAAGAACTTGCTGTGTTAATTGGCAAAACAACAGGTCAGCATGTAGGGAACCCACAACCGTTAGGCACCTTTCAGTCCCATTGAAATCAATGGAACTTAAGTTACCAAGGACTAACTTGCCTCATTAATTTCAACTGAACTAAAACATAGCTAATTTTCTCTGCATCCCACCCATCCAGAAATAAAATACTGTAGTGTAGAATAAAAAAACACAATTTGACACACAGTGATCAGTGTGACAGATTCAGTGGTGAGATTTTGCTCCCACATGTTGATTATCCCTAGATTTAATCATCTCCACAGGGTGAGCAATTACAAAAAGTGAATGATTCATGCGTGTTCCAATTGGGATGCAGAGTTAAAATAGAAAGAAAATGGTCATAGAAAGCATAGCATACATTAGAAGCAGAAATAGTAAGATAGGGAAAACACAGACCTCTAACTGCTGTCTTTCCCCTATACAGTTGCATTGAGATCCACTATAAAAAGTACATGTAATCAATATAAGGGCAACTATAAATGGTGCTACACATGGCAGGCACCCTGCAATTTAATTCTGTCTTTATTATTACTGCTTGGTCCCAGTTATATATTCATAGCATGCATAATGAATGAATGCATTTAAGGCTCGGCCAAAAAGTCGTTTCATTTTTGACAGCTTCCCAACTAACTCATGCTTCTTAAACAGGAATTTAAATACAACTTTGCTAATAAATTCCCCCATCAAAACTGTAGATCAGATAAAATTCTAAGTATGGCAAAGAAAGGGGGGGGGAATTGCTAAAGAGGGACTTTAAAACACTATAATAAAAATATCAGGGATGCAATCCAGGAGTTGAAGCAGTGAAAGTATGCAAACAGATGTTGAGTCCAGCTGAACTTTGGCCAGTTGTGCCGTAATGGCATGAACAAATACCGTTTAAACAGCATATCCCATAGATATCTACTCGCATTGAGACTCCATCTGCACTGTAAATTTAAAACAGCATCATACTACTTAGAACAGCCATTGTTTCCCCTAAAGAATCCTGGGAACTGTATTTTAAGGGTGCTGTAATTTGTTAGACCTTCATTCTCCTCACTGAGCTACAATTCCCAGAGTTCCATGGGAAGAGGGATTGCTTGTTAAACCACTCTAGGTTAGTGCTCTCCCTATTAGCACCTTTAACAAGCTCTAGTTCCCAATCCTTTGGCCACCTCATGAGAAGAGAAGACTCCCTGGAAAAGACCCTGATGTTGGCAAAGATGGAGGGCACAAGGAGAAGGGGACGACAGAGGATGAGATGGCTGGATAGTGTTCTCAAAGCCACCAACATGAGTCTGACCAAACTGCGGGAGGCAGTGGAAGACAGGAGTGCCTGGCGTGCTCTGGTCCATGGGGTCATGAAGAGTCAGACACAACTAAACAACAAGTTCCCAATATCCTTTGGGGGAGTGCTTAAAGTGGTATATTTGCAGCCATTCTTATCTCGATTATGCTTTCTTCTTAAAACCAGACCTTCATGTTGAATGCAGAAAGGCAGAAAGAGGAATGTTGGGGGGGGGGGCTAACACATAGCTGTCAACTTTTCCCTTTTTAAAAGGGAAATTCCCTTATTCTGAATAGGATTCCTCACAAGAAAAGGGAAAAGTTGACAGCTATGGGCTAGAAGCCCTGTGCTTACACCCTCATCCCCCAGATCCCTCATGGATTCTCTTGAATTTCTGAGGTGGGCTTCAGTCTCTGTCCAGTCTCCAAATTGCTGCTTCTTGCACACTTACTACGCCATAGACTAAGACCTGTCCCAACCCAACTCCGCTGCTGAATTGCCCATTCAGGGAAACAATCATAGTCATTCCCAAACACTAACATTCCTTTGCCAAAGCCCCAACTGCTCAGTCACACAGATCAAACCAGTAAGCTCATAACAATACATAGAGATAATATTGGGTTTTTTGGGGGGGGGGTTGTGTTGTGTTTTTTGCTCTTACGTTTGTACTGCACCCCCCATTTGTGAGCTGTGGTGTTGTTTTTTAACTTTAAAACCAGCAGTCTTTTGATTTTTAGTATTATGTTTCAACTTCTGTGAACCAAACATTTTAAATATCACAAATAATATCTATCTGTATCTATACTCATTTTTTGCGTGTTCATGCGTGAACTGGGTGCCAGTCTTCTTGGCTCCAGATCGGGCAACTGCCGTGCATTATAGATGGAGCAACTGTTCAAAAAGGTCCAGAAACTCCAATTAGCTCTGAATATATCTGTAAGGGACGCGGGTGGCACTGTGGGTTAAACCACAGAGCCTGGGGCTTGCCGATCAGAAGGTCGGTGGTTCGAATCCCCGTGATGGGATGAGCTCCCGTTGCTCGGTCCTAGCTCCTGCCAGCCTAGCAGTTCGAAAGCACGTCAAAGTGCAAGTAGATAAATAGGTACCGCTACAGCAGGAAGGTAAACGGCGTTTCTGTGTGCTGCTCTGGTTCGCCAAAAGTGGCTTTGTCATGCTGGCCACATGACCTGGAAGCTGTATGCCGGCTCCCTCTGTCAATAACGCGAGATGAGCGCCGCAACCCCAGAGTCAGTCACAACTAGACCTACCTTTATATCTGTAAGACTGCTAGGCTCACCTGGGTATTATCAACTCATTACTTGAGCACTGGCTTTTGATCCATTTCTGGGTCTAATTCAAAGTGCTAAAGCACCTTATGGATTGGGACCAGTTTAGATCAAGTATTGCCTGCTTCTGCATGTACCTTACTAGGCTTTGAAATCAGAGGCTCATCTCTATGTGGCTGTCCCAAGTGAGGTACAGCAGCCGACTGTGGGAGATGGTTGGCTGCACTGGGATGTAAAACTACATCATGTAACAAGCCCACTGGGTAAACTACGGCTTGAAACTGGCTGCTTCCAACAAACCATGGTGAAGTCTAGCCACTGTTTGTCCAGGTTCAGATGTCACAAGAAGCTCCAGTTAATCTGAAGAGGAAGCAAGAGATTCTGAACTCCTCCTCATGGTCATGTCAGATGAAGAGGCAGAGGGAAGAAGGCTCAGTGTGGCTCATTCTTGCAACACCCTGGTAAAGTGCCGTGTCAAAAAAAGGGGGGGGTCAATATTAGTTACTAATGATATATTACAAGTGTTTGATAATAATAGGCTACTAATTGGTTCTTGAATGCATATGTAATTGGAATAAGTCATCTTCTTTTTTAGTTCTATAAATTGGGGCTTTAAACAGAAAATCGTTATTGACAATCAGTCCAGCTGATTTGATCAGTCGGTTTATCAACTGCTGATCAGAGAAGCCTTGAGAGAGGCAGGAAATTTATGGGTTTTTGAGGGTCAGAAAATCCCCGTACAGTATTGTTGTTGTTTTTAACAAAACAAAACAAAGCTAAAAATAGAAATATGCCTTGGGCTGCCCAAATAACAAACCCTACTATGCTTCACAGCAAGGGAGAGGCAGAGAGAGAGAGAGAGAGAGAGAGAGAGAGAGAGAGAGAGAGAGTTAAGATTGCAGGGAGAGAAGAGGCAAATGGAAATGTTTGAAGGCTGTGTGAGAAGCTGCTCCATCTAGTTCAATATTGCCTACACTGACTGGCAGAGGTTCTCCAGGGCTGCAAGCAAGAGTTGCTCCCAATCCCAATCAGGGACCGAACCTGAGACATTTTGTATGCAAGGCATGTGCTTTACCACTGAGAAATTACACTGAAGAAATCAATAACATTTTTTAGAAACAAAGAAATTACACTGAAAACCCAGCTGAAGATGCGGAGAGCCTTGTCTGATGCCAAATATACTCCATTTCCCCTGCTGAGAGACGGGTGAGCTTCACCCACCAGTGGTCAGTCAGTTTCAAGGCAAATATGGGAAGTTCCTACTTGGAAGAAAGGTCTGGCAAATCTTGATGGGACTAAAGAAGCATTTTTTCACAGCTGCCTGAAGCGTCACATAGAGGGCTTTCCTTAAGAGAAACAACCAGGGAGCTTTGAAGTGAGGGGAAAGAGTTTCAAAAAGAGCAGCAAAGGTTTAAAGGGGGAGGGGGCCGAACATGACCCCCACATAAGGAAGATGTATGGCACAGGAGGTTATTTATGCAACCCCATTAGCAATCTGTGCAATGCCTAAAGCTGGCCAAAAGGTGGTGGGCAAAAGCACCCCTGTGCCTCATTTTATTCATAAAATATAAGCCCTAGTTCTTATTTCATATATCTTTCTTTGGTTTCTCCTCCTTTTCCTCTCTGAGTGCAGCCCAGCTTCATTAAAATCCATGAGAATTTTGCTATTGATTTCAAAGATGAAACACACTCCATGCTTCTCAATCTCCCCTTCATGCCGTATTACCTCACCAACCCTTGTTATCTCCTTTCTTTTAGTCGTGGAAATATTTCCTTCTCAGTAACATATAGATAGGATTGCCAAGACGCAGCAGCAGCAGCAGCTACCCGACTTGTTGACTGGCCTATCTGTCTGCTTCCTATTATGTAATATGCAGTTCTGAGATGTCTTACTGCATTATTGTATTGATGAAGACTTTGTAGTTCCTGGTTTCCTGGAGTCTTGTAAAGTGTAAGATATTCAGATCTTTCTTGTACCTTTGAAAGAGGCAGAACTTCCCTCCCTTAGCTTCAGGAGGGTCCAACAACAGCATGTAAAAGGATGTGCTTTTTCACAAGCAGAATATAACAAGCTCCATTAGTGCTTGCGCGTAATTGAGTAAGTAAGGAAGACGAAGAATTCTCAAACTTGGTGACCCCTAAGTTATAAGAGAAAAAGAACAACTTTCTTCATATGTGCACCTCAATCTCCGAGAGGTGAGGCACCCCTCAGGTTCCAGCACAAACTTTGGATTTAGTTTACTGAAGTGAAGGTAACAGGAAAATGGTGGCTTTTTCTGTGATATAAGGTAAAGTATATTTATACACAGAGATAAAGAGAGAGAGGCTAAGATGGAAAGCTCAGGGCATTAACATGCCACATTAGGTTTCTGGGAAGGAGGCCAAAGCCATATTTTGGATTCTCGCAGAGAGTGAGTCAGGCCTCTATCGCTTTCTAGATACAGCCACACCCAGACATTAATGACATCACCCCCAGCCAGGGGAGGGGGAAAAGAAAGACATGCCCCTTTCTGCTCACCTTCCAGAAGGGTCTCCAACTATTAGCTTTGGTGACAACTTATCACCTGCATTTGGCTAACTCTTTAGTTATGCAAAGTCCCATTCTTCCAAGATACTCAGGACAGTAAGGCACTGTTCATCTCTAGACTCTAATAATAAGAATAAGAATAAGAATAAGAATACTTCTTTTATAATTTATACCCTGCCCATCTGGCTGGGTTTCCCCAGCCACTCTGGGCAGCTTACAGCACATAAAAAATGTAAAACATTAAACATAGAATTTTTTTCCCGGTACAGGGTTGCCTTCAGATGTCTTCTAAAAGTCAGATAGTTGTTCATTTCCTTGACATCTGAAGGGAGGGTGTTACACAAGGTGGGCGCCACTACCAAGAAGGCCCTTGGAGCTGGACCTCAGCATCCGGACTGAATGATGGGTGTGGAGACGCTCCATCAGGTACACTGGGCCAAGGCCATTTAAGGCTTTAAAGGTTAGCACCAACACTTTGAATTGTGCTCAGAAATGTACTGGGAGGCAATTTAGGTCTTTCAGGACCGGTGTTACATGGTCTTGGTGGCCACTCCCAGTCACCAGTCAAGCTGCCGCATTCCGCTCTTGTGCAAGTTAAACTCTCAGCCCACAGAGTTACAGAGACAATTTAGCTATTGGTAGGTAGAGGATAGTTCAGGGAGTGTGGACAGTATTCAAACCAAGGTTCAAAGACCAACCAGAAGTTGAAATGGAAAATAAGTAGAGCACACGTTGTAGTGGATGTGCCATCTTGCTCTGTCGACAGTGGAGAAGCAGCACCGGCATTTTCACCGATTTCTGGAGAGATTTTGCAGATTGGAGCCTGTGTAGCTTTTCCGCCAGTGGTGGAGGCAGCAGGGCAGGTGGCGTGCCTGTGGGGATGCCACCTTACAGGTTTTCACCACCTGAGGCAGCTGCTTCACCCTGCTGCATGTGTGAGCCGACCCTGACATTGTGTTCAATGCAGCCCTAATGATCCCCCACCCTCCCACCCCCTTTTTAAGGAAAATCAGGGCCGGCTCTAGGTGTAGGCTGGGTGGCGCGGGGTGCCGGGGCGCCAGCCCGGCAGGGGGGCGCCGTGCTGCGCCCTGCGCCCGCCCACCAGCCGCACCAAGAAACGGGGCGAAGCGGGGGCGCCGGAGCGATCTCGGCACCACGACGCCAGGGCGCGCGACACGCTTGAGACAGCCCTGAGGAAAATCACCATGCCTTGGGCATGCATATTAACCAGGCCCATTTTTTTCTTTCAACAATGGTCACAGCAGGATGGTCTCAACAATATCCCCTGCCTTTCTCTCTCTCCCTGGCTCTGATTTTATACCTATTCCTCGAGCAGACTGTTATTATTGGGGTAGGGGGGTGTCCTGTGATTTGGGTCTGGTATCCAATCCAAAACGAATCCTGAGGGGTAAATGGACTTGCAGAGTTTGCCAGCATGGACTGTGTTTTCATGGCAATCTGCCTTGATGGTAAGAATGCTTATACAGTAAGTTCTTTTTTCGGCTCGGAGTCCAGAGTGTATTATTACACCGCATTGGCTGAATCCATCTTAGTTATGTCCCCATTATTGTTATGCTCTATGGAAACAAATAATGCAAAGTCAAGGCAATTCGCATTCTGTATTTAACATCATTCCTGGTAGTGGTCTTTTATCTCTGAAATCGCTCTTCACGGTAGCTGTCTTTGGCAGTCAAGACAGACAGATGGCTCAGCAGAGAACTTGCCAATCAGGATAGGAAACAATAGGAGGGATGGAGAGAGAGAAAGAAGAATGGAAATCCTCTAAGGATGCCTCAACATTACAAGGGCACTATTAATTAAACGTGGAAAACAACACAATTGCTTACACTGAGCACTGGAAGGAGAAAACAGTCTACTGTAAACGAGAGACCAGAAAACAGATTAGTATGCCAAAAAAAGTATGCCAAAGTGTTATCCTAATTAGCATAATTTCAAGTGTGAGACAAGTAGCGGTCATATCTATTATTGTTATTATTTTGTTGTAAATCTTTTGATGGCACAACATTTGGGCTCAAAATGCTCACTTCTCTAACTGCATGAATGTGGAAAAGGTTATTTATCACCATAAGTGATACAGTACACATTGACATTTTGGGGAGGGGAACGAGTGTTGTCTTAAAGGTTAATTGTGTTATTAAACACTTCAAATGTGCTAATTTACTAGGCTGTTAAACACGGATGCTGTATAAGGAAAATAAAATAAATAAATGAGGGGGAGTTCCCATGCCATCTTGCATCCTCCTCCTAATAGAGAAGAACAATAAAACTCAACTAGATGGCATAGTCTTTTTAGGGGGCTTTTGTCTTGTGCTTTGAAAAGAACCATGAGTTTGCCAATTTTAATGTTTTGTTGTGTTTTTATGACCACATTGTAGGTGAAAAGCAGGACTGATCCATTCATTTCTGAATTGGGAGGGAGTGAAATAGACCTGAAGCCTTTGTGATGCCCCAAATGATGTGAGGTATGAATCTGGCATTTCCTAATTTCAGTCATCCTTGACCCGCTCCTGAGTTTGTAGAACGAGTTTATAGAAATCACATGAATTTCATGTATATTTATTAATACACTTGAACCTTTACTCAGATCACAATTGAAATCATTTGCCGAGCCCCAGCCCCATATTGGCAGGACACTCAAGCATATGTCTGAAATGGCTCTGTGTGTTTATGTTTGTGCTTGAATGGGATAGGGGGGTGTTTGAGTGGGTTCAGAAGTGCTCTCTGGTTCTGAGGCACAATGATGCACACACTAGTATAGAAATCTGGAAGTTATCCTCACAAAGTTCACTTAGAGAGAGAACCATCAAAATGGCTGTTGTGAGAGTAGGAAACTGGCAATACATTCTATCTAATTGGCACCTTGCACGCTCAGGCTTCTGAGCTACCACCGACAAGTCTTTGAGATATTAAATTGATCATTAGAAGTGGGATTTTTGCCCTGTGGAGATGAAGCCAAAATAATAATTCATTTAAGCCGAGCAATTCCTACAAGGCAACACACTGATAACAAAAGCTTTTCTGGTGGGCTGGTAACCAGTGGGAACTGGAGGCACGTGGAAAAATGTCTCTTTGTATGTTGGCTCACAAAAGGCTGTGCCTGTACTATTTCTTAATGCTAAGGGACAGGAGAAAGCCTGTCATAGTAAAGATGACAGTAATATAGTTGATGCTACATAATGACTACAAAAAGGAAGCCGCTCTGCTCCAAACCAATTGTAAAAAGCAAGCACACGAACCGACAGTAGGGAAGAGAATTGTATCTGAAAGCGTATTGAACAGAACTGATTTCTTGAGAGAGAGAGAGTGGTTCTAGTCAGTAACCAAAGGCAAAATGGAAAGGAATTGCTTAGAAGCTGCCTCCGAATCATTCCCATGGCATGGCATGGCTTGTTCCTTTCATTCACATGAAATGAAATGGCTGAAGCTCTGAGACCCAACGGCTTTTAGGGAGCACTGCAAATCCAGGGAAGAGATCTGCAAAGGTGTCCAGCTTCTGCTCTCTTCAGTTTCCTCAGCAAGCACAATTAGGGGCTAAATTAATTCAAATCATCATAATAAAGATACCTTAACAGCATTTGCATTTCTTCATCACTGGGCAGATAGGTTTGTTTTCTGAACCCAAATATATGCATTTATTATTCCCGCTACCCTCACTTCAGCAATGTACACAATGTGTGTGTACACAATATACCTGGTGTAAAAAAAAATTAATGTGGTTTGCTTGTGCAGTTTTCTCATTCTCTGCAAATCTGAGGGATCGAAATAAAAACAATCTTCCCTTTAGGAACTCACTGCTAATAGTTAAGGGCACAACCAGAACTAGCAGTTCGAAAGCACCTCAAAGTGCAAGTAGATAAATAGGGACCGCTACAGCGGGAAGGTAAACGGCGTTTCCGTGTGCTGCTCTGGTTTGCCAGAAGCGGCTTTGTCATGCTGGCCACATGACCTGGAAGCTATATGCCAGCTCCCTCGGCCAATAATGCGAGATGAGCGTGCAACCCCAGATTCGGTCACGACTGGACCTAATGGTCAGGGATCCCTTTACCTTTACAACCAGAAAAGAAATCAAAGAATTGAGGACAAAGTGGCCATGGAAAAGGGAGTAAGATGGAAGTGACAATTGATCCACCAACCCAAAAACACCGAAACAACATTTCTGAAGCCCAAAATGAAACAGTTTGGAGCCTGATTTTCTCCAATTTATTAGATTACCCCTGTATCAGGTAAACCTTAATTGAAGGGAGAAAGCTTCAAAATTGGTGTTTGAGGGTAACATCATGTGGATTGTGGAAATCAAAGAGCTGCCAAACACACAGTTCTAGCGTATCGGCTAATATCTCATGTACCACAGCCCTGGGAGGAAGCCTCATTGCAAATGGGGATCTAGGAGACATGCATAGGATTGGGATGACTATCTAAATTCTGCTGAGGTTTTTGCTTTTCATCTGCATTGCCCAAGGCTATTTTATTACGTATTGGGTTGGATGGTGCAAGTGCCAATAGAGAGGATATAAGGTTGATAGGGCTTTTTGAAGAACAATGTCATGGTAATCATTCCCTTCTGTGCACCAAAGGTTCTGTAAGACAAGTTAATCAACGATGGGTACCATAGGCAATATCCAATGGTAGGCCATTGATTTAAGTAGTTCTGCTCTGAGTATGAATTTATTGGATATCACATCATGTCATATCATTGCAAATTTAAAGCAAGTCACTGAAATAACTCTTCTCTCAAATTGCTTGGCCAACTCTTTTTTTGATCTACATTTGCCCTACATTAACCTTTTTAATTTCCACAGGGGTGTGTGTGTGTCCAGATTGATGCAACCAGGTTTAGCTATAAATGGGAATCTGAAGGAAAGTAAACATTACCTGTAACACTTATTTGTTTCAGGGTGTATCTCACTTTCCTCTGTATGTATTGATAGAAATACATGCTCACCTTTCCCCTCAGAATTTCAAGCAAATTCAATGTGACAAGCAATGCCATAGCAAAAATGGAAACAGAGCCAAAAGTAATTGTTAATTGCATTCACAAAGCACAAGTCAGAATAACAACATGACCTAAATATCCTGTTAATAGACCAAAACCTGTCAAAGGGTTAGTGATCCTTACAACAAACGCAGGCCATGATTTACGTTAGGAACAAAATCTCATTTTGTTACACAATATTCACACAACTCTAATAGTGACAGAACTGTGCATAGTTCTTTAAGGTTGAGTGAGTGGGTATTAGACAGTGATAATGCTCCTTCATCATACCGACCATGATTTATAGTTATATCATTCCAAAAAGAACCTCTAGAGAAGGTGATAACCAATGAGGAATTATATTAGCTAGCATACTGAACCTTCAAATTTATGAACAAAGCCAGCAGTGTATCACCAGCTCTTGGAGGTGTTACAGAATTAAAATATGATTTAGTAATGGAAGGTATGGGCCCAGTGCTGTATTCTTCCAGCAATGGCCATGTTGTTTGTTTTACTTAAAAAAATTAAAAATCCTACTTCAATGGTCTGCCACTTACTTTTGAAGGTGCTCCAGTGTGCATATAACACCCCTACACAAAAACTTAAAAAGAGCCTGCTCACAGCGACCACCCAGATATCTGTGGCAAACCCTGAAGGCACCCTCTTCTTTGTTTTCAAAGACAGACAGATGCCAACAACAGTTGCGCTCAGCAGCACAGAGGAGCAGTTTCTAACTCTTTACTTCCCCACTCTTGTGATAACAGTCCCAACTAGTTCCTATTGAAAGGGCCAGATTTATGTTTGATGAGGCCCTAAGCTACTGAAGGTGATGAGGCCCTTTACAGGTATATGTCCAGCTGTCCTTTGTCAACAACAAATTGTCACTGTTTTGTGTTGAATATATGCTATATGGTAATTTATGGACCTAATAGGTACCTAAACCCATTTGCACATAACAAAATATGTATTTTATCAAAGTAATTGTTGAACTGAAATACAATTAAGAAGTATATTAATATGAAATAACGATTAAGCTCCCAAGAAGCAGGCGTCTTTTAATTTCGTGACTGCTGTCACCATCTGCAGTGATCAAGGAGCCCAAGAAAGTAAAATCTCTCACTGCCTCCATTTCTTCCCCTTCTATTTGCCAGGAGGTGATGGGACCAGTGGCCATGATCTTGGTTTTTTTGATGTTGAGCTTCAGACCATATTTTGTGCTCTCCTCTTTCACCCTCATTAAAAGGTTCTTTAATTCCTCCTCACTTTCTGCCATCAAGGTTGTGTCATCTGCATACCTGAGGTTGTTGATATTTCTTCTGGCAATCTTAATTCCGTCTTGGGATTCATCTAGTCCAGCCTTTCGCATGATGAATTCTGCATATAAGTTAAATAAGCAGGGAGAAAAGCAATGACAAACCTAGACAGCATCTTAAAAAGCAGAGACATCACCTTGCCTACAAAGGTCCGTATAGTTAAAGCTATGGTTTTCCCAGTAGTGATGTATGGAAGAGAGAGCTGGACCATAAAGAAGGCTGATTGCTGAAGAATTGATGCTTTTGAATTATGGTGCTGGAGGAGACTCTTGAGAGTCCCATGGACTGCAAGAAGATCAAACCTATCCATTCTTAAGGAAATCAGCCCTGAGTGCTCACTGGAAGGACAGATCGTGAAGCTGAGGCTCCAATACTTTGGCCACCTCATGAGAAGAGAAGAATCCTTGGAAAAGACCCTGATGTTGGGAAAGATTGAGGGCACTAGGAGAAGGGGACGACAGAGGACGAGATGGTTGGACAGTGTTCTTGAAGCTACGAACATGAGTTTGACCAAACTGCGGGAGGCAGTGCAAGACAGGAGTGCCTGGCGTGCTATGGTCCATGGGGTCACGAAGAGTCGGACACGACTAAACGACTAAACAACAACAACAACAATGATTAAGCTCTAACTGTATGTAGGTTTTATTTTATTTGTTTTTTATCTGATATTTTGGAAATGTACAACCAGTTGTTGTTTTTCCTTTAGATTTTTGGGGGGCTCCCAAGAGAGTGGGGCCCTAAGCTATAGCTTGTTTAGCTTATACGTAAATCCGGCACTGCCTATTGACAGTAAAATGAGGGCCAGGAATCACCAAAGTGGGGAAAGCAGAAATATGACAGGCAGAGCAATCCCCTGCATCTTTCTTCAAAAGCAAGTCTGAATAAATGCTCATCTTCACTGTCGTTTGCTCCCAGACATGCGTGAACAGGGTCACAGTCTCCTTGGGCTCCTCCTTTTATAAAATGGGTCCGAAGAACAAGAACTCTGATTACTGCTCTGGACCCACGAGGCAATTCTTCTGGAATTAGATAACTGGCTTGTCGGTCTTGTTTTTGCATTATCATCCTCATTCAATTCCAGCAAGTAGATTAAGGGCTGACCTCCCATTTTCACTTGAAAGCTACGTTTGTCTCTAAATTAAGCTGCAGATTTTCAGAATCACAGTGCTCATTTGAGTCCTTTTGTGACTGATGTGGTTTATAAAATTACCACATCATAGACTGTCCCACATACTGATCTGTATTTCTAAAGGTCCTCCCTATACTGTACTTGCATTCTGCTGCTGTGGTTTAATGAAGTTGCAGAACCTAAACAGGCTTTGTGAGTGCCACCTTCTGGCCAAGGAGTCCATCACAGCTCCAAGATCTACTCCCACTTAATAAACCCCTCTAGAACAGTCCCTGCCCTCGGTATTGCAGTCTATAAGACATGGTACAAATGGGAAAGAGGATGGGGAAGGAGGAGGGGGAGAGAAATCTCAGGCACCATTTTTTATGTTATAGTCATGCATTGGTTCACAGCAGCAGTAGCAGTGAAAACTATGCAGGCAAAATACAGATATTTATAGTATAAACAATTTCAGGGCATGTGCCTAAAGCTGGAGCAAGCAGAGACATGTCAGCATCCAACGCTGGTCAAAGGAAGAGAGAGAAGGAGGAACAGGAAGTAGCCTACTATGTGTGCCTTCCTCTCCAGGAAAGGAGGGGAAATAACATCACACAGAGTCCTCTCTATCAGTTGTATTTCTGTGATCTGAGTATCTGCCTGTCAGCAATACAGCTCTATGGTATTAACCCTTTCTCATGCTAACTAGCAAGAATATGCATTTGTTAGGCTTGGCTGCTAATCTCCCACAATCAGAATTGTAGATAAATCTTATTTTTAAACTTACTTTACAAGTTGTTGCCTGATTCATTGTGCCTTTGACTCCAGTGCTGCACTGCCATGGGTGACAAGCCCCTCTTGAGATGACCATGCTGTGAGATCTGGAATCTCTCCATGAAGACTGAAGGTGTAAATATGTGAATAAATTTGGATCCCTTCCAGTCGAGATTCAGACCTCATCATGGGACTGAAACTACCTTGGTCGCACTGGTCGATGATCTCCGGCGGGGTAGGAACAAAGGTGAGAGCTGTTTCCTAGTTCTGCTGGATCTCTCAGCGGCTTTTGACACCATCAACCATAAGATCCTTCTGGACCATCTAGAGGGGTTGGGAGCTGGGGGCACTGTCATACAGTGGTTCCGCTCCTTCCTCCTGGGTCGTGTACAGAAAGTGGTGGTGGGAGATGAGTGTTCAGACCCCTGGACTCTCACTTGTGGGGTGCCTCGGGGTTCTGTCCTCTCCCCCATGCTTTTTAACATCTATATGCAGCTGATGGGATAGATCATCAGAGGGGTTGGGCTGGGTGTTCATCAGTATGCGGATGATACCCAGCTCTACCTCTCTTTTAAATCAGAACCAGTGAAGGCGGTGAAGGTCCTGTGTGAGTGTCTGGAGGCAGTTGGAGGTTGGATGGCGGCTAACAGATTGAGGTTGAATCCTGACAAGACAGAAGTACTGTTTGTGGGGGACAGGAGGCGGGCAGGTGTGGAGGACTCCCTGGTCCTGAATGGGGTAACTGTGCCCCTGAAGGACCAGGTGCACAGCCTGGGAGTCATTTTGGACTCACAGCTGTCCATGGAGGCGCAGGTTGATTCTGTATCCAGGGCAGCTGTTTATCAGCTCCATCTGGTACACAGGCTAAGACCCAACCTGCCCACGGACTGTCTCGCCAGAGTGGTGCATGCTCTAGTTATCTCTCGCTTGGACTACTGCAATGTGCTCTATGTGGGGCTACCTTTGAAGGTGACCCAGAAACTACAACTAATCCAGAATGCGGCAGCTAGACTGGTGACTGGGAGCAGCTGCCGAGACCACATAACACCGGTCTTGAAAGACCTACATTGGCTCCCAGTACATTTCTGAGCACAGTTCAAAGTGTTGGTACTGACCTTTAAAGCCCTAAATGGCCTCGGTCCAGTATACCTGGAGGAGCGTCTCCACCTCCATCGTTCTGCCCGGACACCGAGGTCCAGTGCCAAGGGCCTACTGGCGGTTCCCTCGCTGCGAGAAGCCAAGTTATCGGGAACCAGGCAGAGGGCCTTATCGGTAGTGGCACCCACCCTGTGGAACACCCTCCCACCAGATGTCAAAGAGAAAAAGAATTACCAGACTTTTAGAGGACATCTGAAGGCAGCCCTGTTTAGGGAAACTTTTAATGTTTAATAAAATTTTGTATTTTAATAATTCTGTTGGAAGCCGTCCAGAGTGGCTGGGGAAACCCAGTCAGATGGGCGGGGTATAAATAATAAATTATTATTATTATTATTAATCCTATTTCTTAAAGCTAATGACAGTCTCTCCCATCAATCAATCACTTTATTTCAGCTTTAAGCTCATAAAGTCTCTCCCATGTCTTCAATTGTCCAAAGGAGCACAGATTCTGGGTGAGTGCCTGGAACCCCCTGGAATTTTGCTTAGCAGAGAGTGGGGATGGTTCCCAACCATTGGTCCAATTTAAACCCTGTTTCTTAACTCGAGAGTAGCTCGTTCCACAACCTAGTTACATCAGTTTGAATTTTAGTATTTAACTTGGTCTGATTGGTTTCAGTCTGGCTGTATCAACTTAAATGTGTTGTGGAAACTTGAATGTCAACATACAGTCCCAATTGCACACATTTCCAAAGGGATTTACTTCCATGTAAGTATGCTTAGGATCATGGCTATAAATGGACTGATAAATTATCAGTCTGCTTCCAAATTATTCCACGATTCTGTTCTGTAGAAAGAGAGAATCCTTCCATTGAACCCCAAAAGGCACTCCTTCTAGCTCTGATTTGACGTTAAGAACGCTTTGTTTTAGTTGACCAGGACATTAGCATGAAGTCTCTTGTTTCTAAGCACTTGTCATGGTTGGTAACTATACCAGTCAGACGTTGCCAGTTATTGCAAAATTGATCTTTGATCTCTACATCAGAGCTATATGCTGATGCATAACACAGTGTGATTGTCATATTCATGAGTCGTGTTTGAAACTTAGCATAGAGTAATTGACTGCTAATTGTATGAGTATTTCTTCTGCATCAGGGGCTTTAATTAATAGCACTCCCTCAGAATAATAACTTGTTCCCTTCCTCAGCATAGCATGACCTGAGTTAGTGACAAGTTCATTTTTTAAACTCTTTGGGATGTGCCAAAGGACACGTCCGATGTGTGGCAGCAGATTGGCACGTGATTAGCTGTCCATAAGCAAAGTTTTTCCTATGGTTTCATGATCTGAAATGTTTGAAGGAATAGGACTTCAGTTTGGTTACAAATGCAGTAATTGGGCCCATCATAACTTTTGAGTCAGATGAGAGATCCATACCAAGCAGCATATTTTGGAGTGCCGTTAAAGGTAAGCAAACTGGTAATTGTTCAGTTTATTGTCATAAATGGCTGCCATTTGGATTTTCTTCCTGGGCCATCTCTGACTCAAGTTGCCAGCTTCCTTAAAAAACAAAAGCTAACATTTAAACATATATTAAATCCTATTGCTTCACCATGTGGTCTTCAAAGCCACTTATGCTGTAAGTATAAAAAACCATAAAACACCATGTGCTTCCACTTCATACAACTCAGGTGTCTACTGCCTACCATAGGAAATTGCCTAGCTTTAATTAGTGCAGGCTTACGGGGTTTTGCAACCCATCAATTTGAAAGTAGTGTACAGTGGTACACAAGAGGCTTAATAAATCTGTGTGGGGATGGGGGTGCTGTCTGCCTGGGACACAAAAACAAGAAGGCCTATTTTTTGGGATTGCCTTTTGACTTGCCGACTGACAGGCAGGGTCAGGCTGTCATTTTCAAGAGAAAATGAATTCCCACGATTCCCCCCCTAAGGATGCTATTCATGTAAGATGGATCAAAAACCTTTTGTGATCAAAAACCTTTTGCCATCACACCTATTTGTTAAATTATAGAATTATAGTGAGCAGGATCCAGAGAACCATATGCAAAGTTCCATTCACAGAATAAGGCACTCTCAGCTTCTGTAAATGGGGAAGATACAATCTCCCATGCCCCCATCATGCTGTTCAGGAGGATATTCCAAGCTACTGGGTTAAATTTTGGGGAGGTTGTAGGAAGAAGGGGGAATCAGCAAATGTCATCTCCCTTCCTCTTTCCATCTGTGGAAACCCCCACTAAACAGGAGGACATCTTTGGGTCCATTTCAGTATCAATAGATGGGAGCTCAAATAATATTAATAATGAAAATTGGCTGTGTACTTCTAATTCTGAAGAAGCGGAAGAGTTGGTCCATTATTTTTTGCTTTATAAACTGTATGAACTTCATACAGTTGATTAGGGGCAAATCTATTGGCATGCCGATTGAGTTTGCTTGTTTGTTT
The DNA here is from genome assembly GCF_965207765.1 of Zootoca vivipara. Taxonomy (NCBI): domain Eukaryota; kingdom Metazoa; phylum Chordata; class Lepidosauria; order Squamata; family Lacertidae; genus Zootoca; species Zootoca vivipara. The sequence goes on along the minus strand of NC_142587.1, from coordinate 8,818,250 downwards.
TTAAGTCAAAGACTAACCAACATATATCCCCACATCTGTTGCTCAATTTGCTTATCAGGTCAAAATGACACGGGCATGTTATGTGAATATAAAAACGTGATCGATTGTGCACATAACCTCCTTGTTTGATTCCACTTGGTCCTAATTAAATGGAATATATGGTGTTGAGAGGCATGCATAATCTGTTATTCCACTCTGTGTAGCTGTTTTATGTTGAACTTGCTATGGTGGCTAACTATGAAAAATCATTTGAGCATTTGATATCAGTATTGCCCTTATTCAACAACTTGAGTGCATCACTGCTCATGGTACAATCTGCATATTCCTTTTAGCTCATGAACAATAGAATGGTGTGTATAAGAACTGCAGGGAGGCTGGAAATAGATTCTGGGTTGTTTATAGCTTACTTTCAGGGCCCAGTGAATTACTGGGGAGCATCTGATGTTTATAGCATTGTTGGACCTGGGCTGCATGAAATAAATGAATGCCTGGATATGGGATGACTGGATTTATGGAAGGTGTGCAAGTGTTTTAAATCCCAAAGAGTGGTGTATAAATATGTAATGATAGTTCTCCTAGCACAAAAGCAGCTATGACCCAGCGCATAAAATATCTTTCAGTTGTTGACATTGCCTCAAATATCCAAATTTGACTCTCCTTTTTACAAACAAAGCCTCCGCCCTTTTCCTGCAAGCTTCAAGAGGCAGAGGTACATTAATAGCACAGGTGTCAGCCTGAGCTCTGAGCTACCACTCTGACAATCCATATAGACAGACAGTTCCCAAAGGAACAAGAAGTAATTGGTCTGCCTTTCATTCACCTCTTACATCTCAAGAGTTCACCGTTGCAGGGTTTCTCTTCTGATTTCTTTCTGGGCCTTTTAAAAGACTTTTTTGTTGATATAGACCTGTCAGTTTCCATCCTGTCCATCCGTCCTTTCTGAACAAGAAAGCAAAGGACATTAGTGAATGCAACCTGCCAGCCACATGTACCTGCCCCCCCCTCCAGGCACTCAGTGGTACATGGCAGGCAGGAAGATTTATTAAGCCACTGGTGGGGCTAACTATACAGTGACACCTCTGGTTAAGAACTTAATTCGTTCCGGAGGTCCCTTCTTAACCTGAAACTGTTCTTAACCTGAAGGACCACTTTAGCTAATGGGGCCTCCCGCTGCCGCCGCGCCATTGCCACACGATTTCTGTTCTCATCCTGAAGCAAAGTTCTTAACCCGAGGCACTCTTTCTGGGTTAGCGGAGTCTGTAACCTGAAGCGTCTGTAACCCGAGGTACCACTGTATATGGTTGGTGGACTGCATTATGTTTGAAGAATCACAGTTTGTACAGACTGGATGTGGTGAATCTCTTCAAGGGAAGCTAGTTTGGCTATTTCCCATAATTAGGAGACTTGATTAGCTTTTAACACTTGCTGGATCCAGGGATTATAGGGGGTCTGGCACCCCGAACTCATATCAATAGATTACAAAGGACTAGGCAAGGTTCTTTTCTGCCCTAAAGACCATTGCCACTTCCTAGCTGTGCAAAAGGCAGGGCCCTTACATTGCCGTATACAGTTTACAGTTGGAAGAGCCACTGCTGGTCACATGACAGAGGTTGGCACAGTTCCACCCAGCAAGTTTTTGCACTGCTCAAATGCCAAATGTCTATTCCATTCACTTCCTCCCTGAGGCCAAAATAACATTTTTGCTTAAGTTTTATGCAGCATGAAACTCCTCCAACAGACAAGCTATGGACTGGCATCGATCCTTCCTTGCTTCTTTTCTTTATATCACAAGACTTAAATCTTCCCAGGCCAAGGAAACACTTTTAACCCCTATTTGCTTTCCCCCCTGGAGAGCCGGTGGTGGAGGAGCCAGGAGCAAAAGGGAGCAAAGCGCAAACACACATTTTACCTTTGTGCAGTAGCCTAAGTTTCTGCACACCCTTCTTAGTCCTGCGTCCAAGCAAGTCAGGGGGATTATCAGAGGTCAAGGTGACACTGTAGCCAAGCAAAAACAGCACGGCTGTTGGAGGGTGTGGCATGGGGAGAAAGGGTGTGGCTAAAGAGGACGACATTTGGCCCTTTACCCTCAAGTCCCCCACCCCTGATTCATGAGTTGCAAAAGGAAGTATTGTTGTGAGATCTAACATAATCTATTTTCCTTCTGCTCAACTGTTTTAGTAATCCTGTTCCAAATGCAGTGCTTCTAAATTTGCTGGAGATTTAGAAAGCAAGGAACAAAATCCACGAAAAAGGATAATTTAATTAAAAGAGAAGACACATTGCTTGATATATTTAACTGGTTAATAAGTGCATACATTTATATATTCTTTTTAAAAAATAAAATAAAATAAAAAGGCGTTCTTCTTACCTGTGTTATGAGCCATGACCTAAAGCTTACTGATTTTAACAGCCTTGGATAAGCAGCTATTTAATAACTTTTCACAGGAATGTGTTAGTGGGGATATAAAATGATATTTTAAAATGTTAAAATGAATGCGCTTATATTTAACTGCAGATATGCATTTTGGTTTTAAGGGTAAACTTAATTTAGAAATGTGTTTTATTTGGAAGGGGAAAGACACAGCTCTTTGCTTTTGCTTCATTCCACCTGTTGAGACTGTTAGTAATTCTTTTCCATCCCTGCAAAGGGAGTGGGTGGAATTCTTGGAGAAGATTAAATAAATGACAGGCACATGCAATCCATGACTGGATCAGGGCAAAATGCAACTATGTGAGCAGCAGACTTTAGGAATATATGTGATTCAACCAAGTGACCAGCTAAAGTGTGTGTTTGTGTGTGGGTTATTCCAGTGCTTTTTTCTGGGGGTACGCAGGGGGACGCATACCCTTAAACATTTTGTGAATCTAAGTTTGGCCTCATTGAGGGGGGGGGCAGTATTTCAATATAAGTAGAAAATGAGAGTACTCCTAAACATTGGGGTTTGGGGGGGGAACACTGGGTTCTTCCAAGGAACAAAATATTATTCTAGAGGGGCAGATGGCTTTGGGGTGTGAAGAGTATCTATTGAGCAGGAGTCAAGAAAGGGGGGGGGGTTGTAGGAATCCTAGAAAAATATATATCCCATACCCTCCAGCATTTCTCTGATGAACATAGGGTCGTCCTAAGAAAAAATATATGGTACAGCTTCTGTAAATCCAGGACTGTCCCTGAAAAACAGGGACACTTGGAGGGTCTGATATCCTTACTCCCTCTCTCCTTTGCCTCATGAGACCTTTTAGAATAAGAGCTGGCAAAGAGGTTAGTCCTGCAGTACTGGAATGGAAAGAAATGTTTGATTACTCTATAGCTGGACCAAAGATCTCTCAACACCCTGGGCATGAATGCTGTTCATCAACGCATAGACTATTAAAAGCAGCAGCAGCTTGATGCACGCTCTGTAGTGTTTTGCCCAAAATGTCTTCAGCATTCCCCCCCCCCCAACTACACTCTTTCAAAATAAATTGCATTTTGAAAAATTATCAAAGGGAAGGATTTTCTTCTTCTTCAAAACAACACTGAGACTAGAGAGAAGGAAGGTGATTGGCAGTGCCACCCCCTGTACCGGTTGTAAGGCAGGCAGGCAGGTGGGGGCTGGCTGAGGGCAGAATAAGGTTGATGGGGCACAGCCCCATTTACCCCAATGGACCAGCTCCAGTGTTCCTCGCCATTGCTGCCTGTTCCCCCGGTCTACTCAAAGCAAATAAGCAAGAACAGGAGACAGAAGAAGGGGCAGCATCCACTTGCCTTGCCCTCTCTTGGCAACTGTAAGGATTGGACCCCAACGGAAAGGGCAAGCAAATGGTGATATCAGCAAGAAAATTGGCCCACTCAGAAATGTGGCTCATTTGGGGGCATTTCCCCCAAGCCCCTTCCCCATAAATCTGGAGTTGGCACTGCCCACCTCCCCAAAGCCACCAGCCACATATTATGCCCTGCAAAAGCACCCAATAACCTCCCTGGTTTTGTAATATCAAATAGGCAAAGCAACAACAACAACTCAAGGGATTTATTGTGCTTCATACACAGCCGGTGGGCTCATTAGATCACAAGTTGTTCAAGTCTGCTGTAAAAGCAAACAATGTCCGAGATTGGGGGATGTTGAGAGGTCTGACTGAGGAAGTTCTGACTTTGCCAAAAGCCTATTTATTGTCACATGAAAATGGCCACAGAAAAACAATCATATTTTGAACAGTATGTATTTGTTATAGAAGCAGACATTAAAATAAAAAATAACTACGGTAGCAGACAGATAAGGCCTTTTAAATGTTAATCGCATAGCTTATCTAAAAAATAATGGAAGTATTTTCATTTTCCCTTGGTAGATTGTAAAAGAAAACTGTCATCATGTGGAATGCCTCGATGTTACAAATGATCTGAATCCACAATATTGCATTTGAATTTTTTAAGCCATAACTCATAAATTAGACAGCCTATATTTAAAACTCCTTGTATTTTGGCATATAAAGTTTTCCCCCACTAGCTCTCAGTTGCTTAAAAGTTCTTCAGATAGATAGAATGATTTGGGGAGAGCTGAACTGAGAAACTGATAATTATAATAATAAATGTTTAACTGGCTATATTTGAAACAAGAGGAAGAACAAGCAAGTGGCAAGTCCTCTGCATGGAGAAGATGGAGAAATGCTTTTGGGTGACAGAGAAAAGGTGGAACTGCTCAACATCCGCTTTGCCTTTACTCAAAAGTAAAACAGTGCCCAACCTGGTGATAACAGAATACATGATGCAATGAGGGAGCTTCAACCCAAGATGGGAAAAGATGTAGTAAGGGAACATTTAACTACTTTAATGTAATTCAAATCTCCAGGGCCTGATGAGGTGCACTCAAGGAGCTTGTGGGTGTAATCCTAGTGCTTCTGTCTATAATCTTTGAGAAATTTTGGAGAATAGGTGCGACCCCTGCAGACTGTAAGCTGGAAAAATGTGCCTATGTTCAAAAGTTAGGTGGAGAAGAACCAGGAAACTACAAATTGTTCAGCTTGATGTCAATACTAGGAAAGGTCCAAAACAGATCACTCAACAGTTAGTCTGTGACTTAGAAAAGGATGTTGTGATTACTAAGACCCAGCACAGGTTTTTCAAAAAACAAGTCATGCCAGATATTGCCAAGCTGGAAGGTGACCAAGGAGGGTGACCAAGATGATCACAGGTCTGGAAACCAAGCTGTATGAGGAATGGTTGAGGGAGTTGAGTATGTTTAGCTTGAGTGGAGGTATTAATAGCCATATTCAAATATCTAAAAGGGCTATCACTTGGAAGATGGCATAAGGTTGTTATCTCTTGCTCTGCAGACTAGGACCCAAATTAATGACTTCAAGTTACAAGAAAGGAGATTCTGACTAAACATCAGGATAAATTTTCTGATAAGAGATATTTGACCGTGGAATGGAATCTCTAAGAAAATGGTGGACTCGCCTTCCTTGGAGGTTTATAAGCAGAGGTTGGGTGGCCATCTGTCATGGATGAGCTAGTTGAGATTCATGCATTGCAGGGGCTGGATTAGATGACCCTGGGATCCCTTCCAACTCTACAGTTCTATGATTCTATGTTGAATCTTGCTTGAGGTTAATTATATTCAAGTCATGCTTTCAGCAGCTCAACTTACTCATTTGTCAAGAATAAGGAATCATGTGTTCTTTCCTGGGAGTGAAATATTAATTTTATCTTGCTTGGAATAAACTGAAACCTTTAGGTACTACATGGGTAGCTTGCAACCCTGGGGAACAACCCACCATGATGTTCTCCTGTGCAAGCCATGCTGAAATGAAGGAGAGATGATTAAAGGTGAACTTACTGTCATCATGAGTTATACTTTGTTCTACTGCAAACAAGTAAATAAATAATATGTTTTTGAAACATTTTTTTCCCGATCTCTCTCTCCCCCCCCCAACTAATCTTAAATTATCTTTCTAAACTAGCCAGCCACCCTTTACTTAGCATTATCTATACAATTTCAGTCTGGAAAGGCCCTTCTCTATTGAAGAATTCTGATCATGTTGTGAAACCTGTTATACATTCAGTGAAACACTCAAACCCAGAACAAGAAAAGTGGGGAGGAAGAGAGGGAAAGAGAAATGAAAAAGCAAAGAGAAAAGATAAGAAAAGAAAAGGGTTAAGAACTACAAACACCAGATGGCCCTAAATTCTCTGTGTTGTTGTTGCTGCTGCTGCTTCTTTCACTAAGGAAATTTCTTCCCTTCCCTTCATTCAATAGCAAACATCAGTAAACAATACAATTACAAATAAAATAAAAACACATTGAAAATATCTAAATGCATCTAAATCGTGCAAAAGTACATGTCAGATATCTATCTCAACAAAATTTCCCCATACAGGCAACCCACCGTTTATGCGGGAGTTATTTTCCAAAAGCGCCACACATTTAAATGAAATTGTGAAACACCATTGAAACAGCCTGAAAACACCCTGTTCTGCCCCACTCTGCCCTTTTGGGGGACTTCCAGGTTCAATATGATGTTGGTGTGTGCAATCACATACATATTAAATGTGCATAAATGAAATTCTCCCACAACATGCCACTTCCTATCTGGTTTGGTCTTCTCTGTTCATTTACACAAATTCTGATACTTTCACGTCCTCAGATTTCACAACAAGCGCAAATATTCATTTGGCCATGATGGATTTCCATCTGCATTTGGTGCTAACATGTTTCTTACCCAAAGCTCTCATAGTCTGAGTAGCTCATTCTCTCTCTCTCTCTGGAAATCATACTTCAGAGATTTTTCTGAAGAGCTGAGATCTAAAAGGGTTGAACTGAGATGTAAGAGGTTTTACCTGTTGATGTTGTTTGGGGAGTAGTGTATCATAGCTATTGCACCAAGCCATACTTCTTTGTAGCTGGCTGCAGCTGGTCCCATGCTGTGCTGTATTGCTTCTATGAGGCAACTCCACAAGCATTCCCTACAAGAATGTGCAGAATACATAATTAAAGGGAATCAATGATGTTGTCAGGCTATAAAAGAACACCAATTTCAAGATATACAGGAGAATGCATAGTAGGGCTGATTAGCTCGCAGAATTATGGTCAATACTCAAAAACCATATATATGGATGGTTTTTGAATGTTGATTATGCTATATGTATGTGGGTGTATGTGCTTGTGCATGCCTTTAGATCAGTTCAGATATTTCCAAAGCACACAGGGAAGACTTCCACAATCATCTGGAGACTTGAAAGCAGCTCCATGTCAGAATCTCACAGAGCATTCGTTAGCTAGAGTTGTATTCAGTGCTCCTCTTACTCAGGGTGTTGCTGTTGTTGTTTAGTCGTTTAGTCGTGTCCGACTCTTCGTGACCCCATGGACCAGAGCACGCCAGGCACTCCTGTCTCCCACTGCCTCCCACAGTTTGGTCAGACTCATGTTCGTAGCTTCAAGAACACTGTCCAACCATCTCGTCCTCTGCATAGCTGCCAAGTTATCCCTTTTTTTAAGGGATTTTCCCTTATGCTGAATAGGCTTCCTCGCGAGAAAAGGGAAAACTTGGCAGCTATGATCCTCTGTCGTCCCCTTCTCCTTGTGCCCTCCATCTTTCTCAACATCAGAGTAAACACATTCAAGTGATTGATCTTCGTAGTCCAGCGAGTTTATTGGTGTGTGTTGTTCCTTTTTGTAACTCTAGGTAAAGGTAAAGGTAAAGGGACCCCTGACCATTGGGTCCAGTCGTGACTGACTCTGGGGTTGCGCGCTCATCTCGCATTATTGGCCGAGGGAGCCGGCGTATAGCTTCCAGGTCATGTGGCCAGCATGACAAAGCCGCTTCTGGCAAACCAGAGCAGCACACGGAAACGCCGTTTACCTTCCCGCTGTAGCGGTTCCTATTTATCTACTTGCATTTTGACGTGCTTTCGAACTGCTAGGTTGGCAGGAGCTGGGACCAAGCAACGGGAGCTCACCCCGTCACAGGGATTCGAACCGCCGACCTTCTGATCAGCAAGTCCTAGGCTCAGTGGTTTAACCACAGCGCCACCTGGCCATGCCTATTAATTTCAATGGGTCTACTTTGAGAAGGTCTAGCATTGAATACCACCCTTAAGCTTTTCAATTTTGCAAAGTTCCCTATAGCTCCTTCCTTCCTTTGCCACGGCTGAGGGAGATGGAGGGAAATGGAGGCAATGAAAGGTTAGGCACACTTCCCACATCCCAAATGGCACTTTCCTACTCCTTTTCAGTTATTTGGCAGTAAGCTGAGTTAGCAAGGCTGTGCCCAACTACCTTCAGAGCAGAACCATTGAAATTAATGGATGCAATTTAGCCTTGTCCATTGACTTGAATGGGTCTATTCTGAATATAACTTGGTTCGCTGCAACCCCCACACCTCAGATGCCGGCCAAACATTTAGTTTGCTCTAAGTCTGGCACAAGAACAACTGCAAAGGTTATTGCCCAAAAATATCATCAATGCGGGGCTGCAGAAGCAAAATGCCGTTTTAAGATCTACATCATCTGTTAAGAGTCGCATAGCATACATGCATTTTATTCTGTTTCCAGGTGAAGAAGTTTTAAATATATTCTAATTGCTTACTTTTACAGCTATGCAGGGATGTTCAATTACAGCGATCCTTTTTATCCCCCAAAGCAGCTTGCCTGACATTTACAAGTACACCAGCTGCACACATTTCTTCCTGTTGCCGGGCATAACCATTTTTACATTCTATAGGAATAGGCGACCTTTGCAACTAAATTGGGGACTTCAGCACTTCTCATAAATATAAACAGAATCCCCACAACTTCCAGTCATAAAATACCTGAAACTAGCACTAGCATCAGAATAATACAAATAGAAGGAAAGTGCAAACACGCACTTAAATAAATACAGGAGTCACTGCACTTTGGAAGAAGAAGCATCGCGCTGTTAGATGAACAATATTCTCTTCAGGAACCAGGCCAGGGAAAACGGGCTCTGCAAGATGACAGCAAAATTCAGTTTTGTACTGGGCTGATTAGCATTGCCAACCCACATTTCCTTCTCACTCCCTGCAGCAGTTTTTTAACTTGGACTAAGCAATACTCTTTGACAATTGTGCCAGTCTTCCCCGTCACTTAAGAACTTTCTCCACCCATTCCTTCTCCTTATTCTGTTAAAATAAGGCAGAATACTGTGGCAGACTTAAGAGTTACAATGGTCTACCAACATCACCACACAGTCAAATCTTCGCTACTCTAGCATTGCATAATTTAGTAGCACTCATTAGGGGGGTTCACATGAACCTCTCGCACCCATGCCATTGTAAGACTGTGTGGAGGATGTCACAAGGCTGAACAGGGTATACCCATGGATTACACAGATGAATGCAAGGAAAGACACACGCACCCATTCAGTCAGAGTCCTACCCCATGTGAAGGGTCTCTTCCTCCATACTTCTGACCGTGGGTAGAACTTCTTCCAATATCTCTTGACCCTACAGATGTCAGGAGATCATGGCAGCAGCAGCGGGCAGGAGAGAGGGACAGGTCAAACCTCAGAGGCCACCCACTCCCTTGATGTGTTCCTTCAACGCATGGAGTGGTTTGTGTGAACTCCCCTACTGTTATCTTCATCCAGCTGGTATTATTCCAAGATCACAAATAAAGAGTAATAAAATTTACGTGTTTAATTCTCCTGGGTCTAGTGACTGTGCAATACATCCACACGGTAACATTCCTCTGAGCAGGGAAGTTCATTGACAGCTTGACTGAAGGTAGTTGCTTGCATGGAGCAGTGTTATTTGTTGACAAAGATAACTTTAAGGAGATCATTCCATCAGCATGGACATTTCTGTTTGCCTAACCTTATTTCCCCCCTCCACCCTCACCCCAGAATGTTGTATTGTGAGTTTTGATGCTCCAGAGCAGATTGGAAAGGGTAACGGCGGGGGGCGGGAAGAGCAGCAGAAATTCCCGTTCCACTAGTGGTAGTAATTTTTGCTGCCTTCTGTTAATGCCATAATCTAATTTAATACAGCCCATCCATTATTGTTATCCAGGCTATGGCAGATTGAGCAGGCAAGATCAATAGTGGGACAACAGTCAAAAAGACTGTTTCGGCATATACTGTAGAGGGAAGTGAGGGGCAGATGGGGATCGGCAACCTGGGAAGGTAGGTAGCCCACCTAGGAGAAGGGAAACTCCTAAACTTAAACTCCCAATGCCTTGTGATATCTTCAGGAGAAGAAGAGGCTGGAGTGGAGTCCCTAAGAGCTTTGGATGGCACCTTGTATTCCGGCAATTCCTGCAGCCAAGCTGGAGCCAAATGCATTGCTCTGCTTTCCTTTGGGACCATATCAGCAAACTGAGAGGGAGGTGTTGTCTTCTGGACAGCCCAGGACCTCCATACACACTGACCAGGGAGGTCACTATGGAGCTGCTGTCACAGTGGTTTGACTTCACCCCTGGATGCACTCTCCATTGTCTCTCAAGACAGACAGATGGGTTGTTGCTGCTGCTGCTGTTGTGTTATTTTACTGCTACTAATACTACAACACTTATATCCCAATCTTTCTTCTAAGGAGGTCAAGGTGCCCAGTTTCTCCTCATAGTATCCTTGTGAGGTGGGTTAGGCTGAGAGACTGTGGCTGGCCAAAATCACCCAGTGAGCTTCATGGCTGACTGGAATTTGAACCTGGTCACCCGGGTTCCTACCCAATACTCTGACCTCTAGAATGCACTGGCTCAGTAGCATTGCAAAAAGCTGGAAAATATTTCTCCAGCTGCTGCTGCTGGATAATAATTATTGCATCTGACTTGCACCATACCTACCGGCATTCCTAGGTATTTCATAAGTAATTATATTGTTTTTGATGTTCCACTCATTGCTATTTTGTACAGTGTATGAAAATGTTAGATGTATGAAAACAGAGGAGTAAAGTTTATACTCTGAAGTTTTGCGTGACTATATTGGAAAAACACAATGTTAAAAAAAAGAGTGAGAGAAATATCACATTGACCTTAGGATGCTATCCTGCACCCAGTTATGCATGAAATCAATGAGATTTAGGCATGCATAACTGAGCTCATGGCTGGAGGCATAATGATTAGCAGCTGAAAAGGGAAAGGTGAAAATTCAATACATGTATTTAAAATTCTGTAAAGACATTACATCTTCTGTATCACATTTTCATTTGCTCTGTTTGGACCTGCAGCTAATTACCAGTGCTATCACCTGGAGATTTGGGACTCTGGCATTTACATCTAACCTTTAGGATATGCAATTCTATTCCAGAAATTAAATTTAAAAACAGAACCGTGTGCACATCGTTTTAAAAAAGATATTAAGCTAGCGAAGTATTTTGTGTCCACTTGCTAGGGGGAAATGCCTTTATTATACTGTATGAGTTTAACTCGGTCTTCAATAAATGTTTATTTTCACTGCTTGTTGTTACTTTTTCACTCTTTTCGCTACATATAAGATGCTCCCCCCCCCCCAATTTAAGGCCATTATCCTGTCTGCACCTTCTGGAGACTAAGCCCTATCTAATGCAATGTGAGACTTAATTCTAAGTAATGGACCTAGGATTGTACTGTAATGGAGCAATTCTAAGGTCCCTCCGAGGATGGCTAAAGAACCATTTGGTGTCTGTGACTTTCCTCCATGACCATGGGGTGGGAAGTCCATAAGCAGAAGAGGAGATCTGCCACCAGGGGCCTCCTAAGTCTGGAAGTGCAAAGCCAAGAAGTTAGTGCTCCAACAATGGTAGAAGGAGAAAGGTTGTGTATGTTGGGGGCGTGCAGAGATGGACTGAGAGAGGGGGGGCGAGGTTCAATTCAGCTCACATTTAAAAATGAACCTACCAAGTTCTCACTTTCCCAAACAATACATGAACTGTCATGTATCTGTCATCCTTTGAAATGGCACCCCTAATTCGTGGATGGCAATGCTACGTAGCTGGTGAGACACAAGCCCAATGCCACAACCGCAAGGGCAGCTTTCAACCCAAGGTGCCCAAATGTAAACAGGGGCCTGCTAACTGTCCTCCCTTAGCTGTTTGTGGCAATTAGGGTGTCCCGTTCTGATGGCAATGAGGCTTCTTTCTTCGTCCTTTCTAAGGCACTCTTCTCTCGACGGTCCTCTTCGGGGAGATCTGGCAAAGGAACTGAGCACCGCGCCCAGGGCAGTCTGCGGTGGAATCTACAAACATATAAAAGACGTTCTGAAAATACTTTTAAAAAATAAAAAAGCATTTTTAAAAATACACTGAATTTTCCATAAGGCTCACCATCGCCATCTAGTACCACATTGTATATTGCACTTAAAACACACTTAAAACGTTTTATTTGCAGCTGTATAGCTGAGACCTGGCTTTAAAGTCCAGAAAGCAGCCCCAAGGTAAGCCCACAACTGTCCAATTTGCAGGCAGGGCTGAATTCAATGCCCCAGCCAGTGAGGCAAGCTGTTAGGTGTCCTCACCAGCTGGGCGGCCCAGGGCTTAACAGCCACGCCAGATGCAACATGTGGCAACTGTGCCAGGCCACAACAGCATCATATGTGTGATAAGTGGACTTCTCTGAATTTTACAGCCATGTGTGTGTGTTTAATGCATATACAGTCTTACCTTGGTTCTTGAACAGAATCCATTCTGGAAATCTGTTTGACTTCCAAAAACGTTCTGAAGCCACGGAAGCCCCGTCGGACGTTCGGCTTACAAAAATAGTTTGCAAACCGGAACAGTCACTTCCGGATTTGTGGTGTTCAGGAGCCAAAACATTAGAGAACTAAGCTGTTTGAAAACCAAGGTACAACTATACTGGGATAAAGTGCATAAAATGCATATATACACAAAAGTAGCATAAAATGCATTATGCTAAGCAAAAGTGCTTTGTAATAGCATATGCATGTTTTATTATTGTCTATTTTATTGTAATGATTCAATCATGAACTTTATGGTAAAGGGTGGGTAAGGAATCTAATGAATTAAAGTAGTTAATTTTTAAAATGTTATTCAGAATTGCTTAACGTCTATATCTATATATGTCATGAAACCTCAGTGAAAAAGAAACTTGTAATGATCACCCATCCTTCTTATAATAACGTCATGCACCCATTCAGAGCACTTAACTTATATAACAAATTTGCTGCATTTTCTTTCAGCTCAATAATTACTGTGAGGCTATTTGGTTATATTATGATTTTGCAATTTGTTGCACTAACCTGTTTGGAGATGGTTGCTGTATTATCTTCCTCCAGCAACATTGTTCTCACTAATGCCATCCTAGACAGAAACTGTCAGGAAGGGGGGGGGGGAGAGTGTGTCACAGGGACATCATCTCAGCGAAATGTGTTCCAGACCAGGGTGTCAGAAACTTGGAATATCTGTCATTTAATTTGCAAAGCTTACTATGAGCTTCAGTGGATGTCTACCTTGTTTGCAATATGTCCAAATTTATTCTATTTTCCTAGTGCAATAATACCTCGTAAGGATAACTAAACCACAAAAATAGGTTGTTGTTTTACCTGTGGGAATTGATATATTGTGGGTGGCGAGGCCAACGAAGGATGGAATACCAAATAAGGCAGGAAAGATGAAAAGGGTATCAGTCTAGAGCAACTTACATTCTATTTTAATAACTACCACAGTTTCTAGGGAGGGAGGGGGAAAAACACCAGCTCTTCCTTTTCATTTGAGTGATGGGCATATAAAGTAATCAGTTAACCCAAGGGGAAATGTATATATGGTTGGTAATCAATCAAAACTAATGAAAAGGAGAGAACAAAATACTGTTATTAATATACTTAGGAAATAGCTTTCTCATACCAGCAAAAGAATGTCTGAAAGAACAGGTGGTTCTCAGCAAGAAGTCACCTCTCTAGACCAAGTGCAGATATGGCTTCATGTCTCATGTAAGATTCTGCCAAGTTAGCATGTGATGGCCCTTTCCTGGCCCTGTGGTCAGTAGCAGGAGGTGGGGTGAATCTGCAGTGCCTGCCTGACCTTCTGACAGCTGATTTGCTGTTACTTATGGGAGGGAGGGAGGGAGGAGGCAGTGTGTGCAGTGCAAACACACTGGCAGGGGGGTTGGATTGGCTCTGCACTAAGCACGCCATTGCCTCACCCCTCTCCCTCCCAGGAAGCAGCAGCAACTAACTTTTCAAATAGTTTGCATTTCTTAGTACAGAAAGTATTGATCTGCATGACTGACTGACTGAATCTTTATTCGCGTCAGCCGTCGGTCATAGCAATAAAACAACAATATGATCTACAAAGAATAGAAATAAAAAGTCAATTATATAAAACTACATTTTAGGGTTTTCAATCAATAGTCAAATGGTGGATCTTATTCTGACTGCCCCAGCTAAAAACCTTGCAACCTCTCCTGTCACCTGCTCATCTTGATCTCCCAAGAGAAAGGACACTGTGGCAGTGGTTGGGCGACCTGGAATGGACAATAAGAGAGGGGTGATAATCTCGTTCCTCAAGTCTTTATAAAGATCTCAAGCCAGAAGGGCATGCACCACTGATTCGGTACTGCCATCTCCACAGGGACATAAGCGGTTTTTGTGTGGAATCTGTTGGAATTGTCCCTCAAGTAATACATTCAATCCTGCGAGAGTAAAAGCGTGTCTATATTTTAGAATTGCTAGGTTATGCAGATAGGGTGCCAGACAGTCGAAATGGGAAGGTGGGAAATAGTCATACCACGGGCAAAATTTCCTTATTGTGGCCAAGTTGTTCTGATGCTCGATATCATTTAGGTGCTGACAAATTAGACTGTTTGCTTTAGTAAAACCAAAAGTGAGTAGCTGTTGTGGTGATAAACCACAAGAGATTGATCTGATATGGAGAGATCTTTCCTGTTCTGCTTAGTTCAAGAGGGTTCTGGAAGCTTCTGTGTGTGACAGAAAGTTCATGATGTTTGGGTTATACCTTCAGAGAAGCTGAGTACAGCTGGTTTAAACTGGTTCTCCTATCTCTTTCTGTCAAGGTTATGCTGACTTTAAAAGTAGGGCTAGAAGGAGCCTGGGTTTCACTTTCTCTTTCTATCTCTTTGTTCTGGTGTGGGGTTCTGTTCTGTTATGCTATAGTGTAAAGGTTTAGTCTTATTATAAGTTGTTAAGTTTAAGTTAAGTCTGCTGCAACTGGATTTCTTATGGATTGTGCCAATCCTGAATGGATTGGATTTGTGACCATTATGCTCATTTCCCTTCAGTATCAGTAAAGCTCTCCTGGATGAAGTACAATTGCCTCTGGTCTGTTTTTGGGGGGAACTCTGCATTGTGTTGAAGTCGTCCTCAACACGTACGACAAAGTAAGCCCCATGGCAACATCCACTACAGCCTGCACTCTCTCCCTCTCAAGGAGGTTATCTTATTACTGAACAGATACAAAAAAACAACAGAATAACCAAAATGTTCAAGTGATTTGAGAACCTCCCATCCTGATAATGGCAAAACATTTGTGGCTCATAGATTTATTGGGGGGGAGAGAGATTAAGAGGGGGAGGGTCACAAAATAAAAATGCAGGTGGTTGTGTGGAAAGAGAGGGCTTTCTTCCCCTCTCTCAAAATTCATGGTTGCCCGGTGAAATCCATTGGCTGAGTCATTTTGCTGCCAGAGGCCAAGGACAAGATTTTGCCTCCTCCCTGTTCCTTGCAAAGAAGCAGGCAAGCTTTACTTGGCATTCAGTATTCTGCTTCACCTGAGGTAGCGTGTTAGTTTGGGGTGGGTGTGTATATAGCTCTACCACCCAACAGATAGGAAGGGCTGGGTGGATTAGGAGGAACAGTTAGTGAGCTGGTGGTATCCACCGCCTGAGGCAGGACCACTTCACTTTGCCTAATGGTAGGGCCGGTTTTGTGACTGGCAGTAGATTCAGGAAAGGCAGAAAGAGTTCTTCACACAACTTATTGGTTGACCTATGAAGTTCACTGTCACAAGATGTGACGGTGATGATTCTGTGTGAAGTTGCAATATGCGGGAGAAAGGGTGCTGTTTCGTTGGGAAAGAGTCACATGATTGCTCCCTGGCCATGTGACTGGGTCATTAAAATGCTCTTTCCTCCACATGCGAGCTGCCCAGGGCCAACTAAAAGCATTTTGCTGCCTGAGGTGAAGGGCAAGATGGCATCTTCTCCCCATTCCATGTACAGAAGCAGTATAGACTAAGAGCAGAATCTTACTGCACCCTCCTCTGTAACTTATGGGGCAACAGTTAGTTTAGGAAGGCCGGAACAGGCTGTGTAGTATATGCATCTCTGTTCTCCTACAGCAGTGATGGCCAAACTCGGCCCTCCAGCTGTTTTGGGACTACAATTCCCATCATCCCTGACCACTGGTCATGTTAGCTAGGGATGATGGGAGTTGTAGTCCAAAAACATCTGGAGGGCCAAGTTTGGCCATCACTTTCCTACAGCTACCACTGTTGACCCCGCAGCATCTGCTGTCTGAAGCAGTAACCTCTCTTTGTCCAATGATAGGGCTGGCCCTGGAGCTGTTCATGGGCAAACAGATCCCACACAGCTTGGGGGGAGCATTTATAAGGCACCTGAAGATGAAAGAAAAGTAATGAAAAAGCGTGACTGCTTTAGATGTTAATTGGACATCTGCATTTCCATGTTCCTTATAGAGCGAGAACAAAAGTGAAACTTTTTTTAAAATCAGCAAATCTTAAATCTAGCCAAGATTACTCTCTGATGTCTAACAAAAACAAAATATAAATCTCAACCATAAGTACATATTTGTGAGAAATGGCGAGTAATCAATATAATTTTAACAAGAGGGGTCTATATATTACAGATTTCATAATGAGATTTCAACATCCACTTTTTGACTGGTGGTGTGCTATTCTGAATAAAGTGGGCATTTCACCATCTAAATTTAGCGTTCCTGAATGCTCGGAGGATAGATTGTCTTTAATGTATTAATGATATTTAGTAAAGTTCAGGATATTAAATTTTGAAAAATAGCTACCTACTACGCACAGTTGTTACTTTTCATAGCATCCTTACATAATCTTGAAACACTCATAAATGTTTTATGAAGACTTGCAATGCCACATTCCTATAAAGTGTTTCAAATTCTCTTTCCCACAACTTTTCAGGAATGTAAAATGAGGGCTGCAGTGTATATGAATTTTTTGCTTATAAATCTTCATCAATATTTCATCAGCTGTTTATATGACCTTGCTGTCAATGGCACTAAAGATAATTTCAGCTTCTCTCAAGAGCTTCAGTAAATATTCCTTAAAAAGAGGGACCAGACCTGCACTGTAACATTTTAATTAAATATTTCCCGATCGAATCGTGCAAAGTGTGAGATGCCAGTTGTTTATTTTCTTTTTTAATGAAAGGAAAGCAGGAAATGAACGGCCTGGTTCACACAGCATGTGGATCACTCAGTCACTCCAACATTCATCAGTTTTTGGGTGCAAGCAAGGTAGACAGTGCGCTGGATTATGGAGAAAGCTAGAGAGTTCCAGAAAAACGTCTACTTCTGCTTCATTGACTATGCAAAAGCCTTTGACTGTGTCGACCACAGCAAACTATGGCAAGTTCTTAAAGAAATGGGAGTGCCTGATCACCTCATCTGTCTCCTGAGAAATCTCTATGTGGGACAAGAAGCTACAGTCAGAACTGGATATGGAACAACTGAGTGGTTCAAAATTGGGAAAGGAGTACGACAAGGTTGTATATTGTCTCCCTGCTTATTTAACTTATATGCAGAATTCATCATGCGAAAGGCTGGACTAGATGAATCCCAAGCCGGAATTAAGATTGCTGGAAGAAATATCAACAACCTCAGATATGCAGATGACACAACCTTGATGGCAGAAAGCGAGGAGGAATTAAAGAACCTTTTAATGAGGGTGAAAGAGGAGAGCGCAAAATATGGTCTGAAGCTCAACATCAAAAAAACCAAGATCATGGCCACTGGTCCCATCACCTCCTGGCAAATAGAAGGGGAAGAAATGGAGGCAGTGAGAGATTTCACCTTCTTGGGCTCCTTGATCACTGCAGATGGTGACAGCAGTCACGAAATTAAAAGACGCCTGCTTCTTGGGAGAAAAGCAATGACAAACCTAGACAGCATCTTAAAAAGCAGAGACATCACCTTGCCGACAAAGGTCCGTATAGTTAAAGCTATGGTTTTCCCAGTAGTGATGTATGGAAGTGAGAGCTGGACCATAAAGAAGGCTGATCGCCGAAGAATTGATGCTTTTGAATTATGGTGCTGGAGGAGACTCTTGAGAGTCCCATGGACTGCAAGAAGATCAAACCTATCCATTCTTCAGGAAATCAGCCCTGAGTGCTCCCTGGAAGGACAGATCGTGAAGCTGAGGCTCCAATACTTTGGCCACCTCATGAGAAGAGAAGAATCTTTGGAAAAGACCCTGATGTTGGGAAAGATTGAGGGCACAAGGAGATGGGGACGACAGAGGACGAGATGGTTGGACAGTGTTCTCGAAGCTACGAACATGAGTTTGACCAAACTGCAGGAGGCAGTGCAAGACAGGAGTGCCTGGCGTGCTATGGTCCATGGGGTCACGAAGAGTCGGACACGACTAAACGACTAAACAACAACAACAAGGTAGACAGTGTTTTTCCAGACATCCTTACTCTTGCAGCCTAAACTGATGGTGAAGGGGTGGCTTTGCAGATTCCAGGAAGAGTTTCCTGTCTCCTTTCTTATCTCCATACAATCAGTGTAATTGAAAGCAGAGCATTTTTAACTCACCAGTGGAGAGGGAGAGAGGGAGAGAGAGAGGGAGAGGAGCTTCTCTTTCTCTGTGTGTGTGCTTTGTCCCACCGCTGCTTCA
This sequence comes from Zootoca vivipara, assembly GCF_965207765.1. Taxonomy (NCBI): domain Eukaryota; kingdom Metazoa; phylum Chordata; class Lepidosauria; order Squamata; family Lacertidae; genus Zootoca; species Zootoca vivipara. The sequence continues at coordinate 8,799,488 of NC_142587.1, read as the reverse complement.
ACAAGCAAGTGCCTGCAGATGGATCCTGTGCTTTTCCTTCAGAAGTCATTCCCACTGTATTGAATGGTGCTTACTCATTTGCGCTTCGAGATCCCTGACCATCCCAAAATAAAGACACAGTGCACAGATTTCTGCCTGTCTGCGGTTAAGAGAACTATGAAAACAAAGTATTCTCAAGCCTTCCAGGTGGCTGTGCTGAATTATCTACAAATATGGGAGGACATTTACAAGGAACGACAACATCCTAATGGATCATTATTAGAAAATGAGGTTCAAGATCAGGATTTGGACAATTTTGACTCTGATAATTTTGACTCTGAGACAGAGTATGAGGAGCAACAATTTGATGACAAAGAAGAAGGTGATCTGGACCATAAAAAATACTTTGCAGATGAGGTAAAACAAGGATTTGAAAAAGAAGAACAGAGTGACGAGGAGAAGCAAACTGAAATGAAGATTAATGGAAAGAAGGAACCTGGAGGGACTGAAGTGGGGAGTTATGTCATTGTGGGAGAGGAAAGGCAGGGGGAGGGGGGAATAGGGGTCTGGAGTTGCAAGGGGGAAAGAACTGGTGTGGGGTGAGAATTCTAGCTTAAAGGCTTTTTGGTTTTTGAATGACGGTTTCTGACATCTTGGCTTGCTTAAGGAATGCTGATCCAATTGGGGGACAAGATATCGGGAGGGGGGAAGGAGAGTGTTGTAAAAATTGACCTTTCTGGAGGGAGTTTGAAGATGGGCTGAGGAAAGAATTTTTGGATTAATATGAAAAAGTTTGTGTTTAGATAGGTGTTTGAGTAGAGAGCTGCCTGTCTCTCTCTCTTTACTCGGTGGCACCCAGTGGCAGGGGGTGCACTGGGGGGGGGAGGGGGTAGAGGGAAACCCAGACACAAAAAATGGAACCTTTGAAGTGCTGGGCCCCGCGAGTCCCTCTTGTGGCAGAAGAGGGCTCGTGGGAGGCCGGCACAAAGAAGGAGGAGGATTAAGTTAATAGGGTAAGAATAAGATTTTGAATTAGAGTAGAAAACCCGCCATAATTAATTAGAGAAGTTAGGAAAACCAGGAGGAAGAGATTTAAGGAAGTCACAATTATAATGTTAAGAAATTAAGATTTGGGAATTTATAGTTCTTTTTTTCCTTTCCTTTTTTCTTTTTTTTCTTTTTCTTTTTTCTTTTTTATTGTCTTTTTGTTGTTGTTTTTTGTTAAATTGGATTGTTATGCTGAAGAATCAACTGGGGGAAAACCAAGCCTCAGAGAACCTCCATCCCTGTCCTCTCAGTGGCAGGGAAGGGATGAGGGGGGAGGAAGGAGGGGGGAGGTCAAACCCAGCCAAAAATGGACCCCTTTGGTTCCCAATGCTCACGGGTACTACTGGTGGTGGAAGTGGTCTTGTGGGTGGAGGGAAATTGAAGGGACAGAGTCTACATTCTATGTTATGTTTGTCTTCTTTGTATAAAAACTAATAAAAATCATTTTTTTAAAAAAGAATTTTTTTAAAAAAATTTGCCCATAGGAACGCATTAATTGAATTTCAATGCATTCCTATGGGAAACCGCGATTCGCTAGACGAATTTTTCGTAAAACGCATTCGTCTAGCGAGGCAACCTCCGCTCGAAAAATCCTTTCGTTAAGCGGAAATTTCGTTAAGCGGGGCATTCGTTAAGCGAGGCACCACTGTATTAGAAACTTCCCTCTATGGGGCTGCCTTCAGGTGTCTTCTAAAAGTCATATAATTGTTTGACATCTGACGGGAAGGCATTCCACAGGACGGGTTACCATGTTTCAAGTAATGCCCATCATTATGGCATCTGAAGTGTGTGCAGAAAGAGGACTTGCATCTTCTGACAGTGAGGACCAAGCTATCATCGTTAGGAGTGGACCAGAGTTTTCACCCTCAGCATCACTTAGCAACTATGCATTTATATGGGCAAATGAAAGGGTGTTGTTATTTATTTATTTATTTATTTATTTATTTGTTTATGGTATTTATTTAAAAATATTTCAAACCACCCTTCACTGCAAGGTGGTACTAGTGTAATGTGCGATAATATAAATGAAAACCGGGAAATAAAATCATAGGAGAGAAAAATAAAATGACACAGAGGCACACTTCTATTTGTTACTCCCGTTGACTTTGCATGACATCCAAGCTACTTTCCAGACTTCGGGCTCCAAGCATCAGGTCTGCTTGGGAGTCATATGTTTTTATCGGAAAGCCACTCTTTCTAATCTCATTCATTTGGGAGCTGGCTATATTTACTTAAAAACGGAGCTCTGCAGCACAGACACTCACCTGCTCCAGGCCTGAGCCTTTGCAATCGAAACAGGTTTGAGGACTAAATTAAGCTCTACACCTGAGATTCAAAAAGAAAAGAAGAAGAAAAAAGAAGACAAAGTGGGATTTTGTGCCCAGCACAACCTTCCATGAAACTAGTCTACAATTCTGTTACTATATGCTGTACTGGTGATATGTGAGAGAGTGATATGAAAAAGGCTTTCATGGATCAACCTGAAAATGAAGACAGAGGTGAAATCTATTTTCTTTCTCTCAACTGAAAACTAGAAATGCTCACCTGGAAATAATTGTGCCTGCCTTCACAGGGACTACTAATACTTTTCAGCTCTTCTCCCATACAGAAGGCAAATGACATACTGGTTTTTGAAAAAAAAAAGTTAGCCCACAGGTAGGACTTCTATAATTAGATGTGTGCTGATGTCTTACACTGCCTCTTATCTTGTGTTACCCACACTTTTCTCTTTTATTACCTGCCTAAAACTATGACTGATGCTATCAAAAAAAGAAGGGGGTGTTGCTCCCTTTCATTAAATGGAGTCAACACAAATTAGAGGCTGTGTGTTGTGCCTTCCAAAATTGCAGGAAGGTTCTGAATTTAGGTAAAATATTATATCCAAAAGGGGCCATAAACCCAAGTATATATGATGAACAACAGTGCCTGTAAATTAAATGAAACATGCAATTTTCCCCATTCATGAGCCACACTGGTGTGCTTGCAACCACAGACAAATGGCAGAGTGAATGTAACTCAAAACCTCTCTAATGCTGCCCACTTCAGTGTTGCAGGAGGGGGCCTGGTTGTAATAATTCCATCCTTTATCATACCATCCATGGTTCTGAGTGCATGTAAATGATACGTTTAGTTCAGTGTCTGGTGCGGGGAATGCAATTTCACACTTTTTAATACAGTGGGTGGCCACCATGGCAGCAATGCTTAAAAAGTACGCACCACCAGCAATATACGCCCAGAGGAAATCCCACCTGGAGTAAATTCCCTTTGCTCCTGTAGAGCAAAACCAATTTACCTCAGTTGGGATTGGTATGCAGTTATTTTGCTTTTGATACCAACAAAATAGAACCTTGCTTCCACCTTTATTCCCATTGAGTAATAGTCACATTCTCTTTCTTGGCAATGTTCTCCCTTGAGCGGATTAAGCACAACATTTACCTCCATAAGTATCCTTGCCTGCTGTGGCAGTATTCATACTCTTTATACTTCCCTGTGGTAAACACCAAGTCAAACCTTCATTTAGGAAACACTTTGCTTCCCCCCCTCCTATTTCACATAGATGCCAATTGCTAGGGGTGTTATTTGTGGCAACCACTGCCTTCGTGCGTAGAGTTGCCATATTTTGAAGAGCAGAAAAGAGGAAACATTTGCCGACTTCTACTTTTAACTATGGATCACTGTGATGACTCTACTCATGAAAAAGAGGATGTGTCCTCAAAAAAGAGGACATGTCGCAATCCTATTCATGTGCAGGTTGTCTACACAGATGTTGCAGTTTTGGATTTGCATGATCGTGGCGGAACTTTTACTCCACAAATAAAACTTTTGTGTGGATGTTTCTTTAGGGGAGCTGAAAAACAAGTTGCCCCAGTCAGTCTGGCGAGAAGTACTTTCCTTGCAAAAGAAATTTTCTTGAAGACCATTAGGAATCTAATAAATTGTGCAGGTGTCTTCTTCTTTTCATGTTTGGCCTTTTTCAGCCACTGTTTTTGATCCTCTCTCTTGTCTGTTGAAGATTGCCAGGTTTTGAGCTCATTGGTGGCCCCAGCATGCTCCTGAGGTACTTGTGCCGAAGCCACTATAATTTGATTTCATTCAAAAGTGCAACCATCATTCACCAGTATGCCATGAATCAAGCCATGTGCCGTGGACCACAAGCTGAGAATAGGTGGACAGCTAGGGCACATAGGTGTAAATGACTCAAACAAAATTCTTTCACATACACACACATCTCAGAAGCAATGGAAACCAAAGATAGCAGATGGTGATGAAGTGGAGAAGGGACAGCGGGAGCATTCGAGTTGCCCCACCCCCCTAGAATGTTGTTCCCTACATCGAGAATCCCATGAATTGCAAGATGGCATTGTTTGTACAGCAGATGACACTACCTGACTTGAGTAGGTCCAACTTTTGGGTCAAATTCTGTGTGGAAAGTGTCACCTCACAACCGACCTGGTTCTTTCCTTCATGAAATTCCTATGAGGAGCATTGCCTGTTCTGAATGTCAAGTGGAAGGAAATGCTCTCCTCCTCTGGGATGGAGACAGTACTCAGTCAGCACTTGAGATATATTACTAAATACCATAAATGCTTAGGCTTCGCATTTGTTACTGCTTTTCTGATACTTTACAAGTATGTTTGGACTGTTGCTCTACAAGCCAAGTTATTTTCTAGTTTTGCTATTTAAGATAAATTGCTGCCTTTTTTCTGGTTCCTAATGTGCCTTGATTTTCTATAGCCCTTCCAGTCATTTCCAAGTGAAGTTCCATCCTTCCTTTCTGCTTTATGGTCCCTGCTTTTATTAAAGTATATATTTCTGGACCTGATGCTTACAATGCTTTGAGGAGCTCCTACAATCCCATGGAGAGCTGGCTAGCACCATATATTCCTAATATGGTTTGATCACCATCTGAAAATGTTCTCTGGAAGGAAGGGTAGAATTAATGACTTTCACTTTTTCTGGAAGACTAGCCTCCACCTCTATGACTTCCCCAGGTCTCCTTTTCTCATTAACCCCTGTGTTGCACCCATGCAAACAAGGACAGAACAGTTACATTGCTTTATATACCCCAGAAGGAATGCCACAGAACTGCACAGGGATATATGCAAAATCTGATTTTTGACATACTCCAGCATTAATTTATTCTTACTGTTGAAATATTCTAATTTTAGAGAACAATTAGTGGAACTCATTTCGGTGCTTTATTTAGCTTCAATTTAGCTTAGCCTACCATATTACAGCAGACTATGCCATGAAGCAATTTAGTTTACATGTCCTAGCACTTACCAATCATTAGTCTCTGCCCTAATAAAAGAAGACAATTACATTTTCATACTGTGGTGACACATAATATGTTCCTATGAAAATGAGTATCTCGTAAGAAAGATATTATCAAAGTAACAGACATAAGATTAGTTAAGAAGGGCTATATAAATATATTTACGTCTATTACAAACTTTGACAATTTTCAGACAGCTAAACTGTTCCTTTTGCAAGCCTTTTGGACTGTGCCCACAAAGATATGCAAAGAGATGCAACAAAATGAGGTCACCATTAGCTCAAACACGGGGTGTGGAAATCTCTGTTCCTCTAGCTCACGGGTGTCAAACACAAGGCCCGGGGGCCAAATCCGGCCCGCCAGACCTCGTCATGTGGCCCGCCGAGCGCCCCAGCCAGCAGGACCCAGCAGTGGGACCTTGCTGCTGAAGCGGCGCGCCAACAAAGCGCCGACAAACAGCTGGGGCCGGGGAAATGCTTTTTGCCCCTGGGTCCCTTCACGCTCTTTTCAGGCGCTGAATCAAGGCGGCGACCCCCCCCTTCCCTTTCTTTCTTCCTCTCGTTCTTATTCTTTCTTTCCCTCTCCTTCCTTCCTTCTTTATCTCTGTCTTCTCTCCCTCTTTCTTTTTCTTTCCTTCTTTATTCCTTCTTTATTCCTTCTTTCCTACTCTTCTTTCTCTCACCTCTTTCCTTCCTCTCTCCCTCCTGCTCCCTCTTTTCTTTCTTTCTTTCTTTCTTTCTTTCTTTCTTTCTTTCTTTCTTTCTTTCTTCCTTAATTCCTTCCTTTCTTCCTTCCGTCCTTCTCAACTTTCTTCCTCTCCCTCATTCTTATTCTTTCTTTCCCTCTACTTCCTTCCATCTTTCTCCCTTTCCGTCTTCTCTCCCTCTTTCTTTTTCTTTCCTTCTTTATTCTCTTCCTTATTTCCTACTCTTCTTTCTCTCCCCTCTTTCCTTCCTTCCTTCCTCTCTCCCTCCCACTCCCTCTTTTCTTCCTTCCTTCCTTCCTTCCTTCCTTCCTTCCTTCCTTCCTTATTTCCTTCCTCCCCTTCCCTCCCCTCCCTCTCCCTCTCCTCAGAAACATAGGATGCTGCTTTATACTTCTGGCCCTTAAACCCTGGAACCAGGAGAGCAGCTTCAGTGAGTCAACCTCAGCCAGTCCCTTTGGTGAAGGGTGGTGGCTCACTGGCAGAACATCTGTCCTGCATGCAGAAGGACCCCAGCATCTCCAGGTACTAGTAGCTCTGCAAAGGTCCTGCATGAAACCCTAGCGAGCCTCCACCACCCAGTGCAGTTACCAAAAATCATTTTTCAATAAATTGTACAATAATTGTACATTTGAATATCTACTTGCCATTATTCTGACTATGTTTCTGCTTTCAGAGCTAGTTATTACTTACATTATTAAAAAAACAGTAATAATTGAATGCAGTGACAGTAATTTATGATAATAAAGAGTGGACACATAGTCCTACAGATACAACTGGCCCTTTGAGGGTGACCAAACTGCTGATGCGGCCCCCGATGAATTTGAGTTTGACACCCCTGCTCTAGCTGAAAAGAGCCATGCCAGGGTGGACTGGATCTTGGATCTGTGGGATCCCATTTTCCTCTCATACTAATGGCAAGTAGACAGGCTACACCAGCCCTGGAACAGTTGTTTTCCTCCAACTGAAATCCATAGGAGGAGAGGATTTAAAATTAAGAGAGGGAAAAGAACACATTTTCTTTTGGCGAAGGACTATCAATCAGTGATACAGCATGTAGAAGGTCCCAGATTCGGTGCCTGGCAATTCCAGTTAAATGGCAAGTGATGTGAAAGATTTCCACTGTGGGCCTTGACAAACCAGATAGATCAATAGTCTGACTCAGTTTTATATATGATAATGTCAGTGAAAAAAGAAACATGCACTTAAGAGAATAACTGGCCTGGATCCTTGCTTTTGGGTTATTACGTCTCCCAGGAGTTGCACTGAAGAAATGGCCTGAACAAGGAAACTGTCTGACAACGTACTGTACTATTGATTCATTGATGTCTCCCCTGCCCATTCATTAGTTAGACAGGCAATGTCACTTCCCTGGGAAAGGAGTTCAATAGGAAGGGTGTCATGAGTGGGGAGACCTTGGTTCAGGTCACGATCTAACAGCTCTTGATAGACTTTCCAAGTCCTTTCCAAATTATCTCAAGGCATCAGAAGGAGCTCATCACAGAAGAAAATACTAGGAATTGTCCAGAACAGTGTGATATTCTGAATCATGCTGTCCCCTGAAATTCAACCCTCATTTGTTGTGGATCTGACACCAGGGCACTCCTTTGATGGACATTATAAAGGAAATGAATTCTCGCGGCTTAATTGAAGTTAAGGAATTACTCTGTGAATATGCATGCCAGCTGCCAGCTTCAGTCATCTTAGATTTCGAAATACCAATTAACATAAATGTACAACACCTGGGGAAAGATGCAAATAAGATGGGAGATGGGAAAAGAAGGAGAGTCATGCTGGGCAGCTGGCAAGCAGAATTCTAATAACATGTGCCTAACCCGTCCTTACAGATTTCTGTACTATAAAGCCTATGGATGTAGGGTTTGTAGGCATGTGTACAGGTGGGGAGGGGGGCAGGTGTGCCCAGGCACAAAAATGTTGTACGGAGTGACAATTCAGCTCTCTCAGCCTTATGACAAATGTGGAAGGAGGAGGGACGAAGAAGACAGAGAAAACAATGGCAGAATAAAAAGTCTGGAATGGATCTGCAGCTTCTGCCTGCATCAGTCTATGGTGGTGGCTGGGGTGGGGCAGAAGTTGGAATAGTGAGAGTGGAGGGATGGGTAGTGGCTGTACGGAACTGGGGCAGGCAGGGGGGAAAGGGGGAGAATCTGCTGGGTAAGGGTTTAGATGGGTAGAACCAACTGAAACAGGAGTAGGGTAGGAGCAGGACTAGGATATTGTGACCAATATATTACATATTCAATCTTCAATTGGCAAATTAACCAACTACAGTATTTATTTATTTTTCAAATCAATTTTTATTAAATTTTTCACTTACAATCCAATCATATCATATTAATTATTCCAAATTACACAAATGCATATCAATTAATCCCAATATTATGCCAAATTATAATTTTTTTCACTTCCCATGCTTCAGATTCTGAGGGTTCAGATCATCAATGAATTAAAAAGGTAAAGGCGCCCCTGACTATCAGATCCAGTCGTGTCCGACTCTGGGGTTGCGGCGCTCATCTCGCTCTATAGGCCGAGGGAGCCGGCGTTTGTCCGCAGACAGCTTCCGGGTCATGTGGCCAGCATGACAAAGCTGCTTCTGGCAAACCAGAGCAGAGCACGGAAACACAGCTTACCTTCCCGCCGGAGCGGTCCCTATTTATCTACTTGCACTTTGAGGTGCTTTCGAACTGCTAGGTGGGCAGGAACTGGGACGGAGCAACGGGAGCTCACCCCGTCGCAGGGATTCGAACCGCCGACCTTCTGATCAGCATGCCCTAGACTCTGTGGTTTAACCCACAGTGCCACCTGGGTCCCTCTATCGATGAATTACTGCCTTTCTAATCAATATAATCCAAATCCTTTCCAATCATTATGGTCCAATATATTCCAGTATTTGATGGGGACAAATATTAATTGATGGAAGCAAACTGGTTGAATTGAAACTATAAGTTTATTTTTAAAAGCCATTCTGGATCATGTAAGTTTCTCTTGCAGGAAATAAATCAAGATGGTCTTTCCTTCTAGTAATGATCAGGGCCGGCCCAAGATGTTTTGGCCCATGAGGTAGACTCCACAATGGTGCCCCCCTCCCCACCAGGGAAGAAAGCATGAGGGAAGATCTGCATCAGGAACAAGGGTGGAAGAAAGATCAGCAGCAGGATCTGCTGCCCCTGTAGATCCTGCTGCCCGAGGCAGTCACCTCACCTTGCCTCATGGGTGGGCTGGCCCTGGTAATGAGTAGTTGCTTTTAAAAAAAATGAAATAAATGTTATGTTCTCCATAAGTACAGGGTGGTATTGTGGTTTGTAAGAGCAAGATCCAGCCAAGATGAGCTTGCTTAAGACCTATAGGAAGCAGCTGCACATGTCTACTCAGAAGTAAGCCTCACTGAGTTCAATGGGACTTGCTCTAAGGTAAGTGTATATAAATAGGACTGCAGCCTAGAAGTGCTTCCTTCTGTCCTTACCGGTGGGGTTCAACTTTTGCTCAGAGCAGACCAGTTGAAATGAATGAGCATGACTAAATTAGGTTTATTAATGTCAGATTTACTCTGAGTAAACCTTAGTTGACTACCACCCCATATTTATAAACTTCTATGGATGACATTAGAATCAAAACTCAGGTGTACTTGGCACATAGCTGCCAAGTTTTCCCTTTTCTCGCAAGGAAGCCTATTCAGCATAAGGGAATTTCCCTAAAAAAAAGGGAGAACTTGGCAGCTATGACTTGGCAAATAAAGGTTTGGGGGTTTTTTTGTGGCAGAGACTGAAAGAACTTCAGCCGTAACAGAAGCGGATGACCTAAAACAGAAGCAGGGTTGGGAGTCCCTGTTTCAGATGAGCAAAAAGCTTGCCAAACCACAGAACGCCCGGTGTGTCTGATGCAAGATGTCAATGTTCTCCCTGCTTCCTGAGGCGGAGTGGGGGGAAACCCTTACAACTGTAAGGAGTCAACCCTCCCCACCAAGACACATAAAATTAGGAGGGGTGGCGGCAGCAGCATCATGAAAAGTCCCTCAGAGTCCTACACTTGGGCGATGAAACCACAGAAGCTAATGAAGTATATGGTGAGAAGTTAAGTTTTAGTTTCATTAGTCTGGCGAATAAAAATGCTGCCATTTTATGAGTACGCATTTGGTAAATGTTCACTAACCCACCCATCCCAGGTGCACGCCTTAATGAAATGCGCTGTGCACACCTACAATAAGGTTCACCGCCATAGTGAGCCACCGCCTGGAATGAACTTAACATGGATATTTTGGAGTTAGCGATTAAGTTACCATCTGCTTCCTTTCAACATGCATGCATCCATGATGCATTTAGCAATAAAAACAGATTCTAGCTGAAATGTCAGGTCCCTTCTGGAAAACAAACAAACAAACAAACCAGGACCTTTGCTTCCTTTCCAGAGCCATTCCACACTTCTCACCCACCTCGACTTATCCACATCTTAACAAAGCCCACAGAGACAATTCCATACATGGAAGAAGATCCATAACATGCCGCAGAGCATGCCTAGGATTGTGAAAACAGTAGGACTGTGAAAAAATCTGCAAGGTCACACAAGATATGAATAGTGTGCAGTGTTTGGCTTGTTTTTTATGGCACACATTGGCCTACTGTTCTTATCAACTGCTTTGAACCTTATTTGGAAAAGTCACATACAAACAAACTTGATGCTGGGGGTGCCAGAATGCACCCTCTTCCATTCTGCCTTGTACTGGTTGAGTGCAGCCCTGTTTCTGCTCCTATATTCAACCCACTGTCTGCTGTGGCAAAATTATACAACTTATTTATGTAACTAATTTTGTAAATTACATACTTACCTTATCATCATGTCATTCCACCCCATTCATTTCAGTGCAAATGAAATGCAATGCAAATTGGGGGTGGGGGGAGAGAGAGAGAACTGTAATCAATTAGAGAAAGCAACCCTGACAGTGAATACAGATCATATTAGCTAGATGGATTTCTGTTCAGACATGAGGAAGGTAAGCAAATACCAGCAATTTCAATTTGAATTTTCCACCTTTCCTATTGCCACATGTCCCTCTGGATTTCAGCGTGGTCTTATCTATCTATCTATCTATCTATCTATCTATCTATCTATCTATCTATCATCTATCTATCTAATCTATACAGTTCTCCATAGCATGAAGAACCTCTCTATACTGCAATATCTTACTTTAATAATAGCATACTTTAATAATAATAACATGGTGTTCCAGTCCCCTGCTTTGGGTTCAAATCAGGGAATCGGTTTGTTTTAAATGGTTGGAGCTGCTGGTGCTGTGAGGAGGGAATGGGGACATCCGGGACTTGGGGAAAACTTTTCCTGTTATAAGCTTCAGTTATTCAACCCTCCTGGTGTCTTGCCAATTAACACTGCAGGTTCTTCAAAGGATCTTTGGTAGACAACATATGAGGAAAAGTGTTTTTTTATTTGAACAGAATAGGAAAACCTCAAACAGAAACCAAACCCCCCCCCCTAAAATAGTTAACCTTCTTAAACAGCAATAAAAACCTTCTTACACCAAGAAATATAGAATTCCCACATAAGACTTTCACCCACATACAGCACCAGATCCAGCCATAGGGAGCAGTGTTTGGTCCGTTATCCTCTCTGACTACGTTGCCCTGCACCATTGGTACCTGCCTCAACCAGGCCAATTGGGGCTCCTAATCTGGGCAATCCTGCCCCACCTGGGCCACCTTCAAGGGCAGGAGTGCTCCTGAGGGGAATCATGGGAAGGGTTGGCTGTGCAAGGTCAAACCTACACCTCCTCGATTTTTCTTGCGCCTTTTTCACTCCACCTGGTTACTCAAGCACTGAGGCATTAATATAATATTTTAAGATATGTGTAACAATATATATATATATTCCAAATTTAAACATGCAAGCTTGAAATCTGACCAAATTAGTGCTCAGCATGACATTCTGAGTTTGATGGCTGCTCCTGCTGACTTATAAGCAACTTCTTCGGCGTAAAATGCCTTGAAGATTATGATCTAAGGCTTTAGTGATAACATCCAAAATTTTAAATGAAATAAACTAGCCTTATCCCTTTCACTAGTATTTAACATTACCTGTCAATTTTGATAGTTCCAAATGAGAATATAGACATGCAGGCATTGCTGCCCAGAGAGCTGCCATATTCGTAATACAGGCTGGGGAAGTTGTGGGGAGGAGAAAGGTTTGATGAGGGTCAGGAAGGTCATCTGATATCAGAAAGCATAAAATAAGAGAGGTTACTGTGGTCACAGAAAAGCTTTATGGAATAAAAATGGAAGTAATTGGGATGCATCAAGGCCTCTTGATCCCCCCTTTTCCCAATCTTAGTAAAATACCTTTAAATTTTCTAAAATAATTCCTTCAACTGTCCTGCTTTAGTAAGCATCAGAAGCTTCCAGGATGAAGACTCTCCAGGCTCATGCTCTGCTGCTCCTTGCAATGAGTCACTCAGAACAAGAAATTCAAAGGCTTTCCAGGCTTATGTCCTCCTCAAAAGTGATTCCACCTATCTAGGCAGTCCATCATATTCTTCTGACCTAGAAAGGTCATAAATGCTTCTGAGTTATGCCACGCTTTTGCCTAAGTAAGAGTTTATATTTTGATCTTCTTTTCACAGACTCCTTGTCAGTTCTTTCATCAACAATATCTAGTCGTCGGGGCTCTTGCTCAATGGTAAGTGAAATCAGAAATATTGTGACAAGAGCGAGCTCAACATTACAGCTCTTTAGGGACAAGACTTGTGCACATGAAGGCCAGCTCCACCTGGTATGCAGGCTGAGACCCTACCTGCTCGCAGACTCTCTCGCCAGAGTGGTGCATGCTCTAGTTATCTCCCGCTTAGACTACTACAATGTGCTCTACATGGGGCTACCTTTGAAGGTGGCCCAGAAACTACAACTAATCCAGAATGCGGCAGCTAGACTGGTGACTGGGAGCTGCTGCCGAGACCACATGACACCGGTCTTGAAAGACCTACATTGGCTCCCAATACGTTTCTGAGCACAATTCAAAGCGTTGGTGCTGACCTTTAAAGCTCTAAACGGCCTCACCCAGTATACCCGAAGGACTGTCTCCACCCCCACCGTTCTGCCCGGACACTGAGGTCCAGCTCCGAGGACCTTCTGGCAGTTCCCTCACTGCGAGAAGCAAAGTTACAGGGAACATAGCTGCCAAGTTATCCCTTTTTTTAAGGGATTTTCCCTTATGCTGAATAGGCTTCCTCGCGAGAAAAGGGAAAACTTGGCAGCTATGACAGGGAACCAGGCAGAGGGCCCTCTCGGTAGTGGCACCCACCCTGTAGAACACCCTCCCATCAGATGTCAAAGAAATTAACAACTATCCAACTTTTAGAAGACATCTGAAGGCAACTTCTGCTTAGGGAAGCTTTTAATGTCTGGTGAATTATTATATTTTAATGTTTTGTTGGAAGCCCCGCCTAGAGTGGCAGGGGAAACCCAGCCAGATGGGTGAGGTATAAATAATAAATAAATTGTTGTTGTTGTTGTGGCGGCACTGGAAGTGGCAAAGATGCAAAGAGGGGGAGGGGGAGGGAGCGGGTGGGTGGTCAAGCAGCAGCTGGGAGGGGCTGGTGGGGGCATGATGCATATGTACCAGCACCCATTTTGGGGGGTGGGGGGGAAACACTGCTTATGTGGACTAACCGATGTTGAATAAGCAACAGGAAACAGATTTAGAAAAAAATTACACCATATCACAGTCAGAAAATCCTACAATAACATTTCCTTGGTCACTGCAAATCAAAGCCAGGAACAACCTGCATGAGGATGATGGAAGCAATGGTAATCATTGTGATAATGATAATAGATACAGTCATAGATTTATCTTGGATTAATTACAAGGCAACCCTCAAAGCATTGTTTGCATTGCTAGTACATTAAGCAGCACCGAACAACCTAAACTTCAGTGACCATATGGCAGTTTCAAAAACAAGCCTGCCACAGCTGTCATATTTTATTAATCTTGTAATATTACTATATTATAATATAAGCACAGGACACAGCTAACAATATCATATCATCTTCGTCATTGCCTGTTGGATTGTTAAGTATATTTAACATCAGCTTTGTCTCAAAAGTCATTCATTTTCAGCTATGAGATTTCCCTGTGGTTGTATCATATTAGATACCATATGCTTGCTTTTATGTTCTAGGTTAGTGCATATCTGATGCTAGTAATTAGCCTTATGCATGATGGTTAAAGGTGTAAACTTGGGAAGCCTGATTCTATGCCTCTGCTGCTGAAAATGCCAGTGCAGTTGGAATTAACCCAACTCTACTAATGCTAAAATAATATATATTAAATGAATGGAGAGAATACAGATAGACAGAGAGTCCACAGCCAATTAACAGCTTTCATACCAACTATAACATCATCCCCAAGCAGTTCATTCATCAGAGAAAGCATATATGATCATTCAGGAGGTGTCAGGGAATAGCCAGCCATTTTTAACCTATTAATAACACAACCTTATTCTAGGCTCACAGCAATAGACAGCTAGAACAAGCTAAGTAAGCAAGGAGATTAATTAACCATTGGAGAAAGTTGCAAAAATCTATTTTTCTGTCACTCCTTTGTTATTTTTAAAATAGATGTCATCAACACTGTTAAATGTGGTGCTTAACATCTGTATTTTGAGAAATAAGTTTGTGCTGAGCTTCAATATATACTTTTTATTCTCAAGAAAGGTAAATTGGCTCCACTTGGTTCTCTGGCCCCATTAGTGAGTATGCTCACAGATTAACGAGCTGTAGAAATACTTGTAACATATAAATTGCTCTTCTCAAGTACATGATTTTATTTCCACGGACCTTAGTAGATCATGCCATAAGTGCAGATTCAAAAAACTACTGCCTATTATTTCAGAAGTGGCAGCCAAGTGTCAGAGATCAGGCAAAACCCCACCTCCCTTTGCAAAGGATAACTGCTCTTAAGATGAATCAAATGTATTTCCACTCAAAGAATTAAATGAGGTACAGTTGTCCAGGCATGTATGAGAAGCACTAGGCTGTTCTCATAAGGTAATAAAGACCATCTGCCTGGAGCTAATTTGTAATGAATGTGTGCCATTTATTCAATATGCACTCGCTGCAGAGTAAAGCAGAGAGAATCCTTGATGAATGTACAGACAACGGGAACAGTTGTGGCTTCAAAGATTTAACCAACTTTCATTTAAGTACAGATAGAGACACAAAGTGGAAAGAAGTGAAGCATCAAATTCAAACCAGCACCTGCTATGTCTCCAAACAGATTAATGTTAAGCAAAAACTCTAAAAGCAGCAACAGGGAGATTGACTTTGCCACTTAATATATTATTGTAAAAATGGGGTCCACACTGGGCATCTTTGATAATAATAATAATAATAATAATAATAATAATAATAATAATAATAATAATAATAATAATTTATTTATACTCCGCCCATCTGGCTGAGTTTCCCCAGCCACTCTGGGCGACTTCCAACAGAAAAATAAAACACAGTAATCTATTAAACATTAAAAGCCTCCCTGAACAGGGCTGCCTTCAGATGTCTTCTAAAAGTCTGGTAGTTGTTTTCCCCTTTGACATCTGTTGGGAGGGCAGGCGCCACCACCGAGAAGGCCCTCTGCCTAGTTCCCTGCAACTTGGCTTCTCGCAACGAGGGAACCGCCAGAAGGCCCTCGGTGCTGGACCTCAGTGTCCGGGCAGAATGATGGTGGTGGAGACGCTCCTTCAGGTATACTGGACCGAGGCCAACTAGGGCTTTAAAGGTCAGCACCAACACTTTGAATTGTGCTCGGAAACATACTGGGAGCCAATGTAGATCTTTCAAGACTGGTGTTATGTGGTCTCAGCGGCCGCTCCCAGATAGGACCAATGGCCATGATTAATAATAATAATAATAATAATAATAATAATAATAATAATAATAATAATTTATTTGTACCCCGCCCATCTGGCTGAGTCGGCTCCCAATCGAATATTAAAACAATACAGCATTAAATATTAAAAACCTCTGTAAACAGGGCTGCCTTCAGATGTCTTTTAAAAATAGGATAACTGCTTATGTCCTTGACATCTTTTGTAAAGGCGTTCCACAGGCCGGGTGCCACTACACTATTATTTTTCAAGAGTCAGCATTTTGCTTTCTGCTTCTTCTGTGTGATCCAATACTTTCTTGCTCTGGAATCTTAATACCTTATGATCCTGCTTAACAACTAATTTCATGGAAGGGCCATTTTGAGGGCATTTGGAGGGTGCCCACCAACCCCACATGCACCCATACAACACTTCTCTTAATTTTGCATGTTATGTATGTTCATGTGTAGGATCTGCTCAGTGTGTGTGTGTGTGTGTGTGTGTGTGTGTGTGTGTGTGTGTGTGTGATCTCACTCCTGTTCCCCAGGAGCTGGTATGTATGAACTGAGCCAGTATGTATGAACTAGCCACATCACTCAACATATCTTTGACTATTGTTAAAGGTAAAGGGACCCCTGACCATTAGGTCCAGTCATGACCGACTCTGGGGTTGCGCGCTCATCTCGCATTATTGGCCGAGGGAGCCAGCGTATAGCTTCCAGGTCATGTGGCCAGCATGACAAAGCCACTTCTGGCAAACCAGAGCAGCACATGGAAACGCCGTTTACCTTCCCACTGTAGCTGTTCCTATTTATCTACTTGCATTTTGACGTGCTTTCGAACTGCTAGGTTGGCAGGAGCTGGGACCAAGCAACGGGAGCTCACCCCGTCACAGGGATTCGAACCGCCGACCTTCTGATCAGCAAGCCCTAGGCTCAGTGGTTTAACCACAGCGCCACCTGGGTCCCTTTTGACTATTGTTAAGTTGCATTAAATATTATAGCTTCGTGGGCTTTTCTATTCATAGTTATGTGTGTTAACTTTTCTATATAGAACCCCTAGGGTGCATGTGACATTTATCTGGTTCCTTTTGTTTAATCAATTGTAACAGGTTTATGATTTATTTCTATTCTGAATTTTCTAACTTTAGGTTACTAGATAACGAAGTGCATTATAAGTTTTGCAGCTTAAAAAGATTTACAGCCTCAGCTCATAACTTTATGAAATTTAAACACTCGGACTTATTCAGGCTCATGGAAGACATTACACATTTTCAGATGTGATTTTCTGATTAAGAATATGTCTGTACAGGATGCAACATGGTACATACGGTATTATGTAGAGAAAATGTGGTTTGTTTTTAACTTGAATATATACATTGGGTCAGTATGGCTCTCCCATTCAATTCGCCAAGCTAGAAAATTCAAGTATACTTTCTGGAATCACTTGTGAAATTCCTGAATGAAGATAAATTGGTTTAAACCAAAGTAGCTTGACTTAACTGGATTGTAGATAAGGCTGTCAAAAGACAAGCACTCCTTTCTTTGAGAAAACTCAGTGAATGAACATGTTGAATGAATCTGAAAATAAAGAATGGGCTCACTATGAACAGTAGAATATTGATACAAATACTGCCACTTCTTTTGCAATTCATTTGTGGCCATAGGATGTTTCATCTCTGCTTTAAGAAAATACAGGCAACTTCCCCTTTATGCAAGGGTTATGTTCGGAGGCACCACATGTTTAAGTGAAATTTGGGATTTGGGAAACACCATTGAAAAAAACCTGCAAACACCCTCTAAACCTTTGGAAATCCTTGAAAAACCCTTTAAAAAACAAAAACACCACAATTGCTCCCTCTAAGCCTTCTTGCTCAAACTCCAGCTCTCCACAGAACTTAAAGGTCAGTGTAAAGGCTCCTGGGATTGGACTTGCAAAGACCCGTGGGACCCGTGCCAGACACTGTTTTTGTACCATTTTTGCCATTTTGGGTGCTCTTTTAGGGCTGTGTTTGCCCCTTTTCGTGCCACTTCCAGGTTCCCAGTGCTGCATACATTTGCGGTCATGTGTGCCTTAACGTTGTGTAAGTGGGGAGCTGCCTGTACTGTTTGTTTACATAGGGGAAATCTGTTATGTAAAGTCTACCCGGGGGGTGGTGGTTGTTTTTGTTTGTACACGTACAATACTGAAATGCTTGCATTTTAATATTAATACACAATTAATGAGTTAGTTCTTAGAACCTGAGGAGTTTATGGATTTCATTCCAACCCATGCCATATCAATTGAACACATTCTTCTTCTTTGGCGAGCACTCATAACCAAGTAAGATTGTCTTCCATAAACATGGTTTCAACAATGGTTCCGTAAGTGACTGTGGAGGCCAATTCTGGAACCACACGTCCTTCCACAGTGGGGACATTGGTTTCTGGGGAGGAGTTGATCATGGCGTGGATTTGCCAAGCGTGCCTTCCTCTTAGCACGTTTCTCCCTTGCGTCCTGAGATCGAGTTTCTTCAAAGCCCATGACACCTTTGGTAAAGGCTGTTCTCCAACTGGAACACTTGCAAGCCAGTGTTTCCCAGTTGTCGGTATTTATACTACATTTTTTTAGATTTGCCTTGAGACAGACTTTAAACCTCTTTTGTTGACCACCAGCATTACGCTTTCAATTTTTAAGTTCGGAAGAGAGTAGTTGCTTTGGAAGACGATAATCAGGCATCTGCACAACATGACCAGTCCAACGAAGTTGATGTTGAAGAGTGGCTTAATGGACAATAATGGCTTAAGATACAATAATAAAAATAATAAGAATAAAAATAAAACTAAGATATGATGAGTACAACTTCAAAGGAACTTTATAGCAAAAGAAGAACAAAAGAGTTCTCTCCTGATCTTCATTTTTGAACGTTTAGGAAAATGCAGACATTTATGCACCTGTGTTTCTGCAAATTTAGCAAGCTGTGACATTCAGAATATCACTTATCAAAATAATTTGCTAACCAAATGGCTGTGACTATGAAATTTAAGAGAAGAGGTACAATATGTTCAGCTTGAGGCTATTGCTAAAAGTGACAATCTATACTGAATTGTCCTCTACTTTTAATGTTATCATTTTCTGTCCTTGTCAAGGATGTGGATTGGGACTAGGGAAATGCATGTGACAACATTATGACATATAATGTGGTGGTTGGTGGTGTTAGAGGTCTTAGCACAGAACTCCAGTGACTGCCACATGCCCAATCTGTTTCTGCCTTAATAGCACTTAATTACAGCCCAGTTTTCAGAATTTTTGGGTTGGGTCTATGCTACGAGATTGATTTCCAAATGCACTTCAAAACTTATTTTAAAAGCATGAACTACAATAGTACGGTCGACAATTTCTGCTTAAGAATTATTACTGTTGCCAAGTTACTGTGCTACTTACTTGGAGAAAAGAATGATGGAACTACTTGAGCCTCGAAATCTAAGCAAACTGTTGAAAATAACCTATTCTTGTCTGGTTTTGATGTATTTTTTAAAATATCCAAATCTTTTGTTCCATTTAGAGCTCTCCTGCTGGTGTAGTATGCCTTTTTCCGTTTTACTGTTTCTATTGCTGTCACATGAAAAGTGCTACTTTCCTTCTCTAATTGCAGGAATATTCATAATAGGAAACAATGTATAAGAAAGGAGGCTTACTTGATGGGCTAAAAAATACTTTGCACTGTAACCATTTTCCCCCAACTGCCCACTTATTTCTGAATGCTTTTTTTCAATCCATTTAACCCGCAATCCTAAACTTATTTTGAACGAAGTAAGCTCCTTTTAACACATACTTCGGAGTAATCATCACCTGAACTTCAGATTAAATTATGCTGAAATCTGTCCTAAGCTCCCATTGTTGAACATACTTATTCTTCAACAAATCCCACTGATTTCAATGGGACTTAGTCTACAAATGCTAGACTACTACTGGGTCAGGTTCAAGGTTTTTGTGTTCATTTACAAAGCCCTGAACAACTTAGGTCTACGATACTTCAGCAACCACCTGAACCCTTATATCCCAGTTCGGTAACTGAGAACATATACAGGAGCATTGCTGGTCATTCCCAAAGTTGATGGGGCTCATTTCATAACAACAAGAAATAGAACATTTAGTGTTATTCCAATATTGTGTAGTACTCTGGTATTAGAGATTTACATCACCAGCATTCATCTGAACTTTTGTTGTTGTGAATGAACACAGAACTGGCCGAGCACTCCTCACCTGGAAAACAACTTTTTTCCTGGTGCTATAACTGTTTCCAGTCCTGGGCAGTGACTGGCCCTCATGTTCCAAGTGCTGTTAGAGGACAGGGAGCAATGGGGAGTGAAAGGCAAAGAAAGAAATTGAGAAAATGATTAGCACCTCTGAGAAAGGAATCTGAATGTGAGAGGCTACAGCTGCCAGCGAAAAGGGAATGCAGAGTTTCTATGGAATGCCACATAGAGTTGGTTTTCATTTTAAACTGGAGTTCCCAAAAGTTCAGGGCAGTGTTTCGGAACAACCGGCAGGCTCATTTGATTCTACAATTTCCCAATAAAATAGACTGGCTTCCACTTAACTGCAAGGCTCTGACATACTAGCACATAGTATTAAAGCTTGAATTTTTGTCTCCACAAGTGTGTGATTTCTAAAAATTGGATGTCTGGAATTCTCCATACTGGTGTGGGCTGCCTTTTTGCAATACACTCTCTAGATAGAATCTTGCAAAACAATGCGGGGCTTGTGGGGTGCTGTAAGTGCACCCTGCTTTGCAGCAGTAGGCAGGGGTCACTGCCGTGGCACCCCATGCCCTGCACCTGGATGTGTCCCGTGTGCACCTGGGTGAGCGCCCACCCCGGGCACAGACAGAGAACGCTCTGCTGCTGGCACCATGTGTTCTAATGGAGACTAATAGGAGCTCTATGTCTCTAGTTATTACTTTCTACAATATGGTTAACATTTTAAAGTTCTACATTTACACCTGATCTCTGCAGAAACTTACTGTATTTGCAAGGAGAGCTAAGTTTGACCTCTTTCTAAGTTACTTTTTTGTCTCAGTATTATATAAACAGCATCTGATTTGCATGGTTTGTTCAGCAATGTTCCTGCCAACAGAATCCTGCTTCATATCTTTTGCAACTTTACGGCTCTATAAAGTCAATTCTCCATGACTGTGGACACTTTTAAGTCTGCAAGTTTTACTATGTTTTTTAAGACAGAGGAAGACATATAGATTATACATCCCCTGCCCACACAAAGGACCCCTCTGAAATAGCTAATCAGTTCAATCATACTTGCTGTCAATAAGGAGGACAGAAGTATATCTGAATGTTAGCATGATTATCATAGTTTTCAGCTTGCATCTAGGCAAGAGACTGAAACAGTGAAACTGGTTTTACTCTCCTGTTTTGGGTAGCCTAACTTTTGCCCTCAGTTAGTTTCAATAACAGAATGTCCCTAATGCCCCAGAATGAACCTAAAATTCTGTATACTTGAAGCACAATTGTGATTTAGTGACTAATTAAATTCATTCCAAATTTCAACAGAGCCAATGCTTTCAATTGCCCATGAACCAAATTCTTTCTAACACAGTGCTGAACTCAGATAGGATGCTACCTGAAAGTGATTTGTGCTTTTGAACTACTACATTCTAGAAGACTCTGGGAGTCTTTTTCTTTGGCGATCACTCGTAGCCAAGTAAGATTGTCTTCCATAAACACGGTTTTAACAATGAGTCCATAAGTGACTGTGGAGGCCAATTCTGGAACCACAGGTCCTTCCACGGTGGGGACATTGGTTTCCGGGTGGGAGTTGATCATGGTGTGGATTTGCCAAGTGTGCCTTCCTCTTAGCACGTTTCTCCCTTGTGTCCCGAGTTCGAGTGTCTTCAAAGCCCATGACACCTTTGGTAAAGGCTGTTCTCCAACTGGAGCGCTCGCAGGCCAGTGTTTCCCAGTTGTCAGTGTTTATACTACATTTTTAAAGATTTGCCTTGAGACAGTCTTTAAAACTCTTTTGTGGACCACCAGCATTACGCTTTCCATTTTTAAGTTCTGGAAGTAGCAGCTGGTGCAGAGGCAACGGGATGCTCCCTCACAGCCACCACCATGGCTATCACCATCGCTCGGGACAATTGCTGGCTCATCCTCCCCAAGCTCGGCAGCAGCACTGGTGGGGGAAATAGGGACATTCTGGGATAGCCTTCCTAGTTCTGGGACTATCCCTGGAAAACTGGTATACTTAGAGGGTCTGTAATCTATCAGAGGGCAGAACCTGGCTGGATACACATTAGACCTTTAAAGCACATTTGAAGCACATTATTTCTTCCAAAGAATTTTGAGCACTGTAGTTTGTTACATGTTGCTTCAAATGTGCTTTAAATTTATAATGTGACCACTCCTTTTCTCCAGTGGAGGCTGATCTATAATGGGGTGCTGCCCCACCAACCTCAGTCAGCCCTCACTCATCCCCTACCTTCCTGCCTTCTTGGTTTAGCCAGCCAAGAGGATGGATCTTGCTGTCAGCTTTCCTCTTGTGCCAGCATTTTCCTTATAGAACTTAGCAGGAAAGTGGATGGGGACAAAACCAGAATCAGCCGGATCTTTCTGTCATTGGTTCTAGCTGCATCTACTGTTGGGTTCCCTGCTTTCTGCCCTAATTGTCCCAAGGGGTACCAGACCTCACCCTTTCCTTCTATCTAACCACCCATTTCCAGCCTTTCTCTTTCTGACATCCTCTTTTCCCTTTCTCACTTCCTCTACCACTCTGCCCCATGACCTGCTAGAAGAGGGACAAATTACTCTTGCTAGAAATCACAGCTGATTTCTTGCAGAGAGCTTTTGAAATAAAGCTGAGAGCCACATAAAATTAGGCTACCGGCCAGAGGCGGACCGCAGGTTGCCCATCCTTGTTGTGAAGACGCAACAGCAGTCCTCTTTAGAAGCTATTGGTAGCCCTCTAGTGAGTTGCAGATGCATTTGATCGAATCCAGTTGAGGGGGTTGCATCCTTCCTTGCTTTTGGAATTGCTTGCTGAATAACCAGATCATTTTGCTATGTTTGCTTTTGTTCAGTGTTTAGTCATCACAATATGTAGTTTTAAAGCTATGAATTATTGTGCGTTCACCTTTTCCATGCATAGATACTTTCCCCAATTTTACACAGCATATTGGCTATATTGTTAAAGATATGTAGAAGCAGATTCTTTTACACATGTATTTTCCTGTTCTTTACTGGAATGGGCTGATAAGAATTGATTTTATATTTGATATTACAGTTCTGTGCTGTGCCTTATCTCCACTCCCACAACCACTGTGTACCATCGTCATGACACTTCTGAACACTCAGTAGATCGTATATGATATCTCCCAGGATGCAATGCATGAAAAGCAGGAGCATCAGAGTTACAGTTTGTAACAAATATGCAGTGTTTTCAATGAAAGTGCCACGATGCTGTAAACAGGATTGTGAGCCCTCTCCATTTCCCAATGTATCTTGGTCTGCAGCCAACAAATGTGTCCTGATTTCAAATGGATTCATGCTAAAGCTACCATGCTTTCAGCCCTCTAAGCAAAATAATGGTGAATGGAGCATGTAATTAGATATGAAGAATTAATTCCGAGAACTTCATATTTCACTGAGCTCAAAGTCAAGTGCAACACAGGCTGAGTTTTTTTAAGCACATATTCATTCTTTCATTTTAATAATAATAATAATAATCCAAAAGCTCAATTATAAAAATCAAAAAACTTTATAGAAAGTTGTCAAAATGGACTGTTAGGACTGTGGTTAATATTTTACCTCCACATTTCTTTCCCTTATCACCATGAGCTTGAGCTCAATCATTTTGTACCACTGTAGTAAAATGATTTCAGTTGCTCACCTGGTGCTGCTCACATGTGCATTTTGATTCTTGCAGAGGTCTGTCGTAAGTGCCACAAGTGTCACAGGCTGAACAAGTCTGTGAAAAGAGAGAAAAGGCAGGGAGTGTTGAAACATCCCTTCACAAAAGTGTGTATGAACTTGCCAGAGGGGTGAGGTCTAACGAGGTGAGAGCTATGTGGATTTATAACTGAGTGACTGACTCAACCAGGTTTCCCAGGTTTTTATTGTCACTTCTAGTGAATTCTCTAAAACAGTTGCTTCTACCTACCGTATTAGGGTGGGGAATAGTTGTGGACCAGCAGGGCTTCATGGGGAGAGGGTGATGCCTCCCCCCTTGTGGCTGATCATTGGCTTCAGCCTTGGCCGGCAGCAGAATTAACAAAGTGTCTAAAATTATGTTATTATTTTGTTTTATTTTTATCATGTATAGGAGAAAGGGCATTTCCCCCCTTCATAACTAACACCTGACTTTAAAACTCAGTATTTTGTCTGCAGAGCTGTAGCCTTTATGGCAAAGTTTTATCACTGCTGCCCCAGATGTGTGTGTTGGCATCACCTCTGCTCTCAACTGATCACCTTGGGAACAAGCCACTGTTAAGGTCTCCTCTCAAGCACCACTGAAATGAACAGGAGTGTCGTCACCCTCATGTTGCTCCCAATCATTTGAATAGGACCTTAGGCAGGTGCCTTTAACAGTTCATTGCGGTCTTTGATAAAAACTACCTTTCTTTGCTATTTGTTTTGTAACAGATTTTTGTCTTGTTTTATCACTGAATGGTGAGAACAAAATCATAGTATGGAGTGTTTTGTGGTCTAGTTCTTGTGCAATAAATCAATATTTAAAATGTGCAGTGGTTTCTTCCTTCCCTCTTCTCCTCAAAATGGGGCCTGGAGACCTGGATTCTTGTTTAGTTGAAATATGTGGCTTTGTCTAGAGACAGATGCAACCCTTAACAGAGGGTTGTAACTGGGTTTACTAGCTTGGCGATAAGTCAAAAAGAATTGGAACTATTATCCCAGGTGCCAAGCATCTGTGCTTTGCGAATGGGTTTTCAAAGCTGCAGCTTTTTCATGAACAAGGAGCAAAAAATATTCCCAGTTGAGTTAGGAAAACCATCCCTCATCTTCTGCCAATTGCATTCACCATGAACTTCATATGGTACTCTTTCGATTGCACTTCGGAGAAAGAATAAAACTTCTTTAAACTGAAGAAATACATGTACAGCATGTGGGGGGGTTTTGTACATATTTTTTCCTTAAAAGGGAGACCTGTCCGCCTCCTCCAAATACCCAATTTCAGTAAGGAAAGTGGTTTGCAGCCACTGTGTGTATCATTTTATTGCCTAGAGTCTTTCATACATTTTATATGATGATTTATGAGCTAGAAGGCAATGCCATGCAATGCAGTTTTGCCGCTGCTCTGCTGGTTCCTAACCATGAAGTTATTCCTTCAGTAATTATGTCCCAGCTGCATAGTGCAACCTTTGCAACCTCCTCCCCCAGGTGAGCAAATGTCCCTAGGCAAACGTCTCTGAACCTCCCTAGTGTTCACCGTTGTCTGCATATATTAACGTGACAGCCCAAAGCTAGGCTCTGCATTTTGTATCTGATGTACACAATGCCTCCCTTTCTTTCCAGTATATCTGCTCACTAGAAAGCAAAGCCACGAGCCAAATGAATGCAGGTTCTTAAATATTGCCACTGAAAAACAATAGGACTCAAGGGAGCTTTTCTTCAGAGTATCCTGCTTCTGACAAAGTACCCTGATCCTCATGTTTTCATTGTGGATAAACCACAATTTCCCCTGAAAACCTTTATGAGGCTATCATACATGTGGGAGGGAGCAAATGAATAAAGTAAACATATAGGCCTACTCATTTTGGGAGGTGTATATTCATCATGTATACAGAGACCTTCAAATGCTACAGAACCTCTGTGGAAATGTATTTCCTCCAGCATGGGGGGGAATCATTGGGGGGAATTATTCACTCAACAATGCATTCAATGGGTTGTAGCCAATGCTGCTCGACCTATTGAAATGAGTGAACCAAAGTTAGCCATAACCAGTAAGTTCAATGGGTCTACTGTGTGTAGTATTAGCATTGACTACAGCCCATGGCTATTATTACAATTATTTATTTTATTTGTGAATTGCTTCCTATGAGGCATCTCAGTTTTTTTTAGCAACCCCTCATCTTCTACAGGGTTTAGATTCCAAGGATTTGCATATAATGCAGCTAGTGGTTGAGGGGGTTAGAAAGAGCAAGCAAGGCCTGTAATGTGCGCCTGCTCTGGAAGGCTAGGAATGCTCAAACCAGGCTTCCTCGGCCCTACAGATGTTTTTGCCCTACAACTCCCATGATCCCTAGCTAGCAGGACCATTGGTCAGGGATGATGGGAACTGTAGTCTCAAAACATCTGGCGAGCCGAGGTTGAGGAAGCCTGGCTCAAGCCATATCTCACAGGAAGTCAGATTACCAGAGGAGGAAATCCACACCTTTCCAGGAACAACTAACAGCATTTTAGAATCCAGCTGTAACATCTGTATGGATTTTGAATTATAATACAACTTTCCCCCTCCATCCCCTAGGACAGGACAACTGGTGGGTATCCCACAGTCAGTTCACAGAAGAAAGGAACTGGCCCACTATTGCTGTGAAAATGTCTGTGTGTGTGTGTGTGTGTGTGTGTGTGTGTGTGTGTGTGTGTGTGTGTTTCTAAATCACATCAAATCCACACTGGGAGTAAAAATGGGATGGCTTTCAGGAAAAACGTGGGAATTCAACAGCTTGGAATGAGAACTGTTTGAACTCTTGGGAGCAAATGAGTGCAAAATATCAGCACAAGAGTGGGGGAAAAGCCAGTGTGGAAACTTCATTGATTATAATCTGAATTTAGTAGTGCCACCTGGAAAGACACTGCTAGTTTGAGGAGGATATCGCTGCCCCTGCTCCCTCCAAAACACAGGTTGTGGCCATCTTGGAACATCCTTGCAAAACTGAACTCCTGAAGAGGGAGACACTATGTGGGGATTGCACTCGACTTTCTCGGTAAGAGCTCAGGAGAAGATGAAACTCGCCAGCATCCCCACTTGTTCGAGCAAACTTCACACGAGTCCGCCCGCCTGCTGCAGAGATCGCGAGTGCCTTTTGGGGACAAGCGGTGCTCTAACACCTGGAACATCCCATCGATTCTAAGGGGCCGTAAGATCCTGCCATAAAAACCGCCGCCGCCTCGTTTTCATGGAAAGCGTGACCGTTAAAATTAGGGTCATCTGGCGTCTCCCGCCGCCCAAGGCTTCTCTGAACATCTGCATCCTTTATTGACAGCGCCGGAGAGGGAGGCGCTGGAGAGGCGGCAGCAGGCGGAGAGAAAATGGTTCAGCGAGGACCTTGACAGCTGTGTGCGCGCGAGAGAGAAAGAGAGCTAATATGCCCTGCCGAGGGAAGAAGCTGCGCCGCCAACCCTCCCCTCCGACTAAGTAGCCCTTAAAGGCTACGCAACTTTCGACGCCGCTTCCTCCCCGCCCCCCAGCCCTTCAGAAAAGCGCTCAGTCGAGGCTTCCTGAGGGAAGCGGATAACTCCAGGCTCTTTCCACACTCTTCCGCGCCAGGGAAAGGAGGCGGCGGTGGAGGCTGCTGCTGCTGCTGCTGAGGAAGAAGAAGCCACCTGCTTTACTACTGGAGCTGCCGCCGCTGGAGCCTGGAAAAGGGTTGGGGGGGGCACAGCGGAGGACTCTCCCCCACCGCCTCGTCCACGAGAGCAGCGCGCACTTTCCCGCGCCGGCAATCCCTCGGTCCGCTCTGTGGCAGGAGCGCAGTTTGGAGGAGCCTTCCGTCAGCTCTCCCCTCATTGCCGTCTTCGCTGAGGGCGCCGCCGCCGCCTTTCCCCGGTCTACCTCTGGCGGCTCTGTAACCCCCTTGTGTATGTGTTTATTTGTGCCGTTCTTCTTTTAAACCCCATTCCTTCCCCCTTTCCCCTCGGAGATTCCCTCCTCCGTGAGGCGAGCGGAGCGGGGAAACAGGCAGCGCCTCGCTCCAGCCTCGCCGGTGCCGCGCGCCTCTTCGTCTCCCTCCGCCGCGGCGGCGGCCTCGTTAGCAGCATGTCGAACTCGGGTCGGAAGGACTTTGACGTGAAGCACATTTTGCGCCTCCGCTGGAAACTGTTCAGCCACCCGGCGGCCCCGGCCGGCGGCTGCTTGCAGCAGGACAGCAGCTTCGAGCACTGGGGGCCGAGCCAGAGCCGCCTGCTGAAGAGCCAGGAGAGAAGCAACGGCTCCTTCTGGAAGAAAGCTGCCTCTTCGTCGTCCTCGTCCTCGCCGCCGCCGCCGCCGCCGCCTTGCGCTGCCTCCCCGCCGCCCCTCAACGGGACTTTGCTGCCCTCCACGCGGCTCCATGGACTGGCCGAGCAGCAGCGGCGCCAGCCGGCCCCTCGCACCGCTTTCTACGTGGAGTCCCTGGAGGAGGGGCCCGGCCGAGGCGGGCCGGGGGAGTTCACGCGCGAGCGGGAGAAGACGCTGGTGCTGCGCGAGGTCAAGGAAGAGCCGGCGCCCTTTCTGGAGGGCGGAGGCCAGGCAACAGGTGAAGGGGCCGCGAACAGGTACAGTACTCGCCGCGGCACCTGGGCTTCTCCCGCTCAGGGGAGCAGCTGGCCAAACAAGGTGTTTGCGAGGCTGCATTTGGAGGGAGAGAGGTGTCCACCCTCCCCCCTCTCTTTCTCTCTCTCACACACACACACACGAGAGAGAGAGAGAGAGAGAGAGAGAGAGAGAGAGAGAGAGAGAGAGAGAGAGAGAGAGAGAGAGAGAGAGAGAGAGAGAGAGAGAGAGAGAGAGAGAGAGAGAGAGAGAGAGAGAGAGAGAGAGAGAGAGAGAGAGAGAGAGAGAGAGATGCCTGCTAGGAAGGTCAGCGTACTCTTCCTCTGTAGGTTTTTGTTTTCTTTAATGCGCTGCACTTTGTCACCCTCGCGACGCCCCACTCCACGGTATAGTTCATTGCACGTGTTTGTCCCCTTGATCTCCTTTGCAATAGGGTAACTGGAGGAAGACATGAAATAAATTAAGGCACATTCCTAGCCCACCTCTGCCAGATGCATGCTTTCTCGGGAGTAAGCCCTACTGAACTCTGGGAGACTTCTAAGCCTGTGTGTCTACTCTCCACGCTGCATGGCTGCAGCCTTGCTTGAAGTAAACAGCTGGGTGCTGAGTATGTTCCCTTGGAAGCGGAACTCAGTGGAGCTCACTCCCCAGATTGCTTCCTTGACAGTTTACTGTGTGATGCCTACTCTCAGATCCCAGCCTTCAAGACTTGGAAATTGGTAGAACTTGAGTAAAGATGGGTAGGAAAGGGCTGCATATCCCTTTGAGTTCAAAGGGAGGGATTAAGTGCATATCTAACTCTCCCTTTAACACCAGTGGCACAAAATTACTCATCTTTGATAGATCATGCACTTAGCCTTCATGATGCCACAAGACTCTGGGGCTTTCCTCCCTGCCAAAGAGTAATTGCACTTATGCTTCTCCACCCCTCTGCAAATGCTGTTTCAAATATGCCAATGTAACAGTCCAAACTATAGTCAGTGATGAAGAGTAATCTGCAGTTTTCTAAAGTTGTAGGAGTGGACATGGAGCTCAAGTTAAACAGATTCCAGATCTGGAAGAACTTTCCATTTTGCCCCATGTACTTTTACCACATGGTTTTAAATCCATTGCATGCACTTGGTGTTAACTGAACCCCACATTCCAAATGCATGTGCAGTTATTTCTGACTCTGCATGGTCCCTGCGGTGGGATCAGCATATAGGCTACAATTAAACAATCCAGCTGGTCGCATGCACTTCTGGTGCCGTTGTTTTCGGTGAGAATTAATGACATGCTTAAATCATTCCTGTTTAAATCTAAACCGTTTAACTTTGGATGGACTGTGACAATGCTGATTTGCTGAAGAGGGTATATAATTCTCTTTTCTCTTCAGTGAGTTTTACAGCAAAGGTTTTTGGCAAAATCGTGCTGCAAGAGGAGCATCCAGGAGGTCTTCATTTGGCAGGGATCACAGTAACAAAACTTTGTAATCTCAAATTGATTTGGTTAGTTTGATATCGATCTCTCTTGCTCTTACCAATTGCGTTTGAAGGATACTTGTGTGATACCTTCAGACAATTTAATTTGAGCTAGACTCAAGCAGGGTCCTGCCCCATATCCCCCCCCCCCCAGTGCTAGGACATAAGTCTGGAACACATGAACTAATCATGTAAGGAAGGGTGTGTTTGAATATAGGCAGAATGCCTTTCTGCCATACCAAATAGCCACTGTCAGTTTGGAAACAGATGATGAAGATAAAGGCTTTATACGTGTAGGACAAAGGGTACCAACTTGAACTCTGGTTCTCTCATTTTAGAGTTAGGTAATGAATTTTAATATCCAAGCTCATATTCTAGATACATTTTTAAGATACATATTGTTGCTGAAGGCTTAAAGATTGGACTGATTAGTATATGAATCCTGAACTTGTTCTACTAGGTTATTTGCTTCTGCTAGAAGTCCCAAAAGTTATAAAAGTCTTGGTTCCCAAGCATTTTAGTATGGGGCTCATATTAAAAACCCACTACTCAGTTAAAGCTCCGTGTTCAGATAGAAAAGTCCTGTAGCCAGTGTTTGCTGCATTGCCTCATGGCACCCTCTGTTTCCATCAACATTTGGAGTCCAGGTCAGTAAGTCCCAAAAAGATGGAGCAAGGTTGCAGTACATCAGTCAAGTGCCATTGACATTAATGGAACTTCTGAGTAAATATGTTTGGGATTGAGCTTCACAAGTATTTGCACTAATAAGCATGCACTCTTTCCATTTTATCAGATGAAGTGTTCTGTCTGCATTTCTATTTGATTAATTCAATAAGAGATCATGCTTTCCTTTCTCTCAGTATGTAAGGCTTTCAGAGCAGAAACTTTATTTCATCTGCTACTAACTTTAATGTGCCTCAGTTTTTTTTCTGTTTCTGGGGTGTCTGAATGTTAAATCAGGGCTGTTAAGAACATGTCTAATTATCAAAAACATGATCAAATCAAAGTTAAGCCATTTTAAGCATCTCATTTGAATGACAAGAGTACATGCTTAGATGTGCTTCTGTTAAAACCACAACTTAAGTGTTTCATTTTGGCTGGGTTATATCTAATCAAATGTTGAGGTACCAAACTTGTACAGAAATGAAATGTTTTTTAAAAACTTTCTGGGTGCCACTCAGATTTATAGGAGGGCAAGCAGGCAGGGGTCTGAATTTTCAGCCTTGCAGTTAACCAAGATGGAACTGAATTGTCAGCTCCCATCTTAAAGGGCTCAAACACGTAAATATTTGTTGTCTGCTTCTATCAACAGATCAGTGTGTTTTGCTGGATATGATGCTTGTTAAATTTGCTTCACTGCTAAGTCTGGAGTTCAGAGAGGTGTCGTGACATTTAGAAGGTCTATGCCTTTCTTAAATGCTGCATGTAAAATCCTAGCTTTGGGGGAATTGTTGCATGCTGCCCAAATTATCCAGTGGTAATCTTAACTGTGAAACTATCCATGTACAGTATTTGCCACAAAACTATCAACAGATTGTTGCATCTGCATTTAGTTGCTATCCTTCCATGATTCTAGATAAACAACTGAAGTTTCCCAAATGACCAAGGACATAGATGGGGAAATTCTGAACTTCCTGAAGTTAAAAGCTGTTGATTCAGTACTACTTGTTTTTAGCAAAAGTGGACCACTTTTGTATGTCTAGTCATTTTTCTGTGTCATTCAACTATCTTTGCTCTGAATACAGGAGGGGAACATCTGTATTACCTTATTTTACCTTCATATTCTGGGTGTTAGGAAGAGAAATTGCTTGCCATGGTGTATTGCATAAAAATATAGGTAATGTTTAGATGAGGCAGGAAGAAACTTTCTGTATATTTTTAGGTGGCAAAAACCTCCCAAATAAAAACCAATGAGAAACCAAAAACTGATGCAATGTAATTATGGTGCAAACTTCTGGGAACGTTTTGGAGTACTTCACATTCATTGGCAACTGCAGGTTAGAACAGTGTGGTTTGTAGGAGGAGGAGTCCCAACCATCCTTTTTTGTTTCATGGGTGAAAATAGTGCCTGGAAAAAGGCCAGATGGAAATATAGTTACTGTGTTTAAGGACATGCATAAAATAGGTGCTCACCTAATCAGTTTTGCAATAACAAACAAACCAGCAAGCCACAAACACATTGTGGAACCTGGGCAAGCAGAGGGAAAGTGGCAGTGAGTGCTTCAGATAAAAGGCAGTGGGTGGGAAATGACAACCTGCACCTGAGCTTGCAGCCTTTTCTCTAAAAATACCTGACCTATAAGCAGCACTGTTTGGCAGCAAAACACAGGGTTCGGAATCCCTTGTCTGGTGCCCTAGGTGTAGTTCTGCGCAGTCTTTTATTCACAATTGCTCAATCACTACTTTAGTTTGGAAAGCATAAAAGATGCTTTGCTCTTTGTTGGAAAGAATGGGACAGGCTCATGTGAATTGGCAGGTGGGAACCTGTGTGAGATCTCAGCCCCATTACTAGGCTGCTCACGTGAGTGGTCCGCTTGTGTGAGCAGTCATTTGTGCGTATAACAATATATGAATCAGTTTCAAGGCAGTGAAGCGGAGAAACTGATTTCATACAATTTGACTTTTTTATTGAAAAGTTTTGTGGGTATTCATGTAGTTCTCTTACTTTGGGAGCATCAGGGGAATTTGTAGCTTATACTGGTGATTCTGCAAAATGGAAGGAACAGAAAAAGTGAAACAAAGCCGCCTTTTGGATGATCAGCAAGTTCCAATCATGTTTGGAAGCTTTGAACCTGAAGAGATGTTCTTCTGTAGGCATGGGAATTTAGAAGAAAAATATGATGAAGTGTTCTTTTGCATTTCCTGGTTGGCTACATAGGTTAAATGCCAGCCAAAGTTTTAAGTTCCTTTGATTTCATTGGGAGAGATCCAAGTACCTACTTGACCGTCCAATTGAAATCATTAGGATTTTAAAATCATCAAAGCTGCCATGGAATTTACTTCTCAACAAACATGTATAGGTTTGTACTGTAGGTTTGTGTAGAATGATAATCTCAGTGGTCACTAGGTGCTCTGAGACCAAGGGAAAAGCTTGGGGGTGAATCATTTTTACTTCATTTCTCTCTTATTTCTTAAATAATATCTTCAACACCATGGCTTCAAATGGAATATAATAGAGCTTTTTGTACGTTGACTCATTTTTTGTTGCTGTCTCTGGTTAAATACCAAACAACTTCAGGATATAAGAAATAGTCCAAACTAGCCAATAAATTTACAGTAACTTCAGAATAACACCTTACCTATTTTTATTTTTTTTTAGGATTGGCCACCACTATTTCTTAAGAGTCATTGTGGCACTGCTTAAAAGCACTGTGGAAGTGCTTTTAAAACACTTTTCCTGTGCTGGTTCCCTTGCCACCCTGCCCTTTAATGCTGCTAATTGTCTCCAGAAGTCCTATTTGCATCACATGACACCTGATGCACAGCAACGTGAGGGGATTTTCTATAGGAAAGAGAACAGAGGAAAGGATGTTTAAGAGGGAGGCATGGCCAGTCCCAAACATGTTATTTTAAAAACACTATTAATGTAACTTATAGTTCATCCCCGAGTTTCTACACAAGGATGAACTGCGGCTTTATCATATCATACTCAGTTTTATTTAAAAAAATGTTGTTTTGAAACAGCCAAACACAGCCTGAACTTGAATGACTAAGGAAACTGAATTAGCAATATTTCTGTCTCTGCTGCCCTTTGGAGTTCACTGTAGTCTTGTTTTGGCTCACCTCATTAGAGTCTTAAAATTATTGCATTCACTTAAGCTGCATATTCATTTGTAACAATATAAAAAAATCCTTCCAGTAGCACCTTAGAGACCAGCTAAGTTTGTCATTCGTATGAGCTTTCGTGTGCATGCACACTTCTTCAGATACACTGAAACAGAAGTCACCAGAGAGGGTGGGGAGGGGTATTACTCAGAAGGGTGGTGGGAATGGGAGATTGACTGATAGGTGTGGTAAACCTGTTGATGACTGTTAACGACTGATTGCAATTGGTCTTACAGGAAAAAGCAAGGGGTGAGATGGCTAAAGAAGCTTTATCATGTATAATGAGATAAGATTCCAATGTCTTTACAGTGGTACCTCTATTTATGAACACAATTGGTTCTGGAAGTCTGTTCATAAACTGAAGCGTTCATAAACTGAAGCGAACTTTCCCATTGAAAGTAATGGAAAGTGGATTAATCTGTTCCAGACGGTCCGCGGAGTACTTAAACTGAAGCGTTCATAAACTGAAGCGAACTTTCCTATTGAAAGTAATGGAAAGTGGATTAATCCGTTCCAGACGGGTCCGCAGAGTACTCAACCTGAAGCGTACTTAACCCGAAGCATGGGTGTACTTGGTTCCGGAAGTCTGTTCATAAGCTGAAGCGTTCATAAACTGAAGCAAACTTTCCCATTGAAAGTAATGGAAAGTGAATTAATCCGTTCCAGATGGGTCCGCGGCATTTGTAAACCAAAAATTTGTAAACCGAGGTGTTCATAAACTGAGGTTCCACTGTATTTAGACCAGGTCTCTCCATGGTTTTTAAATTTGGTAATAAGTTGCAGTTCAGCAACTTCTCTTTCCAGTCTATTTCTGAAATTCTTTTGTAATAAGACAGCTACTTTGAGATCTTGTATAGAATGACCTGGGAGATTGAAGTGTTCTCCTACTGGTTTTTCTGTCTTATGATTTTTTTTATTTTGTTTTGACTACGTCAGACCAACACGGCTACCTAACTGTAACTATTAATTTATAGAAATGTTTTGGTTTTGTCGTATTACCTAGTGGGGTGGAGTCTCATGCAACTACTTCTCTCAGATAATTCTCTCTGGCATGACCACCTTGTATCTGACAGTTATTATTTTTATAGAAAAGTTCGGAAGTGCTTCATTTAACTTTATTGTTTTCAATATTTGGTGTTCTTTTAAAAAAGAGACCTCACGATCCTCTATTGATTGTAATTGCAGCATGTGATCAACTAATGCAAAGTTTAAAGTACCTGTGTACGCATCAGAAGAGTAGAATACAGCTAACAATGATTGAGATCAGTGGATTCGTGGATCCCTTAACTCCATTTCTTTCAGTGCTTTAACAAATTTCAGTTGTATTTTATACCGTTTCTTGTTTACTAATTCATGAACCTGCAATGGTATTTGTAAATAAAATTGCAAGTCCAATCACTCTTTCGCGTGGATTTTTAGGCTTTATATTATAAACAAAAGATATTCTTGTGTTAAATGTTTCAATATAGTAATATATCCAGATTGTGTAACCTGCCTGAGGTAGGCAGATCATTAAATGAGAATTAGCCTGACAGCAACTGCTTTATAATTTTGTGGTGTTTTCAGCTGTGGAAGAAAAATGTTTAATCTCCTTGAAATAAGCTTTTAGTGTGTTTATCAATGAGCATGGTTCATTACACAGCAACTATGCTACATAAACAACAAAAATGTGCAAGAGCTAAAGAAAAAGTGCTATCAGCAAAGATCATGGTGGTAAATTTTAAGGGTGTTATTAAGCTTGATACTTCTGCTAGGTCAAGCACTTTGGGCTGTACAACAGAACTTCATTCCCTCTCCTGTCCCTGGGTTCTCTCCAGACCTCCTAAATACACTATGGGTCCCCCCCCACAAGCCTCTGGAACAGATTTAGGCTGGGGGTCTTGTCATCTTGGCAGCTCAGGACCTCATACACATTGCCCAGGCTTGCACCTCAGGGAGGTCACATCGGTGATGCTAACACAGCAGCTGTCTTTGCCCTCGCAGGTGCACTCCATTGTCTCTTTCAGGACAGACAGATGCCAACGACTCCTAACTTAATTTGGTTAGGATTGCAGCCTAAGGAATTAACCCAAATGCAGAAAAGGAGGGCTTTGAGAGAAGAGAGGAAGATCACACATAAGATCCATGTAAGAATGTCACATCTTACAGGTTTTCACCTATATTAGGACTGAAATTTTGCTTATTAGTTCATAAGGCTGCTCAAATCTGTAGTATGAATGCAACATTTCCAAAATCACTTATGATTGCAGGGTCTATTATTGTAACTGGACATTGCTTTACCCCGAGGCTTTGAGTTCCTGACTTACAATTATTGTCTTAGCTTATGTCTTTCCCCCCTTATTTTAGAGTTGGCAGCCAAGATTCCTGAAAAATAATGATGATTAATGATTCCCACCCTCCTTGAAACTACAACAGTAGATTTCTAAAATACAAGAATTTGTGTAAGCTATCAGATTCTTCTAATATATTAGTATCTTTGGCTGATAACTTATATTATTATTACTTTCTATCATCA
Source organism: Zootoca vivipara (assembly GCF_965207765.1). Lineage (NCBI taxonomy): Eukaryota > Metazoa > Chordata > Lepidosauria > Squamata > Lacertidae > Zootoca > Zootoca vivipara. The sequence goes on along the minus strand of NC_142587.1, from coordinate 8,763,314 downwards.
TTACTTTCTATTATTGTGGCCTAAACTTACAGTAAGTTTTAACTTTGTATTTCTTGGCTAGATTCTCTGTACTAATCACACCGCAGCAACACAAGTCATGAAATTGTGCTACTGTAACTCCTGAGTAAGCTTAGCAGGCAAATACTGTAATAAGAGGAGAGGTCCTCTTGAGGATCCCAAATTGGTTAAGTTGCAGGTTAAGTAAGAATAAATACAGTTCTCCAAATGGAGAGATGTAGAAAGTGGAGTATGTACTGAAAGGATCAATATTGGGACCTGTACTTTTAAACTTGTTCATAAACGATGGAGAATTAGGAGTGAGCAGCGAGGTGCTCAAGTTTGCTGATGTTACTAACTTGTCAGGGCCATTAAAACAAGAAGTTATTGTGAAGAGTTCCAAAAGAACCGCTCCAAACTCGGTGCATAGGTGATAAAATGCCGAATGCAATTCCGTGTAAACAAGTGTAAAGTGATACATGCAAAGGCAAAATATAATATCAATAATTTCACAATATACATTTATGGGGTGTGAGATGACGGTGACTGATCAGAAATGAGACCTTAGGGTTGTAGCAGATTGCTCAAAGAGGATGTTGATCCAGTGTGCAACACCTGTGAAAATTTAAATTACGTGCTAGGCATCATTAGGAAAGGAAAGGAAAATAAAGTTGCCTTTATTTTAATGCTATAATACAAAACTATGGTGCGACCACATTTGCCATACTGCATATAATTCTGGCCATCTCGCTTCAAAAAGGACACCGTAGTCTTGAAAAATATTCAGAAAAGGGCAACCAAAATGATCAAGGAATGGAGCAGCTCACCAGTAAGGAAGGTTGCAGTATTTGGGACTTTTTAGTTTAGAGAAAATAAATGGGTGTTTAGAGAAGAGGGGACATGATAGAAGTTCAGAAAATTGTCCATGGCATGGATGAAGGAATTAGAAACAAGTGGTCCCGTTCCCCCCTCCCCCCATTTCGTAACACTAGAACTCATGGACATCCATTGAAGCTGAATGCTGGGAGTCTCGAGTCAGACAAAATTAAGCACCTTTTCACACAATACTTAGTTAAGCTAGGGAACTGAGTCTCACAGAAGTCAGTGGTGCCCACCAACCTGTTGTTGTGTTGTTTAGTCGTTTAGTCGTGTCCGACTCCTCGTGACCCCATGGACCATAGCACGCCAGGCACTCCTATCTTCCACTGCCTCCCGCAGTTTGGTCAAACTCATGTTCGTAGCTTCGAGAACACTGTCCAACCATCTCACCCACCAACCTAGATGGCTTTAAATGAGGATTAGACAAAATCATGGAGGAGAGGGCTGTTGAACTCTACTAGCCATGATGGCTGTGCTCTGCCTCCACAACGGAAGGCAGCAATGCTTCTGAATACCAGTTGCTGGAAACCCCAGGAGGGGAGAGGGCTCTTGTGCTGGAATCCAGCTTGCAAGTTTCCCATTTGGGCACCTGGGTGGCAACTGAGAAGAGGAAGTTGGACTAGATGGGCCGTTGTCCTGATCTAGCAGCCTCTTACGTTCTTATGAGAAATTCAGATGCAGGATGGTATACAAATTTAATGAACAAATGAATAAAACTATATTATTGTAACTCAAAAATCCAATATTCTGTCCTAGGTACTCCTATTTGTACTCAAAATCTGACCACAGTGGCCACATGCTACTTATTTTCTGGTCTTTGAGCTAGCAAAGGTAAAGGTGTCATGAAATGTGTAAATATTGAGATTAATCAGTGAACCTATTCAGCCTTGGATATTTATTGCCAGGAGGTGAATCAATATTGGTATCTGCTTTGGTACTCTTTCTTCTCCCCCACTCATACAGTGCCATAGTACAAGTTCAGAGGAATTAAGCATCGTCTATGTATTGGAGGGATTTTTTTATTTCTTGTTTGTTTTTTAGTTCCTTATTTTACACTAGATTTCTATAATCTCCTTGAAAAGTTAGACAAGCTTTGGAAAATCCTTATTAATGCAACAATGGGAACGTGTAAAGGCTGGATATTCATACTGAGAGACATTGGGGACATGTTGCTGAAATCCTGTTTCACTTCACTTGGATTCAGATCACAGAGTAAAAGTTTGGAGTATTGCATTTGTAGACGAATCATTTTCTGGAGGGTTTTTATGCAAAGGACTGACATTTTTGTTTATTGCTAAAAACTTCTGTGAATACATTTGAATTGCCATTTTATGCGTCCTCATTTTGTGAGCTTCCATCTTTCTTTTGATGCAGTCACAGTGCATTTTCTTCATCTCGCAACCCAATTCCTTCCTATCCCCCTTTCTTTAAATAAATGGGATTCTACTGTTCCCATAACCTTATTATAGTAATACTCCAGTCCTAATGACCTTTTGCTTGAAATTAAATGCAACTGAGAACATTGAAATTTATATCCCAGCAAAGATGTTTAGAAAAAGGATTGTAAGTGTCTATTCTGAATCATAAAATGGATAAAGAAATAAAAGTTTTAAATAGAACAAAGGCTCTTATGTACCATCTGCCTAATTACCAGCTGAGCTACTAGTTTAGCCTCTACACAGGTGTTATTTTATAAATAAGAATCTTTGACCATGAATACAGATTCTTTGGGAAAGTTTTTTTCTCCCTACATTGCAACCCCTGGTAAATTTAATATTTTTAATAGCAGTTTCCTAAACAACATGAAATAAGTTTTTTCTCCATAATTTCAGCTTTCAAAATTGAAGAAAAAGAAAATGTATTCAAATTATACACTAGGGATTTGAATGGACTTATATAGGCAGCTAGTGGAGGTGCACAACGGTTAGATTTCTGCATCCTTGGGCTTGGACTAATCCCTGTTGAACTGCTTGGGTGCCTTCTCTTGTTCTTACTTCAGAACTCATTTCATTATTCAAAATTTGAATTATAGCAAAAGGAGAGCAATACTTTCTTTTCATGTATATGGGTATATTCTCAGGTGCATTGCATAGAACATAAAGATAGAACATAAAATTGGGTTGTCCTTCCTCTGAACAAAAAACCTACTCTGGTCCCTATATTTTTGTGATAGTATTTCTGCTTGCAGTGCCAGCGTAATAGTCATGTGGTACTAGCATGACATTGTATTTTGTGACATTGCTCCGTTGTAGTTTACCCCCATTCCAAATTTGTTTTATGGCACAGTAAAGTCTTGGCTACGCTTTTAGTTGATTCAATTGTGATTCTCAGTTTCCATCCCATTAAAATCACTGTGATTAAATGTGGATCAAGCTGTAAATCCTACTCTCGCTATAAGCTTTCCTAGCATTAAGTTTAAAACATACTGTGTCTTTCCTTTTCTTATGATGCCCATTGTGGCTGGTGGGGTGAAGAGCAGGGCAGGTAATAATTATGTGGAGCCCAGGGTAGCAAGAGGTAGAGCAAGAAACAAGCTGCACCTGCTAAGATTCTCTCTTCTTAACAGCTGCTAGAATAATGCCCATTACATAGAACAGTTCTCTGACTGCTAGGTTCTACAGACTGTCAGACAACCCTGTCCAGCTTCTGATATGGGGTGGATGTTGATGCTTTCTAGCATTGGATGGTGAGATGTTGGCTACCATTGCAACCTGCATTATCCATCATCGTTGACACGGTGATGCAATTTCTCTTGTGTTAAGAGAACATTTCTGCTGTGCAGTACTTCCTGGGTTGGGTTACAAGAAGTTGAAACAACAATAAAAGAAATTAACACAGAAATATTTAGTGCACCACAGTATGAAAGAACAGTATGAAAGCAATAAACAGCACTGCAAATAAGCACTATGTGTAGATAGCAGAAGCCCCCAAGTCAGGTTAAGAGCTGAAAATGTGAGGGCTGAATCGAGAGCAAAGGGCATCCACCAACTAGGATGGGATCATTCCCTATCAAATGGACTTGACCCATGTTCAGTGACAGTTATCTGCAAGTTCAGAAATTTATTGTCCCACTGAAGGAAGGGAAAATGTGTTTTGTTTTTGTTTTCGCTTATTCCTCTTTCCCACCCATGCCATTGTGGCCCTGAAAGGCTGACCCTCTGGAATGGGTAGGAAGGGTTACTGAGAGGTGGCGCTAGAGACTGTAGCAGGAAGCAAAACTGACAAAAATTACCGTAACTCCTTCCTCATTCTTTACATGGGAACTTCTGTTGGGTCCTGTTCCCTTCTTATTCACAAATGTGCTGATCTGCTTCCAGTCCAGTACGTCATTCATAATATTTCTCTATATTTGGTAAAGTTATGATTCTGCAGGTTTGTTAGCCTGTAAACTGTAGGTCCCCAATTTGACTCCCTCCCTGCTGCTGCTGCTGCACCTGAACCCTGCTGAGCTCCCAATCTGCTGCTACTACTGTTGCTCCACCTGCACCATTCTGAGCTCCTCTTGTCCACCCCTCTCCCTCTAAGGAACTGGCGTCAACATTTACACCTGGGAAGACAGGCGAGTAGCATCATCTTGTTTGTCCCACCCTCCACTGACTGCTGGGTAGAAGGACAGTATACAAATTTCATGAATAATCATTGGGCATAGATCTAGATTGAAAACATTTAGTCAAAATTTTAAATATGTTTTGAACACTTATAGGGATAAATGAAACACATGGGTGATCTGACTGCTTCAAGTTTCAGAAATGGCAGGCTTGGAATAAGACGGGGAAGGGAGATGCTGAGAATTGAAGAATAGTGTATTAAGCAGCAAGAAGTGGCAGGTATCCAGTGATGGACTGCAAAAGAAATTATTGTTGTTGAGAGAGAGAAGGGGAGACAAACAGGAAGTAGCACTAGGATGGGTAAGATCATCCATCAACAGTCCCAGGGACTCTGGCTGGTTTCTGATAAGGTGGGTAGGTGCTTTTGGAAGAGTTATCCAAGTGGAAACTAGCCAGCTGAAATTGCTTCTTGCTAATTATGTCCAGTTATGAATGCAATGTGAACAAAAGTCAAGTTTGATACTGGATGCCCTAGGTCTAATCAACTACATGTTATTTCACATGTTGTTCAGTGTGTATGTGTGTGTGTGAGAGAGAGATGCTTTTTTGAATGCATGTTCCTTGTGCAACAATTTAAAAACATGTGCATGATCTAGACCAGACACCCCCAAACTGCGGCCCTCCAGATGTTTTGGCCTACAACTCCCATGATCCCTAGCTAACAGGACCAGTGGTCGGGGAAGATGGGAATTGTAGTCCAAAACATCTGGAGGGCCAAAGTTTGGGGATGCCTGATCTAGACCCATCAAAGAAGTGTTTCAATACAACACATTGGAAACTTTGTATGAGAAATAGGGTTGGCAAAAATGGAACCCCACAGCGCCATCTGGTGTCACAGTGTTAGAATGCATGAACAACTCATATAAAGCACTTTTTCTTTGCCAATGTAGCTGAGTCCATGGTGTTTGTACTCAGTGCAGTTATTTTTGACAGTTACCAAGGATTTATACACCAGACAACCTTAGATGGGTAAATAAACTGTGGGTGGTGACCTGTTTATCAAGTAGATTATTATTTTTGAATGAATTTATTATGGCTGTCTGTGAACATATTTCAACCTTGCTGCACTTTTTGTGTTGATACATACTTAATAGGATTTAGTGCCATTGGGAATTAAGTTACAGAAGGCTAATATGTGAAAGAGCAAGTCTATTGAAAATCTTATAACTGGGTTAAAATAGCAATACAGTATTGTGTCTTACACTACGCCTCTTCCACAGCACTGCCATTATTTTTCTACCTTTTCTTTTTTCTTTTTTTAAAATATCAAGCTTTATTAATTTTCCAGAAAAATTACAGAAATAATAACATATAAATGTAAAAACAAATAATAACATATAAACATATATTTAAGCAAAATATAAATCCTGTGGTCCATGCCTTTTACGCCCCTCCCCCTTCCCCTATACACCTCAACCATCTCTATACTACGCTATATTTTCATTTCAGTTCTCTGCAGATTACTATTTTAATTTAGTTTTCTTTTATATCTCATTTGTTTGAGCTTTTAAGAGGCTGAAAAAAGATCGATTGTCTCCACCTGGCATTTACGGTAATATACTCGGTAAACCATTTCCAATTTTCCCCTCTTTTATTTTCCTTGATTCCTTTAACTTCTTCATATTTTGTTGCCATACTGTAATACATTAATAATTTGAGTTGCCAATCTTCTTTATTTGGTATTCTTTGAGACTTCCAATATTTTGCAACGAGTAGTCTGGCTGTTGCTGTGGCATAACTCATTAGGCACCTGTCTTTGGCTCGGATATCATCTCCCATCATCCCTAAAAGAAAAAATTCCGGACTTTTTTTGAAAGAGTATTTCAAGATCTTCTTTAGTTCTCTATAAACCATTTCCCAAAACACCTTGATGTCTTTACACTTATTTTTCTACCTTTTGATTGGGATTCATTTTAAAGTTATGATATGGAAGTATCCTTTTCCATTCCTTTTTTTAAACCTCAAGATGTTTTGCTCTCCTCTGGGAGTAAAGAGGAGCTAGGGGATGCCTGTGAATGCTTCATCTCCATTTAAAGGATCATGTACTGGTGAAACAAATGCTGTCTCAAACAAAACATTAAACTTACTTATCTATAAGTTTGAGTGTTACAGTTAAATGCATAGCTGCCAAGTTCCGGAATGAAAAATCCAGGACCAGCAGTGGCGTGGCACTGGAAGTCGCTTCTACGCGACTTTCGGACATGCTTAGAAGCAACTTCTGGTGCCGCTTTGCCCATTTCCAAAATGTCTGCAGCGCCAGAAATCGCTTCTAAGCACTTCCGGACATGCATAGAAGTGACTTCTGGTGCAGGCGCCGCCCAATTTCTGGTGCCCATACATGGGCAGAGCGGCACGAGAAACATGGCCGCCGGCAGGAGCTGCTTTCTGGGGGATTTACGGGATATAAATCCATTCGGGAGACCAGCAGGAAACGGTAAGAAAATACGGGGGGTTTCCCGGGGAAAACGGGGTACTTGGCAGCTATGGTTAAATGGTATAAAACTAAAATAATATGGTTGTATGCTTTAATCATGGGTGGTCAGAAGGTAGATTGCAGTCTACTGACGCTGGCCAATTTCCAGTGAAACAATCATCAGGAAGAGAGTTCAGAGAACTATATTGGACTCTACTTCATCCCCAGACTGCACATGTCAGAAGAAGAGCAAAGAAGGTGAATTTTTAAGACTGTTACATATGATACACTAAAGAGATTCCCCATGCCATGGTGATGGTCCTGCTGGACAGCTGCTGCAGATAAACGTGCTATTACCATAGAGATGTGTTTTCAAGGTAATGTGCAGACTGTCTCCCAGATACTATAATAATACTATATTAAAAAAGCCTTGTAAAGTTAGATATTAAGCACTGACATGCTAAGCCCAACAATGGCTTTGTTCAGATAAGAAAATGAACAGGTTTCTGGACTGAAGATCGTTACTACATCCACTGAGACTACCTGTGCCTCAAGTGACAGAGACAGTTCTTCTTTGGCACCTTCACCACCGCATAGTAGACAAGGTTATGCACTCTAATCAGCATTTGGTGGGGTTCAATGCAATATTTCCACCAGTTGTGCTCTAGCCTTTGCCCTTCCTGTTTCTTCACTTGGAAATCCCTGGTATATCGGGGATCAAAACAAGTTCCATAGCAGAGAGGACTCTCATTAGTGTTTATGCCAATAAATAGCCCATTTCATCTCTCCATTCAGCAGCTCCACAGGCTCAGCAGGATTGACAATTCTCTCCAATAGAAAAGCAGGAATCCAGGGGGTTCCATAAGTCTCCATGGATGGGCATTTTAAACTGGTTTCCCACAGCAAATCCAAACTTCACCAGAAATTGGTCTGACCATGACAATGGAGTGATTTCAGCTCCCTATCCCTGTCAGACCACGAAAGATCTATATGCTACCTCCCTCCAATCTCTTTTCTGGCTAAAATGAGTTAGGTGAAGATTCTGATAATATCTTCTGTGTTGTGTGTTTTGAACATGCACCTCAGGGATCCTTGAGTGATGCTGACTCTGTTTTCTTTTCAGTAGTGCCAGGTGGACCATTTTCATAGTGTAGGACTTTTAAATTGTGTTAGGTTTAGTTTGTTAGTTTAATCTGGCCTTTATGTAATTTTTTTCTATTGCTGATTCCATCCCCCCTTAACTCTATGAATTTGTTGGTGTTTTGCTTTAATATTGCAGTAAACTGCTCAGACAATTTGCTTTTACCCCAAAAGAAGTATGTAATTAAAACAAAAAAACAAAAACTTGTCCCTGTGGCAACTCTCCTTACCCTGATGCAATTTCTCCAACAGTTGCATTGCCAATCTTCCTGATCATATGAAAAGTGCTTTTGTCAATGCTGGATACTGGGAAAGTATCCATGTGGCTAGGACGGCCCACACAGTGAGCCATTACAACAGGGCAAAAAGAATTGTGACATGGAGATAGATCATATTGAGGACAAAGTTAAACATAACATCCAGGCCAACATATCAGTGGCTTGCATAAGTTCACCTGGAAAATTTATAGCTGAGTTGAGATCTGAGTCTGGAACTCATTTCTCATACTCTTAACCATTCTGCTACCTCAGCTTCCAATATCTGCTACAGGAGCTTCCAAATTTGCAGTTCTGTGTACACTTGGGAGGGGCGTAGTAAGATAGGGGCGGTGGGGGCAGGCCGCCCCGAGCGGCGGGCTCCAAGGGGTGCCATCGCGGGCGCCCACCCCGCCCCCGGAACGTGTGCCATGCCCCTCTGGGAGGCGCCCCCCGCCCCCCGTGCCAGAGCATGAAGCTCCGCCACTGAGTAAGCCCACAGAAGACAATAGACTTACTTCAATAAACATGCATAGGATCAGACCATATGATGTGTAGGAACCAAGCCATTTAGGGATGAGTAATTCAGCCCATTAAGAGCTAAACAATTTTGCCTTTGTTGGGACTTCTGCATTATTAGGTTTATTTTTTAAAGAAATTAAGCACTGAATTCTTTAGGCCCTGTTTTGTTTACAAAATGAAACTGTAATCAGGGGAGAAGAAAGTTGCAAGGGAATATAAGAAGCTCTTCTTTGTTTGCCTTGAGTTTCTTTTTAGTTAAGCAAATATTAAAAAGTGATGCTATTTGGTATGCAGTATGCATAGTGTTACACACCTCCCACTGTCTAAGCAGAGAGATTCCAGGGTTTCCTTGGAAAGAAGGTAATCAGAGACTGTTACATTGTTTTATTTCAGATATATACAACATGAGTCTTTGATGGAGGGGCTCACAGTATTAACACCCCAACACATCTTCTCCCTTAGTAACAGCCTTGGATTCCAGCACAAATCAAGCATGCATCTACCTCCAGAGTTCTGCCCAGTTCTCTCACAATTGGATACTCTTCTATTGTCCTTCTGTCTACCAGCCCACCCACTTGCCCCATCACAGAGCAATTTATTGGTTATAATAATTGTGGTGCTTAACTATTCTGATTCACAACTATTGCCTAGACCAGGCATCCCCAACCTTCGGCCCTCCAGATGTTTTGGCCTACAACTCCCATGATCCCTAGCTAACATTACCAGTGGTCAGGGATTATGGGAATTGTAGTCCAAAACATCTGGAGGGCCAAAGGTTGGGGATGCCTGGCCTAGACAAAGAGACTGGATTGGTGAGTTTGCTTTACCTCCTATCTACCACAGATGTGAGAACCTAACAATTGGAAGGGACTCAGGGCACCATGCAGATGGACCTACCAAACCTACATCATTAGGTTTGCACTGCACATCATTAGGTATGCACTGCACATAGACAATGGCAGAATGCCTGCTAGAATGTTTAGTGAAGTGCAGAGAACTGAAAACTTGAGTGTCTTATAGTTCTTGTTCACTGTAGTTCTCCATATTGTTCAAAAGTGGCATTTTCCTACACCTCCGTTTAGGATGAGGGATTGTCAGCTACCAATTACAAAGGCACTCCAAAAGTATCATTAATTCACAAATGGTATCAAAGGATATCATCACCTCTGTGGTTTGAGCCTGGGTAATGGGCCAGGCACAAAAAGCTTAGGACTCCCTCCCCCTGCAATAAAAGACATATGCTACTGAGCAGACAGGGAAACTAGGTTTAGGAGAGACTTTCAAAGTTGAAATAAGCTGTGCCACCCTGAGAAGACAGCCTATTGATGTCTTTCCCTTCTGGATGGCAGAGGTGGTGCCTGCCAATGTGATTTCCCTCACATTATGCCCGGGAACCCAAACATTAAAATTTTGGAATGTTACAAAAGTTTTGAGACTGCTTCCTCATGTTGCTTTCATTATTCATTCTCTAATATTTTTGAAAATGGTATCATATCCAAATTGGAATGCTAGGAAGTGAAAAGCACTGTAAGTCTTAGTAGAAGAGTATGCACAACTGACATTTAATTGTAAATCCATATTCCCAGAACCAACTCAGGATTGAAGAAATATGAGATAGTCTTGGAAGGTGAAGAAAACAGTGTGTGCATGAGCTTTAAAGCTGTCTGGAATTCCCTGCTTGTAGGAACATGGATTATTGATATATAAAAACAATCCCAAATTAAGTACCTGTGAAGACTATTTCTGTTGAAGATTTTAAACACAGGCCATGTTTCATTTTTTGATATGATATCTTTATTGTCATTGTCCCCTTGCGGGAACAATGAAATTACTCGGTTGCTACATCCACTCAGATAAAGCATTCCACATAATCCAAAATTACAAAACCTAATTAAAAACAGTAAATATAATACAAATAACAAGTAAAATGAGATGCAGTCAGGTTTTTGATAAAGTTTGTAGAGATATGAACTACTGGATTACATCTTTTTTTAACTTTTTTATGTATTTATGAAAAGTAGTTTGAAAGGAAGGAATGAGATGGTGCCTGTAAGTCAGACTTGTGTGAAAGGGCTTTTTATTATTATTCTGGGAGATATATAGCTACTCTCTATTAAAGTGAGCATTTCAGAATCTCCACAGTCACATTAAAATTTAATAAACTTAAACCATATGAAATTTTAAATTTGAGAATAAAAGTTTAATTCATCCCTTCTGATACAAATGTTTTGAAGATTTCCTATGCAGACAGAAGAAAACATTAAAATTGTTAATATTTCAGTTAACAACAAACTGGTGTCAGGGAAAGACTTCAGGTATGGGGTCAAAGGGCACTCAAAATATTGCTTCATTTGTAAGCTTTGAGAAAGGTTAAAGTACCAAGGTGTTACTTATTCAGGCTTTGCACCTCATCTGGCTGAAACTTGAATCCTGAACTGAATTGAGGCAGGTAGGTAGCCGTGTTGGTCTGACGTAGTAAAAAAAAAATTTAAAAAAAATTCCTTCCAGCAGCACCTTAAAGACCAACTAAGTTTTTTTATTTTGGCATGCACACTTCTTCAGATACACTGAATTGAGGCAGTTTCTGAGGCTTGGCTTGAGACATCGCTGGATCAGCCTGAGCTATCTGTTAAAAGTTTGGTGTTTGGGGCGGGTGGGGGGTGAGAAGGAGGGGAAGGCAGCCTCTGCCCACCAGCTGGTGAACAAAGCATTCAGTCCTGCCCTGACTCACCAGCACATTCTCTGCAGGAAACTTTACAGTCACTAACCGCTAGATGGAGAGTTCAGTCCTGCTCTCTGCAGTGCAGTTGGATCATGGCGAGGGAAAGGGAGAAGGAAGCCATATGTTTAATTAGGGTTTTAAAACATGAGTGGTTGTTTCATATGGTTTGAAACCTTATTAAGCAGCAGGGCTGGATCCTGAATCGTGCAATGAATGCATAATATCTTTTGGATAAGTTTTCAGATGTGTAGACATAAAGATGCTTCTACCATGATGAAAGTGGGTGGGGGACATCCCATGGCCTTTCCATGACCATTGCTGCTGGTCTCCCTTGGGCAGCTTGCACAGGCTGCTGGAATACGAGGCATGTTGGGTGTAAAACTGGAATTTTATTTAAACACACAAGATGGGGGTTAAAACCTAATGTAGTTTCAATCAGAAATAATTAAGAATGCACCTAAAACTTCCACTTTAAACTTGTTTCTAATTACAGTAAACTGATTTCTACTAGAATGTTGATTTGTATTACTGAGCCAGTAAAACACTTCTAGACCCTTTCTAGGATCTTGTCCTTCCCCATAGGGAAATAATCTGTGTTGCCTTTCCTAGCAAACCCCTAACCACTCGGCTATAATCCCTGGCCAAAGCCTGTCTCAGCATTTAGCAGTCAGTCCTTGATCGTGAATGAAAGACTTAGATGAAAGGTGTGTGATGCTATCTAGGAATAAGAAATTTATCAGTTGTTGTTACATGCTGGTTATGGGAGTAGGAAAAACCTCTACACGAGATACTGGAGATCCTGTGCCAGTCTCAAGCAGACACCACTGGGCCACACAGCCTGCTAGAAAGTGTTTACTATGGGTAAGATTTCTCTGTCTTCATTGGGGGGGGGGAAGTGATTTGCCTTTCCCTCTTGAAATCAAAATAGCACATCTTTTTCTTTCAAATCTATTTACAAGAAAAAGATTTGAAGAAATCCCTAGGGTGTTGGCATATATTTGTTTTTATAATGCTCTTACATCCTTTTCAGTTTGCTATTCCCTTTAGTTAAAACAAGGAAAAAAATCAATAAAGAAGACTTCATAAACATAAGAGACTGGATTAAAATACTAGCTAGAGGATTATATAATTAGATCTAATTACCTAAGAAATGTGCGATATATATATATATATATATATATATATATATATATATATATATATCCAGAGGTGGCTTTACATATACTGTACTTCACATGTGTGAAAAACCCTGCAGACTCCTCCCCTATTTTTTTCCACCCAGAAAATATAATTTCTGGAGTTAGGAAACTGGGATAAAGTGTTTCATAGTTGAAAGGTAAAGGAAAAGAGGAACCTTTTGCAAGGTTGTTGTTGTTGTTTAGTCGTTTAGTTGTGTCCGACTCTTCGTGACCCCATGGACCTCCACGTAAACTATTTGATGTCAGCATGTGACTGGGTCACAGATTTCTCTGCAGTAATATCTTCATGATATTATTAATCTCTACAATAATATCTTTTTTTTTCTTATTGTTCGCACTCTGTCCATTTAGTTCTGAAATTGAATCCTGTAACAGAACACTGATATGTTGTCATGATCTGAAGTAGATCTGAAAACGGTTTGGGATGTGGTCTTTATTGCCCTGCGCAGTATCTCCTCCATCTCCTCCCTCCATATTAGGAAAATCTATTGCAAGGCCAAGCAAGCAAACTGCTGCATCCTCTCCCCTCATCCTCTGTGCATCCTGGTAGAGATGAGTGTGGCCATTGAGAGGTGGTGGACTGTTTCTGCCACTTTACTATGAGCAGTGGGGGGGGGACCCTGCAGAGCCCCACACTGAAGACTCCATAGGTCTGAACAACATTATCCAAAGCACAACCCTATGAAAACAACCATCCAAGTAAAACTTGAACCATTGCAGTGTGGTGCCAACCACTTGGAGCTTGGACAGCTTCTCCAGAAAAAATACCATGATCGAAAAAGCTGCCATGAGATTAAGCAGAATTAATAGCAACACGTTTTCCCTTTTTCTATCCTGACAGAGGTCATCATACAAGTTACAGTACTAATACAGTTCCCATTACAAAACATGGCCTAAACCCCAATGGAAATGGATCATGATGAGGCCACCTAGTGAATTAACAGAACAAATGAGATTTAGCTGGCAACAATACCTGTTTTATGTTATTAGCCAACATTTACAAACTTTGAGAGTCAGTCACACACACACACACACACACACACACTGCTTGCCTTTTTTTTAGGCCTTCATTTTTGTGTTAATAAATGGGTTTTAACTAGGAGAAAGAGAGTTTGCTAAAAATGCTATAGTCATATCTGATTTGATGCAAGCTTTCTGGAAAACAGGTAAATTTGATGATGATTGAGAGACAACAATATACACTCACTAGGTCTGGCGGTGGGTGAGGTTTGTGGCCTGGCATGGGGCCCTGCTGTCCTCCAGCAGCCATGTTGCTCCACTGACCGTTGCTCCGCCCACCCCTTGTTCACCACCGAGCTTGTTTTAGGTTCCCGTCAAAAGCTCCTTTTCAAATTGGCCTATCCACAGCGGTCTGGGGTGGGGGAAGAGGAGTGGACCGGGAATAAGCAGTCTTCACTCCAGTCCACTCCTAAAGAATAAAAGGGGCCTTCACTGGCACCAGCAGCACAGTCAACCCCAGAGCATTTTCCTTGGTCTGAGGTCTGGGTCCTGCGGGGGGTGGGGGTGGAGGACTGCGCCTGGGCACGCAATAAAATTTGTCTTTCTGGTGCACATAATCAGAGTTTGGTTACGTATTTCAGACAAAGAAATGCATTTAGACTTTTGGCAAAATGGTATTAAGTGAAGAAGGCTTGATGGGTTGTAGAGTAGCATACAAACATCAATGTCAACTTTTAAGTCAACATTTGTTATTCTCAGGTCAGTAACTGTGGAAGGTTCTTGTGTATGTAGCTAAAAACCTTGGAGGAGGAAAAGTCAATTGATTTACCTTGATCTCAGAAAAGATATATTCTTAACCACGCAGTTTTCTGATGGTTGCTTTGATTATCGTGACTCGCTGAGTGTCAAAGATTGTGGATAAATACACAACTGACAAAGCCAGTGTAACGTAGCTGGAGCTTAGGATGATAGTATATGTCAGTGGGAGTTTTGTTGCTGACATCAAAAGGGCAAGTGCTTCACGTGGAGTCCTAATTCATGCTGTCATAGGCCCTCACAGGGGTCTCAGCTTGCCGGGTATTACAGTTTGTTGCTGTCACTTCCAGAAGCATTTATAGCCAGATAAGACAGTCTAGAAACCAAAGTATTGCACAGTGGTTTACTAATAGGGCTGTTGGCTTTAGAAGGCCTCCAAAAAACTGTTTCAGTTACTTTGCCATTCACAAAGTTGAGTCGTAACAAGCAGTTCAGGCAACCTTTTTAAAATGCCAAGTACAATAAACATCTCCATTTCCACTGCTAGTTTCCTTCTGTTTATATATATAGCTTGAAAGGAGCATTCACTTGTAGCCATTGTGGTGTGTGTATAAACCCCACAACAATTACTCCAATTTCCAAATATACCTATGGCCCAATAAGGTTAGCGACCCCTGCTTTATGCATTTACAAGCCTCACCGATCTCAGTGGAGCTTATTTTGGAGTAGTCTTCCCAAGGAAGTTTGAAAAGTGGTCACATAATTCACGCTTGTTTGTTTAAAATCTGTAAACTCATTTTTAATTTTTTTATAGATATGGCAGAAGTTCACTGAACTGTTTTAAAATGATTTCAGTCCCAAAACTACTACTACTGCTACTAATTATTATTATTATTAATGTAGACAGAATAACAGGACTCAACACTAGCAGAAATATTTTTAGGATGGAGCTATTCATCTGCTAACTCATTATAAAACTGACATAATGTTCAGGCAGGCTGATTCCCGAGAATATACCATGACAGACGGTTCAGACAGAAATCCAGTTTCATACAATACATCTCCCTTGGAGAACTCTCCAAACAGAATTCATCTGGTTGTCAGGAAAACCTGTTACTTTCTCATTTTCAAGCAAGCTCAGCCATATGGTTTATTCAGCTCCAAGTCAAATTTTATTTAGCAATGAATACAACTCTTCGGAAGGGAAAATAAATACACTTTTATAAAATCACCAGTGAGGTTCCCAGTTCCTTAAAGTTAATACTACATTGTCTAGAGTGATCCATTTATCTAAAGAGAAAAAAAATATGCACTATAATTAGTATCTGCTTTATTCTGAATAACGACGTGTTTTAATTATGCTGTTTGTTAACCGGGACTGACTGTAAGCCCCAATGGTCATGACCAATGTCATTTGTGAGTGTCATGTGCCTGAGGCCCAACCCATCCCAGAACCTGACTCATACAGGCAGGATACTGTAAGGAACAGGAGAAGTGTCACCGCCTGTCAGACCTCTGTTGCATGAACACTTTTCCAACAGCTTTTAGTGGTGGGGGTCACTGACCCCTTTGCCGTTTGAGCCAGCCACCCCTACTCTTCACTCTCACACCATCCACAACCAATTCATATTACATTAAGAGCATTATTAAAGAAGGTTGGTATGCAGTGAGAAAACTTAAAGTTCAATATTGTAGAAATATAAAGACGATTTATAAACATAAGCTATAGGCTTTATACTTTGAAGACTGTAGAATTAAATGCTCCCTATAAAAAACATGCATGGGTCTGTTGGCATCCATCTGTTTCGGGAGACAACAGGAGAGTGCACCTTCGGGGGCCTTTGAGTATATAGCTGTGTGGGTGAGGGGGGGGGTCCAGCCTTCTGATGCCTCTCAGTGGGGGATCAGTGAGATTGCACGTCCTTGGATTGGGCTGGGGATCTGTGCAAGCAGCACCTCTATATGCAAATACAAATACAAATATGCACACACAAGCTAGTTTTCATGCATGCATGGTTTCTCATATATATATATATATATGAGAATGACTGTCTATTATGCTGGCAGAGGATGATGTGAGTTGTGTAAAAGACACATTTCACTTCTGTTCCTCACCCTCTTTCCTTTTTCCTTCTGTGATGAAACCCCTATTTGGGGACTTCCCTGGCTTTTTCTGGCCCACGTAGGACCAGTCTGGATAGTTGGCCTTGGTGAAGATTTGACGTTTTCTCCCCACAAACAGTTTTCATCTGAGCTTCCACTGAAATGAGGCTGCATTTTAAGTTGTATTTTAATCCTGTTTTTAAGCTGTATTTCAATCAATTTTTTTTAAATACCTGGTGTTAGCCGTCCTGTCTTGGCCGGAGAGGGCGGGATATAACTAATAATAAAAATAATAATAGAGAGGGTGGGGTATTAATAGTAAATAAATTAAATAAATAAATAAATAAATAAATAAATAAATAACTCATTGTTCCTAGAAGCATTTCATCATGACTAACCCCCCACAACCTTTGGCTTACAGGTTGTCAGCAGTCAACCATTCCTTGACACCTCCGTGTGACATGGACCCAAGTAGTTCCGAGGAGTTCTATCAAGCTGTACACCATGCTGAACAAACGTTTAGGAAGATGGAAAGCTACCTGAAGCAACAGCAACTATGTGATGTTATCCTGATTGCTGGGAACCGTAAGATACCTGCACATAGGTAGGTGATAAAACATGGTAAGTTAACTGTGATTTAGCCTCACCTTTGCAGACCTGCCCTTACAGACCTTGTTCCATATCTCAAGAAATATTTCGCTCTTGATCATAGGTGTATATCCCTACAAGCACAGTGCGCTGCCACTACCGCTTACATGTCAGGAGTTCCAGCATCAAGTCTAAAAATGCACATGTGAGCTGCATAGCAATCTTGCTGCCTAGGCAACTAACTAATTCCTAATACAATTTTTATGGTAATGAGGGTAATGCCACTGAACTAGATCATCTACTA
The DNA here is from genome assembly GCF_965207765.1 of Zootoca vivipara. NCBI lineage: Eukaryota > Metazoa > Chordata > Lepidosauria > Squamata > Lacertidae > Zootoca > Zootoca vivipara. The sequence continues at coordinate 8,745,869 of NC_142587.1, read as the reverse complement.
TCAACACTTAGTACCATAATTTACCTCTCCAGTTTCCAAATCGGAGGAAAAGATGCCTCTTCTTTTAACCATCTGGTAGCATCATTGGAAGGGAATATTACAGAGACAGCATTGGAGGGATAAAAGATAAACTATCACCACAACACCTTTGCTTCCAGGGAAGGGGAAAGAGGGGCCAAGAAGGTATAGTAGTCATTTACTGCAAGCATATACTGTCTACCTTTCACTCTGCATTTCGTAACCACAACGAAAGAATACAAGTTGTGTGTGGGAACTATTGGTGTTTTTTCACCGAGGAAGGAAAATAATGGGAAACCAGGTAAATAGAAATAGAGCCTGAAATCTTTTTGTGCATGTGTGAGTGAATCCAGAGAATCTTGCTGTACAACCTGGCAAAAAGTTGTACAGCAAACCCCGCAAAAAGTTCTACAGCAAACCCCGCAAAAAGTTGACCAGTTCAAAGCTTCTGAACAGAATCTCGAGAGCAGATACTCAAGTGCAAATATTGTAACCAGAAGGCAGTGAATTGCAGCTTTTAAGATACCTATTGTGGTAAGTCATCAAAGGACATGTCGCTAAACTCATTTCATTTTGAAAATAAAGCTGGGGTGGCTTTCTACCCCCCCCCCCCATTGTATATAATGGCCCATAGGGTACAAATTCATGTCAGTTGTGCTGAGGATTAATTTCTACCCTGAGGTATATTCATAAGAAAGAAATGTGACATTGGTACCGGGCCAAACTGTGGTTAGTAGTGGTGACATATATGAAAAGGGCAAAGTTGCAGAACCAATTCCTCGTAAAGATTTTACAAGACACGTACCTCTGATGTTCAGCAGTAGCCCACATTTAAAGACTATTGGTGGAATTCAACATGTGCTATATTACAAATGTTCTGTCTGCAAAATCATTGCAGCTTGTCAGATGGAATGATTCCCCCTCTTGTCCCCACACATACTGCTATAGGGGTTCTTTGGACACACACCCTGAGCCAGTTTTGGGGGACAGAAGGGAAGTGTGATGAGTAGAGAGAAGGGGGAGTCCCATTGTGCAAGTGGAACTCCTGCCAGGTTTTGTTTTTTGTTTTTTTGCTGGTAGGGTGTGTTTGTTGAGTCCTGGCCTGCATTTCAACCCAAGTCTCATCTAGTCATTGAAAGCCATTATATTTCAAATGTTTGATTCTGTTCATCTGAAAGAACATAAGACTAGGGTATACTAAAAAGAAACCTTTTTTATGTTGCTGCTCTGATTTACTTTAGACAGTTCAGAGTGGAACTGTCTAAACATCTTACATAATACATCTTACATACTTGCCAAGTTTGGAAACTGTGATAAAGTACTTGCTGGGCAGAGGGAGGAGTTGGAGATTTTACAGGGGCAGGGAAAATGAGATTTCTGTTTACCATTTTTATCTAAAGGGTTAGTAGACGTATTTGCATCACTGTGTGTCTGCACACTGAATCTGATTTTCTGACTATTTCAGTTCAACAGCAATCAAATCTTTTTGAAGCAGAAAAATTTGCTTTAATGAATATAAGCTTGCCCATGAAATAAAAACTGCATCACATTTTTGCTTCATACTTAAAGGTGCATGGATGCTTGTATATTATTTCTGACTTCTAATCTACAGTCAACAGCTCACTCTATTCCATCAAGAATTACTGGCACATATAGTGCACTATATATTACACACCCCTTACACACCCTCTTCAAATCAAATTTTCAGGCTGTGAAATAACTTGTAAATATGAGGAACAGAACACAAGGCAGACGTTTATCGTATGGCATTTATTGCAACAATGTTTCTTCAAGCACTTCTGCAACTACCATGGGCCCATGCGGATGAGAAAAAAGCAAGGCGTTGCATTTGAACTATTGCAGGCCCACTTGCAGCACCCTCATCCCTGCCCCTGTGCAAGGGCAATAGTTGACTGCTTTTATCTTTTTCTTTTGAGCAGCTCCAGGAAAAGCATGAGCATTTAGCCACCAATAACACTTATAGAAATTAAGCTCCTAGAGCTGGATGTAAGGGGCGTATGGGCTGCTTGTCCACATCAGTGGAATTACATCATCCCTATTGGTAGATTATGGTAGAATGTCTAATTTCTCATGCATAGCATTAGATGATCCATGTTTTCTGATAAAGGTGATAAATGCAAATGCGGGTAGTTGGAAGCAGTGGGCAGAAGCTTCATATCTACATTTGCAACTCCTCCCGCAATGAAATCCATTGTTGAACTAGAAACCAGGTGGGGTCAGGGTGGAGGGAAACTTAGATCACTTGAGATGTTAACTTTTCCTTGGGAAACAAGGAATTGTGGTAAATTTTCCATTTGCTCAGTTCTCTGCCACGCACCAGATAGTGCATGTGGAAGTAGTAGGTTTAATTAAAGGCTCCCTTTGAAAAGTTGGACCAAAGTATTTTGTGAAATGATGGATTATCTTTGGGCTGCATATAGCATGCAACACTCCATGGAGGAAACAAGGTTCATTAGTTTATTCCTGTAGCATAGCAGGAATTGAAAAGAAGAAAATGACATCCAGGAGACAACTGACCTTTCTGCTGAATAGGTCAACATGCCTCAGTGCCAAGATTTAGCACCACCTGCAGCCCTCTGAGGTTCATTGTGAATTCAGTGGGTCCAAAGGCACCCTTATTTTCCTTTTGAATATTGGATGATTTAATAGGATGTCATTTCTCAGAATTAAGATTAATTATGAGGCAACTTTCACTTCTTGTTTCACATGGTTAAACACTAGCTGTAGTAGTAATTCACCAATGTGGTGGTTTTTTTTAATTGCTGCTCACACACAAAATTCTGAGTAAAATATTTTTTTATGAACATATGAAATATATGTTTAAGAGAAACCCAGGCCTTTGTTTTGGCAACTTGCTTCAGGAAAAATGGGTCTTTTCCTGCTCACTGAAAGCCAGCATGAGGCCCCTGTCTGGATGCTCAGGCTGCCATCACTTGGGTACCTCCCAACATACCTGGGCTGAAGTTTGGCTTGAGAGAGTAGCCTTACTTTGGTCTCATCCTGCTCCAATCTTTGTTGAATGGGTCTGGAGTCACTGCCATGGCTATGTATATGGCCAAGACCCTTCTCCCGCTGCAGAAATGCAAGGTAATGCCCACATCAGGGGAGGGCTGTATTTCGTAGCCCAGCTTTGGGGGTCATGAAGATGCTTGACATTCTCCTCTGCCACCCATTCTGGTGACTGAAGGCAAATATAGCCAACTCGATTTTGTAGACTGGGTTGAAGATATTTGACCACCACTTAGCAAGGACCCACCCCGAAGGATATTCTTAGTGCATAGACTATGACAGAATGGGGCAGTTGTCTCCTAGATACAATGGGGGACACTACTCTTTTTATTGTAGTCAATCTAGAGAGACAGACCTACATACCTTTGCAGGCACCTTCTTCACCTCTGAGATACAGAGAGCAGCATTATTCTAGAAGTTTCAAACCTTCTAGGTCTCATTCTCACATTCAACAGCATGACTCTTCTTCTTCCAACATTGACTCATAGAAAGAATGATACCATTGAGTCCAGGTAGGGAACTCTCTCCCTCTTCCTTCCATCACAGGACAAATGGGACACTATTATTGTTTGTGTGGTACCAACATTCTTGACCTGCTAATGCTTATTCTCTGATAGCTGTTTGACATTGATTGACCTTAAATCAAAATAAATGATTTGTTACTAATTTTGGTGTGTGGTGATGTGTAGTTTTTAAATGTTACTTTTAAATTGATTGATTTTCATGAAATACTAACCTTTCTTAAAGTGAGAGCCTTTCCATGAGTACAGTGGTCCTAATAGATAACCGTGCATAGGATTGCCATCTGAGTCAAACTAGTGTGCTTGATTTTAATGACATTGTTGTCTTTTAACATTTCATGTTCTTAAAGCAGGGGTGGAGAATAGCTGGGGCTTATGAGAGTTAGAGTTCAACAACATCTGGAGGGCTACAGGTTCTCCACCCTTGAAGTTTACAGCAGGTTGCTTCTTTTTTATTTTATTTTTATTTTCTGTATTAAATCCCTCCAGCACAGAAGAACAAAACAACAACAACAACAAAGCCACATCACATACAAAGAATTTTTTACATATAAAATAAAATTCTTCCCTATATTGGGACTTCTATCATCCTCAATATGGGTCCATCATTACCTTGTTGACTGCATATTTGCATACAGCAGGTTGCGTTTAGCTGAGCACATTGAGAACAGGACTGTTTAACAGTTAATGTGAAATGTAATGGATTAATTAATACTTGTGATCTTCTTTTCTTTTCCCAGACTTGTTCTCAGTTCTGTTTCTGATTACTTTGCTGCCATGTTTACAAGTGATGTTTGTGAAGCCAAGCAAGAGGAGATCAAAATGGAAGGCATTGACCCAAGTGCACTCTGGGATCTTGTTCAGTTTGCATACACAGGTACTAAATAATATGCAGTAAATTATATTTTCTTCAGTGGAAACTTCTTTAACCACAAAGACACATCTGAACCATAGTAATTGCAAAGAATTGCAAAAAGATGAGGGAAAGTTGACTGCCCTGTCTTTGTAATATGTATGTGCCCCATGCTCTTTGTTGGAGTTGCCTGTGCACTGGAGAGGAATTAATAGTTGTAATTAAGATGTGGGAGGGCCTTTGGTTATCAGAAATTTTGTGTGTGGTTGTGGGAGGGAATTATGCCCTTGACCCTTAACAATCTGAGCCAGTCACCCTTTTGAGGTCTAAGACTTGTTGGTCTTAATGCAGGTTTGCTTTGCATATGTGAACATGGACCTTCTCCAAAGAAGTATGCAGTGTATGGTTTCAGAATGCTTGATCAATTGTGTTGTGATGTGTATGTGTGTGTACATGTGTGTACGTGTGTGTGTGTGTGTGTGTGTGTGTGTGTGTGTGTGTGTGGTTGATGGTAATAGTTTGGAGCGGGAAAGGGGATAGACTGCCCCATGTCTACTCTAAATTGCATCTTCCAGAACTGGTCATTGGTTTTTAATGCCAGTGAACTGCTACGTATGTTGGTTTGTAATGTGCAGTTACACCCTTATTAGTATCCTGAGATGATACAGGAAATACACCCTGTTCCCTGAAGTATAAAAAATACATGAGACTTTCACAAACGTACATGGTTACAAGCAGAATATCAAGCTCTGCACAGAACTGATAAGGTTTTAGCTTAAATAAAGCATACTATCCTTAGAGGAGGAGGGTATTAGGAAGATGAGTAGAAAATTAAACTGCCAAATTGCATGCATTTATTGACAATGGAATTTTAATGTATCTCTGACCAAGCAGCACCCTCAGCAAAATAAATTAAAACTTCAGTATGTAATGAATATTTCTAAAGCAAATCATGTTTAGTCTGAGGAAGAAACAATGTGTGTGTGTGTGTGTGTGTGTGTGTGTGTCCATGCACACACACATATACATTGTAATGTTTATGGTAACTAAATCTCCCACTTCCATTAAGTGTTTTAATTGAATATTAAGATATTTGTTAAAACATTCCCTTATTATAATGGAATTACTTTATGTAGTTTTACTATGATAACTCAATACAGAGTTTTCATTACAACATAAATGAAATTACTGTTTCATTAGGATTGCCACTTTAATTCACATGGTATGTATTATGCAAATGTATAAATAACATATTGCAGCAATTTATGCTTATTTTCCCCCAGAATGCCAATTACTTAGCTAACCAAGAGTGGCTAGTTTAAAATATATGTACGTTTTAATATGCAGAGGAGAACAAATCTTCACCCAATATGGCAACATCTATCTGACTATTCAAATAGGTTTTCATCTGGATTTTCTCATCAAAGGAGAGGTGCAGGTGTTGGGGGACACATGTCCAGTGACAGATTATCTGAATCCAAGCATTTGCTTTCGCTTCAAGACGTGGCCAGTGCTATAAGAATTGATAGTGCAAATAGACTCTTTGCTCTGGTCAGTCCATCAGCCAGTTGTTGAGCACAAGAGTCTCTGGATTAGACTCCATATAAAGCAGAGAAAAATATTGTCCAACTATATACCTTTAAGTCATGACATCTCAGAAATGGCCCACATGTAACATGGGTTAAAAGTATCATTAGCCAGCCCTGGTGATCTCTTAAAGAACACTTGGAGGAGATAAACAATAACTATTGGAAGAGGGTTGTTTCATCCTAGTGGTGAAACTAGCCTTATCTGTATGTTATAAAAAGAGTTTGGGAATGGAACTTGCCAGGAAGCTTTTGAAGCAGACTCTTTGACGCACTCATACAGATGAATAAAGCAACTACATTTGCAATGGTTTCTAAAATAGCACCATTGTATAATAATTTCCATTGCACTCCTTTTGTTCCACCTAGCTATTTTAAGGGTTTGCAGAAATTGAGAGAATGGTTTTTACAAAGTTTTAGTTAAATCTGGTGCCTTCAAATGTTTTAGATGGCAGATACAGGAAGAGGTCAGATTACACCTTGTATATTATTATTATTATTATTATTATTATTATTATTATTATTATTATTATTATATTGTCCTTTGTACAATGTGCTGAGGGAACAATACATGGTTTTGAGCTGTGGCAGAATTCAGGAGCTATTCAGGAGCCAAGGTTCTATAACACTTATTTGGTATGTTGTCACATTCTGAATTCCAATGATGGGTACTTCTGATGGTTATGCTATGAGATCAAACTGGTGTGAAGAAATGTAATATGGAGATTGCAGGTTGAATTATACCTTTGCGTACCTTGGCCCACTTGCTGGGTTATAGGAAGAATTTCTTAGATGAGGGTGGCAAAAATAGAGGATGCAAGAAGCAGGGAAACAACAGATGGCTCAATTATATATAAATTCCGTGAAAAGGATGGACTGAAGTCTGACAAAATGAACAAACAATATGTGTTAGAAATAGAGAAAAAATTGCAGTTCTGAAAAGAAATGAAATTTATTTCTTTATTTCTGGAATCATTATAGGTATCAACATAAAAATATTTTGATATCTTTAATTTTCTTATTATTTTAATACCGAGTATTGCCAAATGTAATGAGTGACTTCTGTTAATGAATATTTATGGAAGTGTCTTCTGTGAAAACAGTAAAATATTTCATAACTTGTTTATACTTAGTGCTTATCAAGGTGACACAAATAATATTAGTATTCATAATGGGATTGTGTCAACAAAATCCTGCCACCCAAGCACTGGTTGTAAACTTGCTAGTAATGGAACTGTAATGCAGAGATACATGGAGTTTGCTGAACTTCCTTTTTATGATTTTGTTGTAAACATTTATAGATTCTGAAAGGCCAAGACTCTGTAATACTTTAAGGGGCCCATCATTTGCTTTGTATTGATAAAAAATGTATCTTTGGTTGCATACAAGTCAACAGGACATTAATTTAAAGCAGGCTTGCACAGATTATTACCAACCAAATTGAATGTAGGTCACCACAATGTATGGCAGCTTTTCCAAAGCTGGAGAAAGTCCCTGGGCCTGAGGTTCCTCACCCCTGTGCTATTAAGGTAGTGTGGTACCTCCTGAGGTTATAAATATCAGTCTGCTTCTCTCCATAATATAATGACTCTTCACTGTACACCTATTGGCTGTCCAGAATCCTTGTAAGAGGAAAGGCATTCTCACAATATAGTGTACTGTAGCCACTTTAAGAACACCTCAGTCACTTACAACCCCTCCCCTCCTCCGTTGTTAATCAAGCCGAGGACAAACATATTTGATTTGTACTGCCTGGAAACAATCTCCCAGGGCCACCCCCACTTCCTTTATAGCAGGCGTGGGGAATCTTTGTCCCTCTAGATGTTGCTGAAGTACAATTCCAATCAATCCCAGGAAGCATAACCAGTGGCCATGGATGGCAGAGGTTGTAGTTCATTAATATCTGAAGTGCCAAAGGTTTCTCATACCTGGTTTATGAGTTCTTTAAATCCCAAGTCTATAAGTGCTTGGGCACACTAATCCTGCCTTTCTATGTTGCTGAGTTGTGCTGCTAATTCGCCCCTCTAGTCTGTTATTCCCCTGAGTGCTCCCCAGGCAACTGAGATGATCTGTCTCACAACCTGAGATAATCATCCTTTTTGTTGTCTTCAAAGAGGTCCTCAATTTAATCATTCTCCTCTCTTCTCTAACCCAATGTCCCAGCCTTTTTCCTCATTCCTGCAGCAATCCCACTCTTCCACCTTCATCTTGTTCAGGCCAAAGCCGTACTGTGCATGTGTGCCACCAGTTCACTCCATAATCTCTCCTTCCCCCATCTCTCCCTCGCCATCTCTCTTTCTCCTAGGAAATCCTTGTAATTTCCCAGTTAATTTCTGTTTCAGTATTCTTTTAGTTAAAAACTTTAATTTTTAAAAAATCTATGACTTGTTTCTGTTTCTCCCTTGGCAAAGGCTAAACAATCTGAATATTATGCATGCTTGCTTCTTTGTATTTTGGTTGCCATGCCAGTAGGACCAGACCCCACCAGCCTGACATCATGCTATCCATGGCTGGAATACAGCCAGAGTTACATTGGAAAGATTTCCCAACGTACCATTTGAACTACATTTCCTCAAGCATTAGTATTCCAGAAGGACTTAGTCCCTGAACATAGAATGTTAGCATGCAGATGTGTAGAAACATGTGTCCTGATGGTTTAACATGGTTTAGCACTATGTGGATGAGCCTTCATGAGCCTGAGCAAAGGCTTGCATGCTATTCTTCCTCTCCCCACTCCCCAATAGTGCATCAATCCAAACTTATGTATAGAACCAAGGCAATAGGATTTGCATGTTTTTAAGGGTACAGAATGTGCCAGCAGAGCCTGTTCACAGGGACGCTGCACAATGAATACTCAGGTTGGAACTAGCAAGTGCAGTCCCTTTTCCTCCCCACACAGACTTAGATTTATATAGATATATTGCCTGGTCAGGTCTTTAGTGAATGGTGAAAGACACACAAAGAGGAGGAAGTAATAAAACTAGTATTTTAGTATATCTTTTTCCTAAGTATTTCCAGTACAGTAATTTTTTTCTGCAATCTCTTTGATTACTTTAATACACATATACTGTAGTCTGGCAAAACTGAAGGCAAGATTACCAAATACATGTGAAGGATACTTGCAGGCAACCTTTTCAAGATTTTGTCTGAGAGGAATCTGTAATTACCTATCAGAGCTCCCAACTGCTGCCAAGAAGTTTAAGTGAGGTACTCAATGATAGCACAAGCCACAGGTATACCCATTTCACATCTGTCTCATTTCCCCCCAGATTATAAACATTGTTTTAGCCCCTTTTAATGATGTATTTGCATTCATTTTACCCTGCTGTGCTTTCATACATTTATCCATCCATTCATTCATTCTTTCTCTGTATCTGCAGGTGCTGTAAAAGAAGTTCATTACTGTACACAAGTCACTCTTTCTCATGCCTCATTGTCATTTACTATTCTACCCAGTGGACGTGGGGAAACAATAGGCACTTACAAATCTCTGGAACTGTTCACTGCCGCCACTATATTGGTAATAGACTTCTCACTCCTATCATCCATTTCATAAATAAGGGCGGTGGGACAAAGCACTGGTTCAGCTGCAGCTCACAGCCCATGTTGAAATTGTTGTGTTCACTGTGAGGTGATGCCCCCTCGCCCTGGCTTACCACTGCAAGGTGAAGGACCCATTCACACAAGCAGTGTACTGTAATGTCAGAGAAGGAGATTAATGGAAGATTCCAGTTCCTCTTCATTGATTAAAAAAGTCACAACACCTCCCACCAATCATTACAATGACCGCTTGTGAGACTAGTTACTTGTGTGGTAAGTCATTTGATTGTTGACTACAATAGTTCTTATCCCTGCTTCTGTAGGCCTTATATGAGTCATTGAAAGAAGACTAATTTAGGGTAGAACTGTAAATTTCCTCAACAAACCAAGTTTGTTGTTCTAGTCAAGTTGTCCTAGTCAAGGACTTTTAAATACGGGGGTGGACAGCTGAACTTTAGCTGTGGGAAGCTGAGCATCACACTTGTGATTAGCCTAATTTATGCTGTAGTGATTAAAACTAAATGATTTCTCGGTAATTGCAAAAAATTGAGAAAATTATTAACATCTGTGAGTACTCAATAGGTTTACTTTCTTAACATGCCCAGTACACATTGTCACTTTGCCTGACGTGTATCTCTCCCCCCCCTCTTTATTATACCCAGCTTTAAAGCCTTACTGTTACAAAAACATTTACACACACACACACACACACACACACACACACACACACACACACGTGTGTTTGTGTGTGTGTATGTATATAAATTAAACATATTGGCTCTTATCTAGCTAAAATTGTTTCTGACTGTCATGTCCACACCAATGGAACATGCCACTTGGCTGACTTAGACTTTGGGCTCACCCAGACTTCCTTTTGTGCTAGGCACAGGTCCAGGCTTTAAAGCTACATGTTCAAGCAGGGTTTTGTTTTGTTTTGTCCTGGAACTTTCCTCAGCAACACTCACATTTTACCACTGAATTGGAGCAAAATGCAATCAGGTGTTCCGTGGATTGACGTTTGCTCAGATTTTGGGGTTAAATATGGGTTTTCCCAGGAAAGGCACTGGAACAAGAAAAACCTGCTTGGAAATGGTTCTTTAAAACATGGACCTGTGCCTGGAAAGCATGTCGCAAGTATGCATGAGCTATTTATTCTAGGAGTGGGGTAGGAATTATTTAAAAATGAGAAATATTTTGTTCCATCTACAGTTTGGTAGGTCTGATCCTTTGGAGGGGGGAAATCATCCCAATTGTATGCAAAACACAGACATTTCAGGCCGGACAAGAGGATCTGGGTCTCCCGTTGAAAGCAATGGGGAGATCATTGCATGGGTGACTTTTTCCATTGCCTCTAAAATAGGTGTCTTTTACCCAACCTGTCATAAATTTAGCAATTCTGACACCTTGGAAGGTCCATCTGCTTAAATGGAAAACACCTTACATACAGGTGTTTAGCTGTTTCTCCCATTCAAAGCAACAGAATGTGTGCCTTTTATATGGCCTGTTTGTGTGCCTCCCCCATGTGAAGTCCGAAGGGTGGTTACATGAGAATGGGCCTTTTCTGTGGTGGCTCCCTGTTTGTGGAATGCTCTCCTCAGGGAGACTCTCCTAACGCTGTCATTATATATTTTTAGGTGCCAGGCAAAAACTTTCCTCTATGGCCTTTAACTGTCTGTGGTTTTTCAGAAATGGGTGGGATGTTTTCAATGTATTTCTTTTGCCATTTTGTTTTAACATATCTCTGTGTTTTAGTGGCGGTGTGTTTGTCAGTCTTGTAAGCCACTTTACTTGCCCTGTGCAAGATAAAGTGATTGTCAAACAGAATAAGAATGTGCTATCAGTTTGGCTTTTATTTCCAGTATCCTGTTGATGACATAGTTACTTTGAAAATGTGTAGAAGATTCGAACCCGTTTCAGCCTTCTTAATCTACAGTCATCACAATTCCCTTCAAAAATGTGTTGACCATTCATAACTTGCTCCCCCAGGTGACATGCTGCATTCATCTGAATCTGCAATCACTTTTTTAAAAATATTTTTTTTATTATTTCTCTATCCCACTTTTCCTCCAAAGACCTTAAGGTAGCCCCCCCCCCTTCTACTTTATCTTCACAGCAACCGTAAGATGGAGGTTAGGCTGAGAGACTGAGCTTCCTGGTTGAGTGGGAACTAGAACCCAGGTCCTAGTCTGACACTCTAACCACTACAGCACACTGGTTCTGGTAAGAACCTACATTAGTATGATGTTTGTACCTATTTTATTATTGTTACCGCTTGGATTTACAATGAGTCCACATATAGACTCAACGTTGCCTCACTGGACACACAAGCTCTCGTGGTTAAAGACTGTAAGTTGATTTAGCAGTTACAGTACATGCTTTTGAATCCATCTAGTATCAACTTTATCAATCTGATAAAAACAAAGCTATTATGGTGTCAGTCCTCCACCCAGTGAAAGAAAAATCAGGATACCAATCTCACAGGAATAGATTACTCAATACTTCAAATGTATGATTTGTTTTATAGTGCAATGCAATATTACCACTGGGTAATATTGTATGCCAGATTCTTCTATACTGCAGTGAACCAGCTGTGCAATGCTACTCTTTTGGAGAACTGATGCCTAATAAAGGAGACTTAATTGAGGAGTGAAGAGAAGAAGGGGGCAGTATTAAATTTTCTTCTAAAACTTTCCCAACAGAAGCATGCTGATGGCTCAGTAATCGTGTAAAGTTCTTCTATTTTTCATCTGCTTTCATAATGGTTGAGCATTTCCCCCCTTTTGCTTCTTTGTTAATTGCAATTGCAATTGGCTCTATTTGTTTAAGTGATGCACACATATGGGTAGCAAAAATTGCATGTGTGTCTTAATCTCTTGTACAGGTTGCTTGGAACTTAAGGAAGATACCATTGAAAACCTCCTGGCAGCTGCGTGTCTCCTTCAGCTCCCTCAAGTAGTTGAAGTGTGCTGTCATTTTCTCATGAAGCTTTTACATCCATCTAACTGTTTGGGAATCCGGGCATTTGCAGATGCTCAAGGATGCACAGAGCTGATGAAAGTGGCTCACAGCTATACCATGGTAAGGCAGTTCAACATACCTTATCACAGGAGAGGAGAGGCAAAGGGTACATAGATTTCGCTAGCATTCAAATATTTTCTTATGTTTTTGTTTTGTTTCTTCATACCTTCTTATGTCGTATGCTTCATAGAAAATATTATAGACTAGCTGTACCAGGCCACGCGATGCTGTGGCTAAGTCTGTGAAATTGAGAAGAATGGAAAGAAAAAGTGGAAGTTCACCTGACCGCCTCCATGTTTCCCTGAGTCTCCAGCAGGACTGGTACCCCACACCCGCCCCCCTTCCTCCTCCTACCTCGACTTGAGGCCTCCTGTCCCGGCGTCCCCCTTGCACTGCCCCCTGTCTCCTGTAGGTTGTCCCCCACGTCCTGTGGAGAGCTTACACCTTCGGAGACGAAGCATTCCACATGGACCGGTTGGTCGGTCGGAGGCGGCTTCGGGTTCTCCTGTGTAGGCGCAATGTCCGGGAACCTCGGAGGGTGCGCCTGCACAGGAGCACCTGAAGTCCCCTCCAAGTGACCGAGTGGGCAAGGGAGCGAGGGTGTGGCGGGCAGAGTGGCTCTGTGGTGGGGTCTCTGACGTTGCGGCTAGGGCAGGAGGCCTCGACAGGGAGATAGGAGGTGGAGGAGGAGGGGGCAAGTGGGGGGTGTCGTTGCTGTTGGAGACTCACTCAAACATGGAGCCAGTCAGGGGTCCGGACATGGGAGGTACATATTGTGTGTCTGTAGGTTAGTGGGGGGGGGATGTGGTTGTGAACGTTCATGGTAACGCAAGGGTGCAAGTTTTATATCCTGATTCCCTCCCCACCCCGGTTCCCAGCAGAGTCGTTGGAGGAAAGAATGTGGAGGGGAAGAATGTTCTATAGGATCTGTTCCTTTGAAGTCCAACAGATGGTGCTATTGCTACACAAAATTATATGGTGTCTGTTCCTTTGACGACCACTGGAGGGCACTATGTTTTGTCAGACAAAATCATGTTTTTACCTGTGACAGGTGTGACATCTGTATAATCTAAAGTTATGCAAACACTCACACATTGGAATGAAATGTTGTGTCAAAATTTGAACACAATCGGTCAAGCGGTTTCGGAGAAAAGTCATCGCACACAAACATGGACATTTTACATTTATATATATATATATATATAGATTGCAAAACTGTAGCATTAAGAACTAGATAGTTTGATTTATCCACTATCTGCTCATTCAAATGGTTATATGTAACAGACTTACTGGTATTTCCTTGATTGAAATTTCATGTCCTTTATTATTTTACTCCTTGGTTAGATAAACCTGTGTGTCCTGATTTGGTGATTTCAAAGTAGGCTTATCTCATCCCAATTTAATATATATGTTCTTTCAGCCAAGTTAATAGAAAAAGTGTAATAATAACCCTTTGTGGGCAGCTGCATGGGTACAGATAGAAACCGGCACCATTGTATATTGGCATCCCAGTTAGATCCCTTTGCATCTTTATCTTATAATAATAATTTTCCATTATTCTCTGAATGGATTCTGGCTACTAGAAATTCTGACACAGGAAGGGCGAGGGGGGCGGGATTTTTTTCCCCAAAGGCTCCCAAGAGTACTGTGGAGAAATGCTATATATATGTGTGGGTTGGGTTATGTTTCTGTTGAAAAGGAAGATATGTTATGGAACCTCTCTTATACCCATGATGCCCTGTTTTGTTATAACATGACAAGCCTGTTAACAGTGGTTGCTATGTGTACATCTTCGGCAGGGGAGAGAGATTGATTGGAGGTTTACTAGGCAGGGCTCAAATCAGGCAAGTTGCAGTTAGTTGAACAATTAAAACTCCATTGGGAGTTAACTATAGGAGAAAGACACTTGGAATTTGGACTGTTGAGGAGTTGCTTCAGGAGAAGAGGTGTGGAAGTAATTAGTGGGTGGTGCATTAGAATAAGTGACTTGAGGGGCAATGCCATTTAGAGGCAAAAGTCAGCAGCAATAGCCTTGAGTATATACTCATAAGGTGCAAAACTCTCATCTGGCACCGTAAGTCACCAATATGTGTAGTATCAGTATATTTGTGTGTGTGTGTGTGTGTGTGAATCTATCTATCGGCCTATCTATCTGGAACCCATATTAACTTTATCCTGTGTGTGGTGGTGAAGTTCAGCTTGTCTTCAAGCCTAACCACGTGACTAGGAGGTTGTGTGAAGCTTTCTGGGTGAATGGGTGGTGGTGAAGGTATTTAAAATGCACAGACACCAGTGTTTGTGTGTAGATCAATGAGGCTGAGGCACCAGGATTCCTGACATTGTGGTGGTGAAAGTTCTCCACAAGACCTGATATACATATCAGTATAGCCGTGGGACCCATGGGACATGGGTGGCGCTGTGGTCTAAACCACAGAGCCTAGGGCTTGCCGATCAAAAGGTCGCCAGTTCGAATCCCCGCAGCAGGGTGAGCTCCCGTTGCTCAGTCCCAGCTCCTGTCAACCTAGCAGTTCAAAAGCATGCCAAAAAGTACAAGCAGATTAATAGGTAATCTGGCGGGAAGGTAAACGGCGTTTCCGTGTGCTGCTCTGGTTTCAGTGTTCCAGTGCTCCAGAAGTGGCTTAGTCATGCTGGTCACATCACCCCAAAAACTGTCTGCATACAAATGCCGGCCGCCTCAGCCTGTAAAGCGAGATGAGCGCCGCAACCCCAGAGTTGGCTTTGACTGGACTTAACTGTCAGGGGTCCTTTACTTTTATAGCCACATAGTTTTACACACTCACACTCACACCCACACAAACACACACAAAGTTTCAGTTTGCATTTACTTCAGTAAAACGGGGGAAAGGTAGCTTGTATTGCTCCTGTTATCAAATGCTCTTTCTAGGATCATAGGAAACTGCCTATGGTCAGACTATTGATTCATCTAGCTCAGTATTGTCTATACTGACACATGAGTGGCTGCTAGGAAGGGGCACCACATGCAGCAGCAGGGGCAGCAGCAGAAGTGTTGGATTGACTCTGCTGCTGTGCTTGCACTGCACCAGCCTCCCTGCCGTATCCCCCCTCTCCCTTCTGATAAGCACATTGGCATGATTGATGGGAGATCAGGTGTGCAGCAGGTCCCTACTGGATGGCTGCCCTTGTAATTGACAGTAGACGTTTCCCAGAAGCTGGGAAGTCTTACTCAGTCCTACCTAACCTGGGATCTTTTCAATCTAAAACATGTGCTGTTCTACTGACTTATAACCCTTCCCCTGAATTTGATTTGATTAAAACTATTTTAGATACAGAGAAGCTTTCATTATTTTAATTGCATTTTAACAATTTATGCTGTGCCATTATAAAAAATGTCTGCATGGGATTATTTCCCACAGTGTTTGAGTGTGCACAAAATAATATTTGGGTTCTAGTTGTGACATGAAATTAAGTGTCTCATTATAATAATTATAATAAAGGGGTTTGAGGACTGGGCGTAAGGCACATATCTATATCTAGCCTTAATTGCATAATGGCATAGTATTGAAGTATCACTACTTATAACCCAAAACTTAAAGCAAATGTAACAAAGCAACAATGCAACAATTTAAATTAAATTAAATTTAAAATAAAGAACTATGCTGCACCCAACTTGTTCCTTGTGAGTTGATACTATTAGTAAGATTTGGCTATACTTTATTGTCTGCAGAGAGAACTGTTCCTTCTGGTCTAGATTGAAATTATTACTGTAGTAATAAACAGAGCCTTAAATGCAGCTGCTGTGCTTGCCTAGCCAGATATCCATTCGAACAAGCAGCACTCTTGGTCAGATGTTTAGACTGGCTGGCAGCTCTTCAGAGATGGAGGGGACTCATCATGGAATGTCAGTCAAGAGGCAAGGAAGGCAGAGATGCAGACAGAACTCTCTGCTAGCTCCTTGTCTTCAGGGACCCAGGCTACTCACAAAAGGGGCCCGGAGCTTCACAACCTCTGGCAGTGGATTCATTCCTCATAAGACTTGGTTTCCAGACCGTTGATCAAATTTGTCACCCTCCTCTGCTCATGTCCCAGATTGTCAATATCCTCCTTAAATGGTGGTTCCCAGAACTGGACATAGTACTCCAGGTGTGGTCTGACAAAGGCAGAATAGAGCAGGACTATGACTTCCCTTGATTTGGACACTAGATTTCTGTTAATGCAACCTAGAAGAGCATTAGGGGTTTTGTTTTTGCTGCTGCCTCACATTGTTGACTCATATGCCAATACCTCATATGGATGTAAGTAGAAGATGAATTTAAATGTTAATCCTGTTTGTGAATTGGCTGCACATGCTAAAGATTTTCAGTAGCAACCATGAGAAAGAATATTTGAATGGGAATTTTACCAGTGTTGGTTTGATTTTGTGTTTCTGCTCCATTTCCTACAGAAGTCAAAATTTCACTGATATCCTTCGGGAATTAACAGTCTTCAGGAAATATGTATAATTCAAATAAGCACTTTAATCCTACAGATACAAATTTTTATTCCTGGATTGCAAACTGGTTTCTAGCACCTCTGCTTCTTGCACCTTTACAAATGTTGGTATTCATTCAGCCGCTATAGTTACCATGATTTTTAGAGGTTACTATTACCTTTAGAATATGAGGCACTTCCAAATGATTTAATCTAGGAATGGAGATTGTGATTATTCTAACTTTCTACTGTTACTGTTGTTTACTTACTAGCATTTTCAAATAATTTAATCTAGGACCAGGTTTTTAATCCCTCTAGACTTCTATGCTAGTGTTGTTCACTGCTAAATCACAACAGTGTATACTGTCACTTTGTCTCAGCCCCCTATTTTATTTTTATTATGTATTTTGTGATTATATCTTGATTTTATTCTGTGAACCACCCTGAGAACCCCAGGTATAGGGCGGTATATCAAATAAATAAATAAATAAATAAAATTTTATGTGATTATCTTATAATTTAATGTATACATAGCCATGTATAATAATAATAATAATGATAATAATAATAATAATAATAATCTTGTCTATCTTAATATTATATTATAACAAATCTATAGTATTAAACATAGTGGGGGCTGCAAAATAAGCTCTTGGGGCTGTTTAAAGGAAATGGCAATTAGAACCAAGCCTGGTAGAAATTGTGATGATACAATTACAACAAGCGTTTTTAGACAAAGACTAGGAAGGACACCTTGTAGAGATAAGGATGCCTTTTTTTCTACAAAGGTGGAATGATGCCAGATGGCTGAAAGGGCAATAAAAGAAAAATAAATACACAAAACAATCTTCATAAACATTTTTTCTGCTTAATTAGTATAGGCAAAGTGGGGAACAGTTTTGACAGTTTCATGAAGTCATGCATACCAATTTCATATGCTGATAGGGTCCATGGCACATAATACTAGAGCAATATAAATATGTTACAGTGAACAGGACACTTACGGACAAGCCGGAGTTAAGCATCAGGGCAGAGAAATGAACCTTGTGAAATCTGGTGTCTAGTACACACAGTTGACACTAAATAATTCAGTAGTAGTGGAACCTAATAAATAAAGGAAGTATCTACAATAAAAGGCAGCGCAGACTGTGAAAGCAAACTAATGGAATAAAATGTGCAGTTTTGAACATATATAATGAAGTAGAGTCCACAAAAATCCAGGCAAGAATTTTATTTATAAACAGCTCTGAGAGACTTGAAAAGATACGAAAGGAGAGCTCTTTCCCTCGAAGCCCTTTGTGATTTTGTGCAATGGATGCACATGTATTAGTCATTTGTTCTGCTAAGTCCACTTGTGCCCCCTAGAGAATATACTTTTCTGGTAGGAACAACATGTTTCTGAGCACTGAAATGCCAATATATTGTACCTAGTAAAATTCCATATAGCTTTCAGGATTATGCAGTTACAATTGCCAGGAGGAAGGGGTTACATGAATTTTGTAGACATTTATTTTATGATGTGCAGCAATTAGCAATGGGTAGCAAATATTTTGTCCTTTGTCAATTGACTGAAAATAAAAACCCTTCAGTGTCATTGTTTTCCTATACTAGTGATTCTCAAACTGTACACTGGGGCTGATTTGTACGCTGAGAGAGGGGATACAGTGTACCTTGATAAATCAAGTCATTGTGATGGATGTTTCCACAACTTCAGCCCCCTGCACACATTGATAAACTGAAGGGGGGTCCATGCATTGAAGGGACATTAGAGCTGCACTGTTGGCCCTGCTGCAAATGTTACCCAGTTTCCTTGACCTCTCTCCTGACATTTGCATACTGAGTGTCATAGCTGCCAGGTTCTCCCTTTTTTTAAGGGAAATTCCCTTATGCTGAATAGGCTTCCTCATGAGAAAAGGGAAAACTTGGCAGCTATGCTGAGTGTGGGCATTTGCAACAGGCAGTGCCATTTTTCTAGAAGAACCCACCTTGTTCTCTTATAATGGCCATGGCACCCAACCTCAGAGGTGCCGGAACTGAGTTCTGGCGAGTTGCAGCTGAAAAAAGCCCTGGCAACAGGGGAGACTATATGTGTAGACATCAATGGAGCTGGAATCTTATGTGACTAGATCTCCAGCTCTTAATGAAGGCCTGTGTACATAGGCTTCCCCGCTGCAGCCATTCATGCTCAATGCATGGATGTCAGGGGAGAAGCCAGGTAACCATGTGGCATCTGGGGTGAGGCCAGCAGCATGGAAAGCCATTCAGATGATTAGTGTGGAAGGCTTCTGTGTCCGTCAGAACAAGGAGACTCCAAACAGCACTGATCCTACCCCGCAAACCACCTGCAGGAGTGTTATTCTCCCGAGGAAGGGACTAAGGAAACACTGGGGTTCCCTGATATAGCCTTCACTACAGCTGACACGTACAAGGTAATCCCAGAAGTATTAATCATGGTCCCTTCCATGTGTGGAATATCGCAGTCAAATACTGTATAACTAGCAAGTTTGAGGCTAGTTAATGTATTCCTAGACTTGGTTAGGTCATGCCCCCTTACCTTTCGTGAAGAAAAAAGTGAGGGTTCCTTTGTTCATTCTATTCCATCATGTGTAGCTGACCATGCAGCACATCTGGGCATGATTGTTTCACACCCATACTGTGTGCTCAGAAATATTTTTCTGTATTTTGTAACTCAAGAATTTTCTACCTGTTTTTCTTGCTGCTGTATTGCATAACACATGAATCTGGTGTTTAGAGTGTGTAAGTAAAGCATTCGAACCTACAGTACTAATGGTGTGATCTGCAAGAGGGGTAGAGAGGGGAAGGCACTGTAAGTAGACTAAATGGGATATTAAAAAGTTTAAAAGCCTATTGTTCCCACGCTTCACTGTGCTGAATGATTCTGTGTTGTCAAATTTTGCTGGTGGCTCTCTCTTAGTGGAAAGTGTGGTTACACCCAAACTTTGGATCTAGGGGTCCAGCCCTCACTCAGATTTTTAAAATGGCTATGAGGAGAAAGACTATCTGATCTTCCCCTCTCTTACTGCTTGGTCACCAATGTAAACTTTTTAAAAAGCTGAGTTTCACTGCTTTGCACTACTGCTTCCTATGCTAAAGTATTTTTTTAAGGCAAGGGAGGCAAGGTTTCACCCCAACAGTGATATACATAATGGATATTCCACTATTGTTGCTGGAGAAGTATTCTGCAAAGAATAAAATGTAGCTGGGACATGTTTTGCTTGATTGCATTTAAAAGTCCTAATAAATGCATCAATAAATACAAATACACACGTTTTTTTTTTTATTTGAAAGTGCTGAAGAGAAGAGTATTGCAGAAAAGAAAGTACTGTACCCAGAGTGTGGAACCCAGCATGGAACCCACAGCAGAGTGGCTAGTGAGTGATCTGAAGAGTGCTGAGAAAGTCTAAAAAGAAGCAGAGTGCTGTGATTGAAAGGAAACCAGCAGCTTATTCTATGTTATGTCCTTATGAAGAGCAGTTCATAGATTTTTTTAAAAAAAAATTAGACCATACCTGAGTTCAACAGCAATTTTACCACTTTAATGTAGCAGTGCCAGTGTTACTCAGACATGCCTGGAACTTGTCGCAGATTGCTCATTATATATTGGGTTTTCCACCAATAAAAGGTCGGTATAGAATTTGAGATGCAAAACATATCATCAAAGCAAAGGGGAAGGAGACTAAGGCTACACTTTCTTTTATCTATACTTATTCTGGGAGTAAGTCCCATTGAACTCAATGGTCTATGTATTGGATTGCGCTGTTAGTGAATAACATAAACTTAAGAGGGGGGGTAAATGCTCCTGCTAGGGGGGGGGGCACACACCAAAAACTAAAATAATTTAGAAATGGTTAAAGCCACATGAAAGGCTAAGTAGTCAGATAAAAAGGTTTAAGATGATGATAAAGCATATACCTTCTGAGAATATGTAAAGGGAAAGTAAGCACCCTAAAGAGGAGAATAATCTAGCCAAAGATAAGTAAAAAAAATCATTCATTTATTTCAGTGGAATAGATAGGTGTGTATTTGTAGCTACAATTCTATGCACATTTATAGTGGAAGTTACTCCTATGTAAACATGCATTGCTCTGTACGGTACGTTTTTTCCAGTGAAATCACTGGAACTTGAAAGTGTCCAGCTTTTTCATACCTGTGGTTATTATTTATCCAACTGATAACAAATTGACTGTAAAAAGTGATCACTATTCTGCATACAGAACTTCAGAAGATGGACTAGTCACACAAAAGAACAGAAAACTTGAGTCCAAAATATTGTTTCACTTTCCCCTTTCCTGAACCTGAGCTTTATAGGGTAAGTTTCCTTTGGAGGAAAAATATGGGAGATTTATAGAGTTTTCATACTAAAGTTTAACAACCGAAGAGGGAAAAAACAAACAAACATACAACTGCAAGCATGAAGGCAGAACTAGTAAAAAAAAACAACCCAGCAATGTTCAGCATCCCAAAAATCCAAAGCTACATCTTTTCTTTGGTCTTTGTGCATATTCTACGAGCTTATACAAACGAAATAATTTTTGCTACCTAAATTATTGCGGGTGAACATATCTCAAACTATATTTCAAATGGCTATAGCAATGCATGCCTTTCTGTTTTAGTACTGATCAAGACACATCAAATACAAGTGTAGCCATGTTTGTTCATAAGAAAAAACAACCTCAAAATCCAAACGTGGCAACATTTTGAGTTATCGTAAGCCTCTGGGTCCAAGGAGGACTTTTTAATGAGTAGACACACTACTACCTCTAAGAGCCTCAGGCATTACCACCCTCATGTAAAGAAAATTATTTGGGGAAAAGAAAATAAGTGAAAAAAATTGGATGAATATTTTGCAAAAAGGAAGAAAACCCAGATTATAGAAAAGGAAGAAGAAATGCTTAACAAACCAGTATCAAAACAGGAGATATATGAAGCCATAAAAAAAAATTAAAATTAGGAAAATCACCGGGGACGGATGGCTTATCAAGCAGACATTATAAAATATTTAAGGAAGAAATAGGGGAAACTTTTCAAAAAATAATAAATCATATTTTGGATAAAGGATCCATGCCTAAATCGTGGCAAGAAGCGTATGTGATATTAATCCCGAAAGGAGAAGAGGAAGGTAGACAGGTAGGAGATTTCAGACCAATTTCACTACTTAATGTAGATTACAAAATTTTTACAGATATTTGGGCAAATAGATTAAAGAAAATATTGAATAGGATTATAGGGCAAGACCAACAAGGGTTCCTTCCGGGGAGAAGAATGTCAAAGAATGTTAGGGTTTTATTAGATTTATTAGAATATCTGGATTGGTCACCAGGGGAAAAAACAGCCTTTGTTTTCCTAGATATAGAAAAAGCTTTTGATTCTCTATCATGGGATTTTATGAAAAGGTCACTGAAAGAAATTGGAATTGGAGGAAGATTTATGAGAGGAATTAATTCAATTTATAATAAACAATCAGCTAAATTAATCCTAAATGGGGAGGTGTTGGAGGAATTTGTGATAGAGAAAGGAACATGACAGGGGTGTCCTCTATCACCACTATTATTTATATTATCAATAGATTCTTTATTGGTAGATATAAAAAATGATACAAAAATTGAGGGAATAAGAGGGATAAAAAATTCAAGATAAAAGCATTTGCAGATGATATGATTGTTATGTTAGAAGAACCGGGGGAATCAATTGGAAATTTGAAAAAGGTGCTAAAGGTTTTTGAGGAAATATCAGGGCTAAAAATTAATGAAAAAAAGACAAAGGTAATGCTTAAAAACATAGGACAACTGGAGATGACCAAATTGAAACAAAAGATGGATTGGGAGGTGGTGAAGAAATTTAAGTATTTAGGTATAGTAATTAGTATGAATAATATTGAGCTATATGAAAATAATTATGGAAAATTATGGAGGGAAATTAAGAAGGATTTGGAAAGATGGAAAGATCTGAACTTATCATTTTCAGGCAGAATAGCCACAATTAAGATGTCAATTTTACCTAGAATCCTATTCCTATTTCAGATGCTACCCATATTGGGGAAAAAGCATATCTTTGGGGGTTGGAGGAAGGATCTGAGTAAATTTATCTGGCTGGGTAAAAAGCCAAGGATACAATATAAATTACTCACAGATATCAAAGAAAGAGGGGGATGTGGGGGTCCCCGATTTGAGGCTTTATTATTAGTCTGCATGTATGTGCTGGCTTAAGGATTGGATAGTCTTGGATGGTGAGGAACTTTTAGAATTGGAAGGATTTAGAAATATAGTGGGGTGGCACACATACTTACTACAGGAAGAGAAAGGGAAATATACACAATTTTCTAATCATGTGACGAAAAAATCAATATTTAAAATTTGGCAAGAATTCAAACCATTATTAGAACCCAAGGTACCTTGGTGGGCATCCCTCTTTGAGATGACAGCACTGGGAGGGAAAGGTAAAAATAATAAATGGCTGACATATCAGGATTTATTAATCAGAGAAGATGAACAATGGAAGCTAAGAACATATGAAGAAGTTAAACCATACTGCAACAGTTGGTTGCAGTACTACCAGATACAAAGCCTTTTCAAAGAGCATAATCAAATAGGATTTGGCTCTCAAAGTGAACCATTCACAGTGGGATCAAGTGTTAAACAGGGTTGTGTTATTGCCCCAACTCTATTCATTATTTTCATTGCCATGATCCTACACTTGGTCGATAGGTAACTCCCCACCGGAGTAGAAATCATATATTGAACAGATGGAAAGCTCTTCAGTCTGAGCAGGCTGAAAGCAAAAAGTAAGGTTACCGTAACTTCCGTCATAGAGCTTCAGTATGCTGATGACAACGTAGTGTGCACACGCTCAGAGGATGACTTCCAAACCATCCTAAATATCTTTGCAGAAGCTTACGAAAAGCTTGGCCTATCACTCAACATCCAAATAACCAAAGTGCTGCACCAACAAGTACAAAATAACCCCTCTGTAGCGCCACAAATCCAACTCAGTGGTGTAACGTTGGAAAATGTTGATCATTTCTCCTACCTAGGCAGTTACCTTTCCACAAGGGCCAACATTGATGCTGAAATCCAGCATCGCCTGAGCTCTGCGAGTGCAGCTTTCTCCCGATTGAAGTGCAGAGTGTTTGAGGACTGGGACATTCGCAGGGAAACCAAAATACTTGTTTACAAAGCTATTGTACTACCAACCTTACTATATGCTTGTGAAACATGGACCACTTATAAACGCATCTCCAACTCCTCGAAAGATTCCATCAATGGTGTCTCCGAAAAATTTTACACATCACTTGGGAAGACAGGCGAACTAATATCAGTGTACTGGAAGATGCAAAGATCACCAGTGTTGAAGCAATGATTCTTCAACATCAAATTCATTGGACTGGTCATGTTGTTTGGATGCCTGATGATCGTCTTCCAAAGCAACTACTCTATTCCGAACTTTAAAATGGAAAGCGTAATGCTGGTGGTCAACAAAAGAGGTTTAAAGACTGTGTCTCAAGGCAAATCTAAAAAAAAAAAAATGTAGTATAAACACTGACAACTGGGAAACATTTGCCTGCGAGCGCTCCAGTTGGAGAACAGCCTTTACCAAAGGTGTCGTGGACTTTGAAGATGCTCAAACACAGGACGTAAGGGAGAAACATGCTAAGAGGAAGGCACGCTTGGCAAATCCACATGGTGATCAACTTCTGCCCGGAAACCAATGTCCCCACTGTGGAAGGATGTGTGGATCCAGAATTGGCCTCCACAGTCTCTTACGGACTCATTGTTAAAACCGTGTTTATGGAAGACAGTATTACTCAGCTACAAATGATCGCCAAAGAAGAAGAATACCAGGCCAGGTTGGCCTCCACATCCATGATTAAATCTTGGATAAAAGATGTCTTGTGGACTGCCCTGGCATTGAAAAGCACCACCACTAGCGTAGAGAATGGGTTGACAAGATGGGTTGAGAACTAAGCCTTGGCGGATGCAGGAAGGACCAGGAAGAGACAATAATTTTAAGTAAGATAGGATAAAACTATCATAATGTTTTGTTGGAAGCCACCCAGAGTAGCTGGGGGAACCCGGCCAGATGGGCGGGGTATAAATAATAATAATAATTTATTATTATTATTATTATTATTATTATTATTATTATTATTATTATTATTATTATTAAGCATCTGTCCCTCTTCTCACAAGGCTTATCAAACCTTCAGCATCATATCTCTCCCTGACTGATCATTATAATACAGGTACCCTTCCCCTCTGCATTCACCCAGGCACATAATTTTAGTCACCACACGTTATTCCTATCAAGAGGGAAAGTTACAGGTAAGTAGCTGTGTTGGTCTGCTGTAGTCGAAACAAAATAAAAAAAATTCATTCCAGTAGCACCTTAGAGACCAACTAAGTTTGTCATTGGTATGAATGAGCTTTTCATGTGCATGCACACTTACAGAGCCTAGGGCTTGCTGAGTTCAGAAGGTTGGCAGTTCGAATCCCCACGACGGGGTGAACTCCCGTTGCTTGGTCCCAGATCCTGCCAACCTAGCAGTTTGAAAGCACCTAAAAGTGCAAGTGGAAGGTAAACACATTTCCGTGTGCTGCTCTGGTTTGCCAGTAGTGGCTTAGTCATGCTGGCCACATGACCTTCTGGAAGCTGTACGCCGGTTCCCTCGGCCAATAATGTGAGATGAGTGCTGCAACCCCAGAGTCGGTCACGACTGGACCTAATGGTCAGGGGTCCCTTTACCTTTACCTAAGGTGCTACTGAAATGAATTTTTTAATTTTGTTTCGAGAGGGAAAATGGAAGGTAGGGCAGGGGTGGTGGTTTGAGACAAATACCTGGTCTGGTCACAGCAGCCATGCTTAGTTGTCTGGAGCTATTTGCTCTTAATTCACTTAGACTCTGGCATACTATTCTGGTTCCATGAATGTTATCTTTTGAAGCCCACAGAAAATACTAGCAGACGTAAAGAGGAAGGCAGATAATATGACAGAATTTCCTATATTAGTTATACCAATGTTTAGCTATTCATGCAGTGTATGCAATGAGAGCAATAGATCTGTCTTGCTAAATGATAAAATTAAAAAAAGTTTTTGTCTGAGTGCTGGATTTAAAAGAAGAAATCATGATGTCAACTTCTGCTGAATTACCAAGCTTCCATAGATCAACAGAATGGTCTTTCTCATGGGTGAAAGGCAGTAGCAAAGCTGTATTTCTCTTTGTTCATGATATTAAAGGAGGCTTAGACTTCACTTGTTTTTGATATCTTTTCCCTCCACCCCCGTTTCCCCCATAAACTGCTGTACTTCATAAGATCACTGCTTGTGGTTTGGGTTTCTGGAGGTGCTTGCTTGAAATGAATGGATATAACTAGCACTTATCACAGTGTGGAACTTTTTTATGATAAGCTTTCTCTAACACAGCAATGATGCCACAGCACCACTTCATCAGGGCACAGTTGGGGGAAGAGGAAAAGTAAAAACATTTAAGGGACCAGCATATGGACAACAAGTCAATTAGCAGGCATATAAGGAAGACAACTGCTGGTACTGAAATGTCTCAGATCTTATTGGGAAAGTAGTTAAGCAAACAGCCCATGGTGAATTAGTCTGCAATCTGATGCCTAATTTAACTCTAAGAACCTCCAACCTTATTGCATAAATTGCACAAAAGGAAATTAACATGTTAGAAAATAAGGCTGAATTACTGCATAGATATAACATTAGATCTGCTTCTTGAATTGAAATATTTTACATTTAGGTTGGAAATTTTCAAGTTTAATCCCATCAGAAAGCAGGTTTAATCCCATCAGAAAGCGTCCTAAAATTCAAATTTAATTTCTTTGAGGAACAGACACTGACCTACTGGTTACAATACATTGAATTGCATTTTTTAAAGTTCATAAGAACTGACCATATTAACTTACTGTCAAACCAATTTTATCAACTGTGTTTTATTGTGAGAGGAGAATGCAGTATGTATCTGCTGACATCAGTAAATTTAAAAATAATTTACTGAGTAAGTAACCAGGAGATGCTCACCATTTTACTCCCTGCACGAAAAGCATAATAATAATAATAATAATAATAATAATAATAATAATAATAATATATTTATACCCCGCCCATCTGGCTGGGTTTCCCCAGCCACTCTGGGTGGCTTCCAACAGAAAAATGAAATAAAATAATATATTAAACATTAAAAGCCTCTCTAAACAGGTCTGCCTTCAGATGTCTTCTAAAAATCTGGTAGTTGTTTTTCTTTTTGACATCTGATGGGAGGGCGTTTCACAGGGCGTGCGCCACTACTGAGAAGGCCCTCTGCCTGGTTCCCTGTAACTTGGCTTCTCGCAACGAGGGAACCGCCAGAAGGCCCTCGGTACTGGACCTCAGTGTCCGGGCAGAATGATGGGGATGGAGACGCTCCTTCAGGTATACTGGACCGAGGCCGCTTAGGGCTTTGAAGGTCAGCACCAACATGTTGAACTGTGCTCGGGTGGGCAGATAAGAAATAAGTTATGGTCTGGCTTATTGTTAAATTCAAACAGACAAATCATTAAAGGTAACACTTGGCCACTACTTATGGTTTGTCTAGAGCAGGCATCCCCAAACTTCGGCCCTCCAGATGTTTTGGACTACAATTCCCATCATCCCTGACCACTGGTCCTGTTAGCTAGGGGTCATGGGAGTTGTAGGCCAAAACATCTGGAGGGCCACAGTTTGGGGGTGCCTGGTTTAGAGTGAGCCTGTGTTCAGCCATAATGCTAAGCCAAACCATGGCTCACAGTGGCAAGGCAGGGGACTATAGGAGGACCAAAGCAGCTGCAATTTTGCTGTGAGTACCTGCACCCCAGCTGGTCATACTTCACTATGGTTCCATTTAGTAAGACATGTGAATTGGGCCTGCCTTTCCTAGTCTCATTTCTATCCACATTTTATGTAAGACTGGGAGCTCAGTGGTGTCTTTTGATAGGTCTTTGTTTTGATTTCCTGATTCTCTGACTTTTGGTAAATAAAGTTGTAGTTAGCAGTGCATTGCTTGAGATCCTAATGAATGTGATTAGCCCACTTTTTAGAATGAATAGGAAGTGTTCCTGTTGTAAGTGGGGGAACAATATGTGTCCTGACACAGTAATGTTAATGGGGATATCATATTTTTCACTTAATTAGTCCATGTAATTGGACATAATTGATGTTAATTGAAATGATTACATGATGCAAAGAGAGTGAACTGTATTTTAAGAGAGCATATTTGTTTAGATTCATAATCCTCCAAAATTAATTTAAGAACACTACTGTGATAGATTACTTTAGTTTACTACCGAAAACTGAATAGGCCTAAGGCCATATTCTCCTTTCCTTTCCTTTCCTTTCCTTTCCTTTCCTTTCCTTTCCTTTCCTTTCCTTTCCTTTCCTTTCCTTTTTTAAAAAAGTGCTTAGAACATTGCAATTTGACAGCTATATAATTGTTTGCTAGGTGCTGTGTACTGCTCACATTAATAAAAGAGCATTCTAACCCAACAACCTCTCATCACATTTTCTGGCCAAATAAATTTGCATTGTTTGAAACTGAATTAATGAAAGGCTTTGCATCCTTCTGCTAGACAGTAAGGTGTGAGTTCTTTGGGTCCTTGGGGGATGGAGTTGGTGAGATGCTGCCCAGTGGCGTAGTAATAGGGGGTGGGGGGCGCCGCACCGCGCAGCAGGCTGGGCAGGGCTGACCACCTTCGACAGCTGCTGCCGCCTCTGCCTCTGCCGCCGCCATGGAGAAGAAGCCCCGCTGCAACCAAGACTGTTTCACTCTGCGGCTTGCTCGCTGGGTTTGCCGCGGCGCCATGTCGCATGCCTCCTATGCGTGTGACACTCATATCATTTGCTCAGGTCTCAGTAGTTCGTGGCAGGTTGTCTTTTTCTTCAACAACACATGTGTTGTGGATGTGAAAACCCATCCTAATAAAAATCTTAGGATGCATGGTTATTCTGTTGAGGTTTGCAGTAAGAGAAGCATTATATAGGGGGTGATAACAATTCTTCAATGGCCAAATCGTTCAAACAAAGATACATGCCACTTTTTTTGCAGGGCAATGCACTCTGTTGCATTTTACATACCCTTTGACATTCCTCAGATGGAAATAAGGACATTCCCCCCCCAGCTTTTTGATCCCCATTTTTGTTTGTGTCTCCTGTAGAGCATTTCGTAGCAGAAGAAGGGTGATTGCCACCAGCACTTCGCCAACAGGACACAGCACACACACCCTCCACCATCCTCAGAAAACCCCTTAATACCAGTTTTATTCTTTGGTATATTTACAAGAAGAAAAACACGTGCCAATAGATAAATTTTGGAACAGAGCAAGATTAGATGTGGATGAACAAAACATTTTATAATTAAAAAAATGAAGATTCCTTGCGCTCCGCTCCTCCTCCCTTTCTTGCAACCAAGGGTAGCCCTGCCCTCTCCCCGCCCCCCAGGCCGGCAGATCATGCAGGGCTGGGCCTCGCGGACAGCAGCCTCTCCTCCTTGCCTGCTCTCCAGCAGATGCTAATGACCTGCCCAAGGAAGAAGGCCAGCAGTGGTGGCCATGGAGAGGCAACAAGGTGCTCTCTTGCAGCTTCCACTGCTGCCATTGTCATTGCTTGGGACAAGCTCTGGCTCATCCTCCTCCCTGAGTTCAGCACTGGCGATGCTGGAAGGAGAAATAGGCACCTTTGGGGATCAAATCAGAAGTTGTGATGGCTTTTGTAATTCCGAGACTGTACCTGGAAAATCAGGAGACTAGGAGGGTATGATTTTAGCATACAATAAATAACCATGACGTGCCAGCTTGTGCTGAGGCTGTGTTAGTCTCTTTAATTGGCATTCAGAAATACAGCTGGCTTTTATGTACATCTTAAAATTGAGCAGAGGCCATACTGCTTTTATGAGAAGTAAAAAGCTAATAAAATCTAATGTTTTGGTTTCTTTGATAAATATTATAGACAGAATTGTTTTTTCTTTGGCTAACTATATCAGGGGTGAGATTATGGTGTCAGACTTGCATTCTTGTTTATCTTCTTGCCTCTTAAAGCATTTTTCATATTCCCTGTTAAAAAGGATATGGGAGAAGAAAATGTAGCGTAGACCTGTAATAAATAAATAAGTAAATAATAAATACTTTAAACAGAGATGAACTATATGCAATAATACAACATTTATTTCCAGGATGGTGAAATAGGTATACCAAGAGCATATTGGAGACTGGGTTTTAGTAAGGCATTGCAAGATTACAGTATTTAAATTAATGTATAAAATATCAGGCTTGCAAGACCATGGCCTGGGAGAGAAATTGCTAAATGTGTTTATTTATTTCTTTGTTTGTTTTATATCCTCCTTCTCAAAGGAGCCCCGTATGGCATCCACATCCACAATAATAATAGAAAACATTCTGAAAAAGTTAAAACATTCTAAAAACCGCTACATTTGAAAACATAATTTCCTCCATTGATCTCAGGTTTTCCAGAAACAGTATCCCACCAAATGCTTTCAAATTCCTCCTCCTAATAATAATAATAATAATAATAATAATAATAATAATAATAATAATGTCAGAGACTGACATACCTCACTCTCGATCTCTCCAAGTCTTTTACAAAGTTCTGGTGAATATTGTTGCCTATTATTGGAGATGACTTGGCTCTCAGAGCATGAATAATAGCTTTCATTTTATTGAGAGCTTATTTCCAATGGTCAATTTCAGTGAATTTAGGAAAATAGTCTATCATCAGAAGATAACGGGTCTTCCCCAGATAAGATGGGCCATTCCCAATTTTCTGCCAAGTCAGTTTAGAAAGACAGCAGTCTTAAGAGGTTCTGGCAAATTTGCCTGCCTTCTGGCACCTGCTTTAAATCCCTGCACCCCCTTTTTTCCTGCATGATGATGTGCCAACACGTGGGCATTCTTTTGCATCTCTGATGGGCTTAGTTCCTTTAGGCCAGGCATGGGCAAACTCGGCCCTCCAGGTGTTTTGGGACTACAACTCCCATGATCCCTAACTAACAGGACCAGCGGTCAGGGATGATGGGAACTGTAGTCCCAAAACATTTGGTGGGCCGAGTTTGCCCATGCCTACATCCAAATGATGTCTGAGAGCTTGTTGTTTGACTTTGCAATTTGCATATGGTATTCAGGGTGACTACTTTCCACCAACTGTGGTGGATGTTTCTTGTTTAAATTCATTCTGGAGCAGTGATTGTTGTGCTGTTATGTATGAGATCTGGGGGAACTTGATGTTTTTCCTATGATGCAACCTCCAAATTTACTTCAAACTTTGGTTTAAGTGAATAATGGTAAAAACTTGGGAACAAGCAAAATGCACCTTACAGTTTTTTCAAGTGCTATCAGAACATTTTTCAGCTTCTCTCAAATCCACTCAGATTTTTCATCTTTGAAAGAATTTTCTTCTTTAGATGTTGATGTAATCAAAGCCATGACTGAGAAATTTCATTAACCTTATGGAAACCTTTTATTTATTTTTTATTTTTACCTTTTATCAAAATTCCTTAAATAGCTTGCCTAGAGAGGAATACCCAACTTGACTTTAAATTTTGATATATGTAAAAAATGGATGGTGTGAACTGTAAAAGTGGGAAATATATGCTCAGTTCTTCGTTAGATCGTGCTGTAGACCTTAAAAGGCAAGGTATCTGAGCACTCCTAGTAATGGGCTAGTTCAGTCAAAATGAAAAATAATGGTTTCTTGCTATGTGATGGACCATGATGAGTCTTGGGCTTGCATGCTCAGAAGCTTTCAGTTGGTTAACAAAAACAAGCAAAAAACAAACAAACCCCACATCTGTGACATCTGAATTGGGTAAACTGTGGTTTGTTTAAACTATGGTAAGAAAAAGGCTGGATCAGGCCAAAGTTTCAGATCCTTACTTGTTCTGAAACCATAGTTTACAGTTTACATGTTTGGTTTAAAATCAGGAACAAATACTTCTGACCTTCTCATGCCCATATGAGAATATATTTGGGAAGCCTGAGACTTACTGAAGCATATTCACATACAGGAAACCATGGTCTATCACAGCGGTGGGGAACTTGATTTGCATCCTGACCTCAGCCCAGCACTATGGGCCATTTGTGAAAGGTTTATTAAATGATGGGTGCCATCAGTGACTCCTGCCCCTCACCAAGGAACAACTGAGAACCCATCTTAAGCCATCAGAGCTGGAGGTTTCCCACTGCTGGTTTACTGTTATGCTGAACCAGACCAAGTCTCAGTGATAAAATGATGCCTGTTATCTAGATTACCTAGGGGCTGTTGCCAAGTATATGAAGCACAAGGAACTCCACAAAAACTATTGACATTTCCTTATTCAGAAATAAGCTAATGTGAAAAATAATTGCATGTTTCCGTTTGTTGACAGTGCAAGATCATTTGACACTTCTGATAAAATAGGATACAATGCACGTTTCTTGAGAGTATGCAGTTTGCAAAAGACCAATAAAACAGGCATATCTGTCAGTTTAATCAATATAATGTGCCACATGAAAAATGCTTTCCAATCTCATTTTAGTCTGAAATTTATCTGTGGGGATCAGAGAGCACATTGGCAAATTTTCAGCATTCAACAAGCAGTTCAATGAGCAGTTTGTAAGTGTTCTGTCAGGGTAAAACAACTTAATGTGACAGGTTCTTGGTGACTTGTATCATAATGTTCTCCTTAAAAAGTTTATAATAGCAGTTAATTTGGGATAAAGTGACAATACAATCTGTGGATTTATCTTGTTGGGAAAAAGCAAGAGGAAATGGTATTCTATCCTGAGCCAACATTTTCAGAGTACATAATATCATGGGTTATAGATAGCGTTATACCACAAGGGTTGCATCCAGACATGTCCCTCCGCTGATGGAAGACTTATTGGTCCAGCGGAGCCTTCTGTTAGTGGAAAGCAGGAAGGCAATTTTCTCTTATGCTAGAATTCTGTAGCCCAATGCAGCTGTCCCAAATTCATATTCAATATTCATGAATAAACCTACACAGTCCATTCAAACAGCCTTTAAAATTGGAAGGGAGGTGATTATGGTGGTGGGGAGAGCTAGGTCATTTGGAGTGTATGAGGACTTGTAGGGTGGGGAGTTGAAGAGCGCCACTGTTTAAATAGGATTTACAACCCCCCATGCATTAGTGGAAACAATTTTACAGTTTGCTGGTTCCAAGCAATGGAATATTAGTTGTTTCTCGGTAAATAATCTGCACAGATAAAATGCCAGTCCTCCACATTGCATTATATGTTTGCATAACTAGGAAATATAACCCAATTGTGAGCCATGCAGATGAAGCGGTGGAGCTATACAGGTAAGAGCAAGAGCTGTGGTTGCCAGGACTGTTCTTTGTTTCAGCCAGCAGTACCTCCTCAGAGATGGGCCAAATCCAGGTAGGACACAGCTGACAGCTGGCTCCAGGGGAGCCATAAAGGTTATCATGAGCAGAGTCAAGGCAGGCCAGGGTCAAATTCTAGAAAGAGAGGTCAGCAGGAAGAAATCTGCTGGGCAGATGAAGTGGAAAGTCAGGTCTTAGATAAGTGGAACAAAGAAACGCTTAGCACCACCATTCGTTAAACTTGAACGCTGTTCCTCCAACTAGCAAACTCTGAATGAATCTTATAAGTACAGTGGTACCTCAGTTTATGAACACAATTGGTTCCGGAAGTCTGTTCATAAACTGAAGCGTTCATAAACTGAAGCGAACTTTCCCATTGAAAGTAATGGAAAGTGGATTAATCCGTTCCAGACGGGTCCGCGGAGTACTCAACCTGAAGCGTACTTAACCCGAAGCATGGGTGTAATTGGTTCCGGAAGTCTGTTCATAAACTGAAGTGTTCATAAACTGAAGCGAACTTTCCCATTGAAAGTAATGGAAAGTGAATTAATCCGTTCCAGATGGGTCCGCGGCATTCGTAAACCGAAAATTCGTAAACCGAGGGGTTCATAAACCGAGGTTCCACTGTAGAGATTTGGCTGCCTTCAGGCTATTCACTTTTGCTTTTGTCCCCACAAAGAAACAAGTGTCCCCCTTTAAAGGGAACTTGCTTGCTTTGGAAGTCTTTGATGATGGGATGTAGAGGAGGTTGGAGCATGATGGTGGCTTCAGAGCTGGAGTTCTTGGAAATAGTAGTTGTATCTCTTTAGGCTGAAGATGTTGAGAAGATGGGGTGCTGGCTTCATTATCCTTTCTGATGATGGGAGTTCTGAGTTGGTAGGGACATTGAGGACTGTTTCCAAAGCCCAGTTCTCTTGCTTTGAGAGATTGTTTCTGCCTGCTGTCTGTGAGATTAAAGTCCAGCGGATTGATCAGGAGATACAGTCTATTCAGTTCTTACATTAGCAGTAACCACGATGTGGAATGCTTATATCAATCTTGTAGTGTTCCACGTGTTGATGCTTTTGAGAATGCTAGCGTTCCTTGTAAGTAGGTATCAGATGAAAAACTTGAAAGTATGGAACATGCAGAAAATAACTTGTGTTCCACATGTTGATGCTTTTTAAGAAGCATTCACAGTTATTTTCTGCATGTGCCGCTGGACTTTAATCTCTCAGAATATGTTCTGCTCATATGATAATTTGGTCTATGGAATTACCATATTTTCCCGTCTATAAGACGCCCCCATGTATAAGATGCCCCCTAATTGGGGGGGGGGGGACGATGACTCAGATTTAAGAAAATGGGGAAAGATGTATCCATGTATAAGACACTCCCTAATTTTTGTCATTATTTTTTAGGGGGGAAACCTAGTCTTATACATGGAAAAATACGGTACATATTGTGACATGATATGTTGAATTGTTTTTTTGAAATAGAAGTTATACTGTTACATAGAGTGTAACAAAAGGTTCCGCAGTGTTTTGTATGTGCTGTCTGTGAGGACATGTGATCAGAGCTCTGGTTTATGATATGCAGAATGCAGGTGAGCATCTATCCCAGTGGCATCATACAACTTAATATTATTCCAAATTCACTTGCATTGGAAAGTAAAGTGCATTGTTGCAATAAGGGGAAAACCTGCCTCCTTCCCCCAACATATGGCGACCTTGTCTTTTTACTGTCGTGCATTGAGATGCAATGTGTCTCTCTGGGAAAAACATAATAAACACTGCACTGCTCTCAAAATGTAAAGAAGAAACATTCTTAGGAAGAACTATATGTAAAATAATTATATCTAAGGTAACATGTAATATCATTCCCAACTTACGGTCCAAATGGGTAGAGGTGCGTTGTAAAAAAAAAATACATAATGTATAGAAAGAAAGCATGCAACCAAAGTTCAAAATATTTTAAAACAATGAAGATTTTAAAAATACAATTGCATTTTGATTATAGAGGATTTTTCAGTTCTTGCATTCGTCCCAAAAAAACAGCTATCTCATTTGCTAAATAAGTAGCTTTTTTATGGCACATATATTTCAAGGGCAGTTTTTACATCTATGAGTTAATGAAGGTTGAGGTGTGATTTCTGCTTAAAGAAATAATATTAAATTACTCGATCAGATTTCAAGATTTGATTTTGGTCTTCTACCTATCAAATGAAATTAAATCTTTATGATGGAGTTACATCCAATTGTTAACCAAGTATCTCTGTTCTGTTTTTAAAACTGTAATTACATTTCTTGAAAATTATAATGGTTTGATACGAAATTAATTTAAACCCATTAGTTTAACATCTGTAAACATTTCCATTATAAATTCTCAAAACGCCACATATTGTTTTTGCCTGAAGATGGTTTCCATATTCCCAGTGTATCAAATCTGGGCTGCTTAATTTGCATATTATTGATGCAAATTGAGGATATTTATTCCTGTGGAAAGGCATCTCATGTCAGGAAAGAGTGGCTTTTCTCATTTGTCTATTTATATATTAATACTTACACATACATACACTGCCTGCTCCTTGTTCCTACTTTGAGAGATCAGCAGAGACGTGGCAGAGTTTTGTGCTCACTTGTCCCCATTTCTCGTATTTTAAAATTACATGACTCTGTATGGAAGTAGAACTCATTGGTTTTCCCTCGGATCTTGAATCTTGCTGGCTGTGTGCTAATATCCAGTCATCTTGCATTAAATTGTAAAAAAAATTCTTGGTTAGGAGGCATAATTTTTTTGTAACGTTTGAATTTGATAGAACTCAAGAGAGGGTCCAGCTAGTGGTTATTTTGCACTCTGCTTCACCTCTGCTCAATAAAGATATCTGGTAAACACAGTACAAATACAGTATAAAAATGATATGTATCCCACGGTCAGGATAGTTTATATTTGCTACCAGGCATGAGCGTTGCAAAGTATATCCCTGCTGCCTGCAATGAAGCTGGTTTTGTGACCCAGGCTATCTCTCATGTCCTGAGCCACATAAATCAAACAGGTTAAAATATCCACTAATGCAAATAATATGCCCAAGAATGGGATTTATGATGTGTTACTAATTCCATTTAGAGATTATGTGACCTGAGCAGAGAGCAGACGAAGGCTGCTTAACATTGCTGTATTTGTTGAAACAAACAAATAAATAAAAGGTTCAGGGTCAGTTCACACTCTCCTAATTAAAGGTGAAAGCACTGTGCTGGAACGCTATGGGAAATAGCAAGGAATTGGTTGTACTACCAAAAAAACCCACATCCCAAGCACCCCAAAAAGTGCTGGATAAAATCAGACCTTTGGGTGGGAAGCATATTGCATTAGTGGAAAGGGTAAAGGGAAGAAAGAGCCGTCTAGGCAACTAGATTTCCCAAAATTCTAATATACAAATAAATATACAGTATTTGAAATAAGTTCCTACAAGTTTGATAATTATCTCTTTGCAATGTTATTCAAATTCATCAAATTTATCAAACAGATAAATATTAAGCTTTCTGCTGTTTTGTAGTCTTTAGAAATAAGTTAGAAAAAACATATAATTTATTTTTAGGCCTTTGTAGGCCAGTTGATTTGTTGCTATTCATATTTATTTGTGGGATTTTTTTCCCGTTGGACTGCAGATGACAGCCTTAGTGGTTGTGTGTCCCAATGAAAAAAAATCAACCATAGGTTAGATTTTTACATATTACCTGTCCTGAACCGATTGATTTTCAGGGCTGTTGTTTGGTATTGGTAAAATGTTGTCTTAAGTTTGGTCATTGTACTGATACTCTTTTTTGTTAGTTAATTATGGAATGTTCATTTTTCCTGGTAGGAAAACATAATGGAAGTGATAAGAAATCAAGAGTTTTTATTGTTGCCAGCAGAGGAACTCCATAAGCTTCTTGCAAGTGATGATGTGAATGTTCCTGATGAAGAGACCATTTTCAATGCCTTAATGAAGTGGGTTAAGTATGACATGCAAAGGAGATGTAATGACCTGAGTATGTTACTTGCCTACATCCGATTACCACTTCTTCCACCACAGGTAAATTGTTCTTCTTCTTAATACAAGCTGTATTTTTTTAAAGGCATAATATTGTTTGCTTTCATAAATAAGAGTTTTGAAGCATGCAAATTGCTCAGCGATTTGAAGTTATGTTCTAGTCTTTTCATATTTATAAAGCATAGATGCCAAGTACCCCGTATTCCCCGGGAAACCCCCGTTTTTCCTTACCATTTCCCGGCGGTCTCCCATTCGAGCTTCTCTCCCGTAAATCTCCCTTAAATCCGCTCCTGTCAACAGCCATTTTTCTGGTGCCGGTTTGCCCATCTATGGGCACCTGAAAATTGCCACCGCTGGCGCCGGAAATAGCTTCTACGCATGCCCAGCGGCCATCTTAGAGGTGGCCACATGGCGGTGGCCATCTTGGAGGTGGCCGCATGGCCACCCCTAAGATGGCTGCCGCCATGCGGCCACCCCCAAGATGGCCATGGGGCAACTTCCGGTGCAACTTCCGCTGCTGCTGCTAATCCCGTATTTTTCTGTGGGAGACTTGGCAGGTATGTTATAAAGTATCAGCCAGTGGCTTACCAGTTTTCTTCTGTAGACCAGGGGTAGCCTGTCCTGTTTCACCACCTGAGGTCAAACAAGAATGTGCCACTGCCTGCCCACTACGACCGTTGAGTCCTTCCATTTCTGTCAATGCCCCAGCTCACACTCGGCAAGAGCCAGGACACTCCTCAAAACTTGCAATTTCTCTTCCCCCACCTGTGGATGAAGAGGCACAATAAGGAGGAAATGGGGTGTGGGGTGTGACAGGGGTGGGGAAAATGAGCAGCTGCTATAGTTGACTAATTCTTTGCATCAGGCCCTCTTGTATTTGGAGTATTAATGACAGAAGTAGTGGTCGTGGCCTTTAAGTCATTTGAAGAATGTGTTTATAGTAGTTTATTATGCAGCTCGTTGAGAATCAGAAAATTATCTTTGCTATAAGACGGCTGAGCTGTTACGACTGGTCTCCCTCTCTGCCATCATAAAAAAGTTGGCACTTAATTTTGCCTAAAATGAAATTTCAATAAGAATTTGGATGTTCTCCTAGAGCAAAATATTTGAGGAATTTTAAGGGAAGCAGAAAGTGTTTCAGGTTGATAGACAGGCATGGATTGGCTCTGCTGCACCAAGCTCCCCACACCATACATTTCCCATTCAGTAAACACCAGTGGTGTGCTGTGTTTGGAAGACAGGAGAGCAGCATTGTCCCACCTGTGCACAGGCTGATAATGTGGGTTGACCAAAGATCCATCTAATCTAGCATCCTGTTCCCCAGAGTAACCAAACATTTTCCTGTGGGAAGCCCCAAAACATGGCATGAGGACAAACCCCCTCTTTTACTATAGGTCCCCAATGACTGGTATTGAGGCATGCTGCCCCAATTGCAGAATGTCTTATTTAACTTTAATGTCTACTATCCATACATTGCCGTCATCTCCATGAATTTTCTAGTCACTTTTAAAAAAATCGTTCTGTTTGCAGCCACAGTAGTTAATTAACCATGAGATTGGTAGTTTAACTATGTGCTGCATGAATAAATACTTCCTTTTATTCACCTTTCTTGGATAACCCCTGGTTCTAGTATTTTGAGAAAGATGTCTCTATCTGTTTTACACACTTCTTTCATGTCTTTATTTAAGTCTTTTCTAAACCAGTGTTTCTCAAACAGTGGCCCTTGAGCCACTTTCAGGTGAGCTCATGGTGCCATAGTCTGCCATAGTTTTTTGGTTCGGCCAATGCTGCACCAGCCATTCCTTGCATAGAATTTCCCTCATTCACAGCTGCTGCTTATTGGGTTGACATTTCCACTGAGCTTTCCATCATGACCCCAAGATTTCTTGCCTGCCTCATCAGCATCAGCTAAAATCCACCCCCCCTTCTCTCTCCACCCCCATTAGCTCGTATGGATTTCTGCATTGTCACATCTGTTGATTTGCATTCTGTATTGAAAATATCCTGCTTGATAATTAAATGGACTTTGCATTGCTAGTCCAAGAGGATCTGACAGCTTTTGAGCTAATTTCATAGTTGTGTAAAAATTTGTAATCATCTGACATCTGATGGCATCACTATGCTCAATAACTGAGTGACAGGGAAGAACCTAAACCACCAGAAATGTCATTGTTTTTCAGAATTTCATGTACAGTTCTTCTGGAATATCTGTCCACTAAGTGCAGTTAATGTGAACTCTTTGTACCTGTCACAAATGCTATTGAGATAAAAAAAGGTACTGGCAGTTTAATTCTAAAGCTATCAAAATTCTTTGTCTTATATATACACAATTTGACCCAAATGGCCATTCATTTCATGGCCTTATCAGTGGAAATTTTGAATAACTGACATGCTGCTTTTGAAATAAATAAAAAAGAACTAGTGTAGAAGTTTATGGGTTTTTAAAAAGGAATTTGAAGTTACATCTCTTTGAATATAAAATGCCGAATTAATGTAACTGAATTAGTAACGAATCTTAAGTACTGTAGTTAATTCTAGTTAATTTCTTTAGTTTATTCTGGGGTATCAGTACATCAGAATAATATTGTGACAGGAACTTTTCTCCCTACTGACAGTCCCGTTTACTGACAGCAGGACAATTGCAGTATCCATGCAGTCATTTGCCCAGGCAGGCACATTATGTGACCCATGATAACAGCAAAATAACAAGACTGTGCAATGGTGATGGGATAAAATCAGGCCAAATATTTATTGACAGCAGCAGGCAGGGTATTTTGCCGCAATCTATGGGTCACAGCACCACTGGACAAAGGCGTCCCTTGCTTATTGAACACAGAACGAGGAATATATGCAGGATGCATAGTTCTTTTCATTGCTGTTTTTTCTTTCTTTCCATAGCCAAAATTATTCTAGAAGGCCAAGATAGGGCCTGTTTATTTATGGCTTTAGCTGCAGTAAAATTGGGAGCAGCCTTTAAAGTCCTTTTAACCAGTACCCCCATTGTAGGTAGAAGGTAATGAGTACAACGGGGATTCAACACTTGAATGCACAATCTTTCCTCTCCACTCAGTAATTTCTATCCATGGAAAGAGGAGCAGGGAGAGGACGTAATTAACAAGGATCTATAAGCTACCTGTGCAGCTAGAGGAATTTTTCTGAGCCATCAATAGTGTGGGGTATATTTAAACCTCAAGTGGAAGCCCATTCCACAAACACTAGGTACATTGCTGTGCTTTTAAGTGCAGGGTGCTTTTCTTAACTCAGATTGCCGGTGTGGGCAGCCTGATCTGGATCAGGCCCTAGAAACCACTGCTATGGTTCAGGCAGATCTTCCATTGAAGTGACGTATTCTTTTCAAAGCAAATTGCATACACAGGATACTCAGAGCCAAATCAGGAGGATATAAAGCGTTAAAGCCCCCAACCCTTATGCTAGGGTCTTGACCTGGAACAGCCCCTTCCCTGCCCTGAGTACTGGAAATTTGTCCTTAGAAGAAAAATGCCCCCTGCTGTAAATGGATCTGGCCAGTGGCTTGGGTAAAAAGTATATTTTTTCACTAACCTGTCCTGTGTTTAGCAGACTAGTGAATAAGAACTAAAGTGTTCAACCTTTCTGGTGATATGCATCGTGGGCCCAGGCATCGCAACCCTCAGTCCCCAACTCTCAACAGATTAAATGACACCCGAGACTGGCTTGGACTGAAACAGGCCACAACTTTATTGAATACAGATGAAAGAGGTTGGGCTTGGGTATAGTGTGTATAGAAATGTAAAAGGACAAGAAAATAGAACAAATAATTAATTCCAACTATTGTAAATCACAAGGGGAATTAGCTGACAGAAATGTGTACAATAATTAAGAATGTTTTAAATTTTTCGCCCACCATCTGTGAGTCCCTTTGCCATCTGAGATGTGAAAGATACCTGGAAAAGGACTTTTTCTGATGCCCCATCTTTAGAACATTATCTCCCAGGAGGCTTGCCCGACACTGATTCTGCTTTTTCTTTAGCGAAAGATACAGACTTTTTCTCTCTCTAGACTTTTTAATGTGTTGCAGTCCAGCTTCAAAAAAGATGTGAGGGTTTTTTTCTTCATTACTTTTCTTTGTTGTTTTATTGCAGAGTTTTTGGTATTGATACTTATTATTTGAATATTTTTATGAAAACTGCTTTGTGGGTTTTCTTTCTTTCTGAAAAACAGCACACAATAAAATACTCTGAACAAACACAGATAAATAAATAATTTCTGTGATAGAACAAACATCAATACAAAAACAGCATAAAACTCAAACACATGACACCACTCAGCAGATGCAGTTCATCAGCTAGTATCAGGGTAAGAAAACAGCAGCATTTTAATTGTCTTCTGCAAATCATCAGAGAGGAGTCTGACAGATGGAAGAGGGAGAGAAGAGAAGAAACTCCATAACTGAAAAGGTTCTGTCCCTTGTTGATTCACCTCACCTCGGGGAAAATGAGGTGCCTTTTGAGTCTCTCAATGATGATTTTAGTCGCAGGACAACATGCAGGATTCTGTAGTCCTCTAGGTACCTCAGTCCCAAGTTGCTCCAGAATTCATAGATCAAAATCAACACTTTGAGTTGTGCTCTGAAACAAACTGGAAGCTTGTATGATTCTATTAAG
Source organism: Zootoca vivipara (assembly GCF_965207765.1). NCBI lineage: Eukaryota > Metazoa > Chordata > Lepidosauria > Squamata > Lacertidae > Zootoca > Zootoca vivipara. The sequence continues at coordinate 8,703,818 of NC_142587.1, read as the reverse complement.
AATTGGCAAAGTGTTTTCCTTTTATCGATACCAGTTAGCAGCCCAACTGTAATAATAGTAGATTCTGAACCATTTTCAAAGGCAACCCATGTAAAACACACAGAGGAGTCCTTCCCATAAGGGCTAGTGGCTCATTGCACCAGGGCGGCGGCCTCTCAGGGGCACCCCAGCATTGGCGGGGTGCAATGAGCCACTAAGCCCTATGGCTCCACTGCCCCATTCCCTTGCCTGCCTGCCTGCGCCAGCCCCGAGTGGCCTCGTCTCTCCCGCCCGGGCTGTCACCTCCGCTGGGGTGGGCGGAGGGACCAGTGCAGCCGGTAAGTGCGCACCACCATGCAGGGAGGAGGTGACTCTCAGTTTGCAGAGAAGGGCTGGAGAGGGGGGCTGCTTCTCCCACTTGCTGGAACCTCCTTGACCAGCCCCCCTGGGGAGCCCTGCGTTGGGTGGGTGGCAGGCGAGGACCCCTCAGCCACAGCTGGCCCTGCAAGCAAGCTCCCCTCTCCGTTTTCCGCCAAGATTCTGGTTGTGGGGGATGGAAGCATCTGCTTCGAAGAGAGCAACCCCCCTCTGTTGCGTGCGCTGTATCCAGTAATTTTCAAAGGGTTTTGCAGCTAAGAGCCTCCTTCCCCCTCGTGCATCCATATAGTGAGGGAGCTGCTCTAGAGCAACCCCATTGAACCCGTTGTGACTTGAGACTCAACATGCATAGGATCTGGCTGCAAGTTTGAGGAGAGGCTTTCGGTGCAGTCAAGTGCTGGCCATTGAATTCAATGGAGGATACCTCCCAAGACGGTATGCGGAGGATTACACTGTTCTGTAACAGTGGCGGCGGGTTTCCAGCTGCGAGAGCACCAACAGCGGGCTGTAGTGAGGCAGCCCCAATGGCACCTTCTGCCCCAGGCTAAATCTTGAGAGACCTTTGCGCCACGGCGCTGTATGTGCTTAAGACGGCCCTGAAAACACATCAAGTGACTCTGCCAGTGTGCCTGCACAGCCCTGACCTCACAACTCTTATTGCCAACCATCCTAGTAACTGACAGCGACTCCAGTTTTGGGAGGGCAGCTCCATTCCACATCCCCACTGTGCCAGCTGCTCCTGAATCTAACAATAGATGCTATCAGGGCCTGTATTGACAATTTCCTTTCTGATCTGCCTTTCCTCCCAGTTGGGAATCGAGAGCAGTATAGTTAAAATACAGTTATATAGTTATATATAGTTAAAATATAGTCAATTTCAAAACATTGCATTAAATCCAATAAAAGTTCCCTACATTCAACAGAACCTAACTTGAGAGTGAAACAACATATTTCAACTGCT